>NW_027507784.1:250959379-251389379 GCF_037356315.1 Lithobates pipiens | reverse complement strand
AATGATCTTTTCTATAGAGTCAATAAGGTTAAGGATGAGATTGTGGAACAGCTTCTGGTACCTAAGCCGTACCGGCGTCAGGTGCTTGACATGGCACATAACCATGTTCTTGGGGGACACTTGGGGACTGACAAAACGCGAGAGAGGGTTCTCCAGAGGTTTTTTTGGCCGGCCATATATGATGACATTAAAAAATACTGTGAGTCGTGCCCCACATGTCAGGTTAGTGCCCCAGTGTCACATTTTCGCAGTCCTTTGGTTTTGCTCCCTATTATAGAGGTGCCTTTTGAGCGTATTGCCATGGATTTAGTGGGTCCCATTGTAAAGTCAGCTAGAGGACACCAGTATATTTTGGTAGTCCTGGATTATGCGACCCGCTATCCTGAGGCTGTACCCTTAAGAAACACTGCATCTAAAACAATTGCACGTGAGTTGTTTTATATGTTCTCTAGGACTGGGATCCCCAAAGAAATCCTAACTGACCAAGGTACGCCATTTATGTCGAAAGTAATGAAGGAATTATGCAGACTATTTAAAATCTCACACATCCGTACCTCTGTATACCACCCCCAGACGGACGGATTGGTGGAGAGATTTAATAAAACTTTGAAACATATGTTGAAGAAAGTGGTGGCAAAAGATGGGCGTGACTGGGATCATTTATTACCCTACCTCATGTTTGCTATTAGGGAGGTGCCCCAAGCGTCCACAGGGTTCTCACCATTCGAGTTGGTCTATGGTCATCACCCTAGGGGTCTACTAGACATTGCAAAAGAGACATGGGAGAATGAGTCCACCCCATACAAGAGTGTTATTGAGCATGTAGCACAAATGCAGGACCGTATAGCCACTGTAATGCCCCTGGTAAGGGAACACCTCCAGAGGGCTCAAGAGGCCCAAAGTAGAATTTACAACCGGTCCGCAAGAATCAGGACATTCAACCCAGGCGATAGGGTCCTTATACTAGTCCCCACTGTTGAGAGTAAATTCTTGGCGAAGTGGCAAGGTCCCTATGAAATTGTTGAAAAGGTCAGTGAGGTGAACTACAAGGTGCACCAACCAGGTAGAAGGAAGCCTTTCCAAGTTTATCACATAAACTTGATCAAGCCCTGGAAAGACAGGGAATCCTTGGTGGCGACAAATACTGTTAATAATTTGTCACCACCAATCCCTCCAGTCAAGGTAGGTGATACTCTATCAGTGTCACAGAAACAGGAGGCTCAGGAATTTTTACAGAAAAACAAAAACAAGTTCTCTGACCTCCCAGGGCGTACACACCTCATCCATCATCACATTGAAACTGAGCCTAGAAGCAGAGTAAACCTTAAGCCCTATAGGATACCCGAGGCACGTAGGGAAGCCGTATCTGCCGAGGTAAAACGTATGCTTGCTCTGGGGGTAATTGAGGTGTCACAGAGTGAATGGTCCAGCCCAATTGTGCTAATCCCAAAGCCCAATGGAACTTGGAGGTTCTGTAACGATTTCAGAAAGTTGAATGAGATCTCCAAGTTCGATGCGTATCCTATGCCCAGGGTAGATGAGTTGATTGAGAAGGTGGGTAACGCCAGGTACATAACCACCCTCGATCTCACAAAGGGCTACTGGCAGATTCCACTTTCTGGTGAGGCTAAAGAGAAAACTGCATTCTCCACCCCTGATGGGCTATTCCAGTATGTAGTGATGCCATTCGGGTTACATGGAGCGCCTGCAACTTTCCAGAGGTTGATGGACTTGATTCTGCGACCACATCGTGATTACTCAGCTGCCTACCTCGATGATGTGGTCATTTTTAGCCCTGATTGGGAAAGTCACCTCTGTAAGGTACAGGCCGTGTTGGATGCCATAAGTGATGCGGGGTTGACCATAAATGCCGAGAAGTGTGCTCTAGCCCTAGAAGAGGCCAAATATCTAGGCTACATTATTGGGAGAGGGTTGATTAAGCCACAGCTAAATAAAATTGAGGCAATACAGAATTGGCCTAGACCCCTGACAAAGAAACAGGTTAGAGCTTTCCTGGGTATTACGGGGTATTACCGTAGATTTGTGCCGAACTTTGCCTCAGTTGCTGCTCCACTAACTGACTTGACAAAGGGCGGAAAGACAGCAATGGTCACGTGGACCCCAGAGGCCGAGAAGGCTTTCCAAAGCCTTAAGTCGGCCTTGTGCCAACCACCTGTCTTAGTTACCCCCGATTTCAGGCGAGAATTTCTGGTCCAGACAGATGCCTCTAACACAGGCTTAGGTGCAGTACTCTCACAAGTAGTGAATGATGAGGAGCATCCAGTGACGTACTTGAGTAGAAAACTAACCCCGGCCGAGAAAAATTATGCCATTGTGGAGCGAGAATGTTTGGCAGTAAAGTGGGCCCTAGAATCGTTAAAGTATTACTTGCTAGGCAGGAAATTCAAGTTGGTGACAGACCATGCCCCCCTAACATGGATGAAGTTAAACAAGGAGAGAAATGCAAGAGTGACTAGATGGTTTCTCTCCCTACAAAACTTTAATTTCACTGTGGAACACAGGCCAGGGAAATTACAGGCAAATGCTGACGCATTGTCAAGGGTAAGTTGTCTGTGGGGACAAAAGGCTCAGCCCTCCGGTCTGAAAAAGAGGGGGGGGATATGTAGACATGTCACTGGAGAAGTGATCGAGGGGGTGTACATCTCACCTAGGTTGCTACACAGTGTGAGATGGTAAATCCAGGATGGATCAGTTTCTCAGCAGCGATATGCTGCTGAGTTGTTATTTAATTTTGCCGGGCCTGGGTTTATATGGAATGGCAGGTAGGTTTGGTAGAGGGACCTGTCATTCCACATCCCCCGATCCAGTTCTGGGTTTGGGATCAGGTGAGCTTTGATCCTAATTAGCCTGGGAAGCTAAAGGCACTGCAGGGTCTGCAGGTGGTTGCTCTCAGCCAGGGAATGAACAATCTGTGTGTTGAAGGAAGCTGCAAGCACAGCCACTGCTGGAGCTAAAACTCACCCTGCGATATCCAGGCGAAAGACGCTGTGTTTGTAAGTGTCAGATAGGTGAGCAGAACCTGTTAGTAAGCGCCCAGCCGGGCTAGGACTTTTATTTTTGTTGTACTTAGAAAGCACGGTGTTGCTGAAAGACTCTCCTTTAAGGAGCTCTTGCGGAAGCCTTCTGTACATTTGTCTCAGAGCTTTGCAGTCCCACCCATGACTCCCTCACCTACCATGCCTCCTGGTACCCAGTCGGTCCGTAAAGGTGAACCTATGCACTTGGATTTCACTGGTCTCTCTGCGGATGAGAGAACCTTTAGGAGGAGGAAGAGTTGGGCCTTTATTGTGGCCAGCAGGTCACTTTTTGAAGTCTTGTCCTACTTGTCCGAACATTGAGGTCCTGTCACAGACAGACCTTAGGTGGCGTTGTTTCATACCCAGTTATCCAGAAGGATAAGCCCCTGGTTTCGGTTACCCTTTCTTGGGCTGAGTCGTCCATCAAGATGCAGGCTCTAATCGACTCTGGGGCTGTAGGCCTGTTCATTGATGCTGCCTTTGTATAAAATAGCTTGATTCCGCTGCAGCTGTGTGACACTCCACTTGCCATTGAGGCTCTTGATGGGAGACCTCTACAGCCTGCCCATGTGACTCATGAGTATGAAGTACAGTCCAATGTTAACTCCTGTAGGTTCCGTAGGTGCATACAGTACCTGGTGCATTGGAAGGGGTATGGTCCGGTCTGTATTATATACACAGTATACAATGAAGTGTGTATAGTTTCTAATACACTTTAGTTGGTGTACACAGTATATATTACAGTGCAGCCGTTGTACAGTTTCTAATACAGTGCAAGCGGTGAATACAATATCTAACACAGTGTGTACAGTTTCTAATACACTTCAGGTGGTATACACAGTATATAATAAAGTGCAGCCGTTGTACAGTTTCTAATACGGTGCATACGGTGTACACAGTATAAAATACAGCGTGTACAGTTTCTAATACACTTCAGGCGGTGTATTAATATAGATATACAGTCATATATATATATATATATATATATATATATATATATTCTGCATTCCCGTGTAGCCTATATACCGTATACAGTGCCTTCAGTGGTGCATAGTTTGTAATATACTTTAGGCGGTGTACACAGTATTTAATACAGTGTGTACAGTTTATAATTCACTTCAGGTGGTGTACACAATATATAATACAGTGCACCTGGTGTACAGTTTCTAATACAGTGCAGGCGGTGTACACAGTATATAATAATACACTTCAGTGGTGTATTACTATATATATATATATATATGTATAGTGGATATAAAAAGTCTACACACCCCTGTTAAAATGTAAAATGTCAGGTTTCTGGGGTATAAAAAAATGAAACGAAGATAGATCATTTCAGAATGTTTTCCACCTTTAATGTAACTTATTAGCTGTACAACTCTGTTAAAAAAAACAAACTGAAATATTTTAGGTGGAGGAAAAAAATAAATAATAATAATAATATGGTTGCATAAGTGTGCACACCCTTAAACTAATACTTTGTTGAAGTACCTTTTGATTTTATTACAGCACTCAGTCTTTTTGGGTATGAGTCTATCAGCACTGCAGATCTTGACTTTACAATATTTGCCCAATGTTCTTTGCAAAAACACTCCAAATCTGTCAGATATCAAGGGCATCTCCTGTGCACAGGCATCTCCCGTGTTACAAAAAAAAACACATCATGTCCGGAAGGCCACCAAGGAGAGGCAGAGGCTCACAGGCCACTAAAAGAGGGCAAGCAGCCTCTGTGTCTACAGTCAACAGTGGTGGTCGTGGACATGGTGCATCCTCTGCAGGTGGCCTTGGGGCAGGCTTGTCCTTTTTTCTGCCGCTGGCCGTGTTATTGAGCCACAACATGCAGAAGAGTTGGTGGAATGAATAACTCATCCTCCTCATCCTCTGTCACCCAGGCTCAGAGTAGATTGCCTTCTAGCGCATCTGCCAAAGCAGCCTATTTCACCGGCTCCTTGTCCGCAGTCACTCCTTCCATAGTCCCACCATCATGCATGGAGGAGTCCCCAGAATACATGCTGCTGGAGGATGAGCAGCGATTTGAAGGCTCCGATGTTGGTTCCCAGGTTGTGGAAGGGAGTAACGTGAGCCTGGAGAGAGGGGGTGCACAAGAAGGACAAGAAACTGGCAGTCATGTTCCCTCAGCTGCAGCATAATGCCAAGTTTGCTCCAGTGATGAGGAAGAAGGGGATGATGAGGTCACTGCCTGTACTTGGGTGCCTGAGAGAAGAGAGGAGGAAATTGAGGAGGAGGCACAACTCCAGTGAGGCAGGATGTCCTCCAGGGGCAGCTTAAGGGCAGACACCCTATTGCTTCACACCGTAGAGCTCCACAGGTGCAGGGTGCTGCTGACTCTGTGTTGACTTTTAAAATTTTCCTTGGTGGGGGCCTTTTTCAACACATTTGCAGAAGATCGCACCGTTGCTGTTTGCAATCTATATCTGAAGCAGATCAGCGTGGCCAGATCAACAGTAGCTTGGGCACCCCATGCTTGACCAGACATATGAGGACCTGCCATGCAGTCCATTGGCAATAGCGCTTGTAAGACCCACATCATAGAAAAAGGTGGACTTTTCCTTGCTCCTCATCTGGGATCTCCAAACTTACTATACCTCCAGTCCTCTCAAAAACCTGCACTGAGAGGAATGAAGGTGTAGCAATAGGTGTCCCAAGTACTTGCAGCCAATCTGCTAGCAGTACAGCACCAATTGATTTCAGCAGGACAAATTTCCCTACCCCGGTTGCTGAACCGTAAAAAGAAATTTGGTCCCAGCCATCCACATGCTCAGTGTCTAAATGCTAGCTTGGCCAATTTGCTAACACTGCAACTGCTGCCTTTTCAGCTGGTAGACTCTGCCCTCTTTTGTGAATTTGTGGAATGTGCTGTACCACATGTTTCAAAACAGCATTTCTTTTCAGGTAAGGCCATTCCAGCTCTCTACTGGCATGTGGAAGGTAATGTTTTGGCCTTGTTGGCTAGTCCTAAAAAGGGTTTAGGGACCCGGCTCCTGCCCCAGGGGACATGGATGAATGCAAAAAATATTTTTAAAATCGGGAGCACTGATTTTAATGACGATTAAAGTGAAAAAAAAGAAGTGAAATATTCATTTAAATATCGTGCCTGGGGGGTGTCCATAGTATGCCTGTGAAGTGGCATGTGTTTCCCGTGTTTAGAACAGTCCCTGCACAAAATGACATTTAATGGAAAAAAAGTTGTTTAAAGCTGCATGCGGTTTAATGTAATGTCTGGTTCCGGCAATATGGATGAAAATCATTGAGAAAAATGGCATGGGTAGCCCCCCCCCGCCTATTACCAGGCCCTTTGGGTCTTGTATGGATATTAAGGGGAACCCCGTACCCAAATTAAAAAAAGGAAAGGCGTGGTGCCCCCAGGCCCTATATACTCAGAACAGCATTATACTTGCAGTGCAAACAAGACAGGGACTGTGTAGGTTTGTTGTGTTAAGTAGAATCTGTTTGTAATTTTGAAGTGGTACAAGTGTAGCTCCAGTCAAAAAATCTATTTCTAAGCTTTTTGGAAAACATAGGGAAGGGTTATCACCCCGTATCATTTTTTTTTGCCTGTCCGCCTTTTTTCATCTCACTTCCTGTTGTCTCCTTCTGTTTGCGGAGAGGAGACATTTGTAAGTTGGATGTTTGAATGTAGGGGCCTGCCCTATATGCTCTGCAGAAATTTGGCCCTAAGGTGTTAGTGTTGCCACAAGTTAACACTGTAAGCCCTCAAAGTGACTCTTGGTGGGCACTGGAGCGCCCTACTGTGAACTATTATATCAAGAATTGTAATTACATGCCATTGTTGAACAGTGGTAGAAAAATTGGGCCTATGGTGGTTGTGGTGGTGGTGCTGGTGCCACAACACTGTAAGTCCTCGCAGTTACTCTCAGTGGGGACTGGAAAGGGCCCTGCTGTGAAATATTATTATCAAGAATTGTAATTACATGCACCTGTTAAACAGGGGCTGAAAAATTGGGCCTTAGGCACTGGTGCCACAACTGCAACACCTCACAGAAACTCTAGTTGGAGAGCAGGAATGAGCCCTGCTGCAAAGCATTGCATCAGAAATTGTAATTACATGTGGGGCTGAAAAATTGGGCCTTGTACACTGGTGCTGGTGCCACGACATTGCAACGTCTCCCAGATACTCTAGTTGGAGTGCAGGAATGAGCCCTGCTGCAAAGCATTGCATCAAAAATTTGAGTTACATGACCCTGTTAAACAGTGGCTGAAAAATTGGGCCTTAGGCACTGGTGCCACGACACTGCAACCTCTCCCAGATACTCTAGTTGGAGTGCAGGAATGAGCCCTGCTGCAAAGCATTGCATCAAAAATGTTAATTAAATGCCCCTGTTAAACAGGGGCTGAAAAATTGGGTCTTAGACACTGGTGCCACGACACCGAAACCTCTCCCAGATACTCTAGTTGGAGTGCAGGAATGAGCCCTGCTGCAAAGCATTGCATCAGAAATTGTAATTACATGCCCCTGTTAAACAGGGGCTGAAAAATTGGGCCTTAGGCACTGGCACTGGTGCTGGTGCCAGGACACTGCAACCTCTCCCAGGTACTTTAGTTGGAGTGCAGGAAAAATTGGGCCTTAGCCACTGGTGGAGGCACACAGAACCAAAAATGTTCTTCCAAGCTATCAGCAGGATCATTGAGGAGGAAGAGGATAGTCAGTCAAAATAACAGGACAGTCACTCAGCTTCAGCATAGGCAGTCTTGAAGGGATGTGACATTTCAAAAAAAATTATTCAGTTACATCAGCTTCAGGTGCTTGGTAGCTGGTGGTGATCCAAGACTGATTCATCTTTATGAAGGTTAGTCGATCAACCGAGTCGATGGACAGTCGCACCCTGTGATCAGTTACAAAGCCTCCAGCAGCACTGAATTCCGAACGAACGCTGGATGCAGGACAGACCAGTAGCTCAATTGCATACTGGGCAAGCTCTGGCCAGTGATCCATCCTCAAGACCCAGTAAGCCAGAGGATTTTCGGTGGGAAAGGTGTCCAAGTTTGACCTTGCCCCTAGGTATTCCTGCACCATGTAAATCAGACGCTGGCGACGGTTGCTGGAACCGATCATACCTTGGGGCTGCAGACTAAAAAATTGTCTGAACGCATTGGTCAGACGGCCACCTTCTCCACCACTCCTTCTGTGACTGACTGAAGCCTCAGCAACACGTTGTCCAGGAACAGGAGTTTGTAACCTCCCAGTCTCTGGGAACGCATTGCACAAACCTTTCTGCAAGGCCTCCCGGAGATGTCTCATCCTGTGCTCCCTCTGCGACTGCAAGATAAGGTCCGCAACCTTACCCTTGTACCGTGGATCAAGGAGAGTTGCCAGCCAGTAATGATCCCTCTCCTTGATCTGAAGAATATGAGGATCCTTCCGCAGGCTTTGCAGGATCAGGGAGGCCATGCAGCGTAGGTTAGCTGAGGCATTCGGTCCAGAGTCCTCTGGGTCACTAAGGACGACATGATCCACAGCCACCTGCTCCCAGCCATGTACAAGTCCATGGGTTTCTTGGGACTGTAAATCATCCCTACAAGACTGCTGCTGCTGATGCTGTGTACCAGGCTCCACCTCCATGCTGACACAATCCTCCTCCTCCTCTTCCTGTGTGATGGGTGGGACAGCAGGAACACTGTGTGGATAAAGGGGGCCTTGAGAGGTAAGGAAGTCCTCCTCTTACTGCCTCTGTTCTTCCTCAAGTGCCCTGTCCATTATTCCACGCATCATATGCTCCAACAGATGGACAAGAGGTGTAGTGTCACTGATGCATTCACTGTCACTGCTCACCATCCTCATGGCCTCCTCAAATGGTGACAGGACAGTGCATGCATCCCTGATCATGCCCCACTGGTATGGTGAAAAAAAACAAGCTCCACTGACCCTGTTCTGGTGCCGTAGTTGCACAGGTACTCATTGATGGCCCTCTGCTGCGTGTGCAGCTGCTGCAGCATGGCCAATGTTGAGTTCAACCTGGTGGGCATGTCACATATAAGGCGGTTCTTGGGCAGGTTCAACTCCTTTTGGAGCTCAGCCAGCCGAACACTGGCATTATATGATCGGCGGAAATCCACAGAGACTTTCCTGGCCTGCCTCAGGACATCCTGTAAGCCCGGGTACCTGCCCAAGAACCGCTGCACCACCAGGTTAAGGACGTGAGCCCCACAGGGCACATGGGTCAATTGTCCCTGTCGGAGGGCGGAGAGGTGGTTGGTGCCATTGTTGCAAACCACCATTCCTGGCTTAAGCTGGCGTGGCATCAACCACCTCTCGGCATGCCCCTGCAGAACTGACAACATATCTGCCCCAGTGTGGCTCCTGTCCCCCAAGCACACCAGCGCAAGCACGGCATGGCATCTTTTTGCGTACTTGCTTAGCCCTTTGAACGCCTGCGGAGCACCACTGGTTCCGAGGACAAAGCACAGGAAGAGGCCATGGAGGAAGAAGAAGAGGAGGGGGTGGAGGAGAGAGGTGTGTCACAACCAGTATTAGCATTTTGGATGCTTGCTGGTGGAACAACTTCCAACACTACTGCACCTTGTCCTGCATCTTTCTCAGCTGCCAGAAGAGTGACCCAATGGGCCGTGAAAGATAGGTAACGTCGTTGTCCATGCCTGCTGGACCATGAGTTAGTGGTAATATGCACCTTACCACTGATCGCCCTGTCCAGCGAGGCATGGACATTGCCTTCCACATGCCGGTAGAGAGGCGGAATCGCCTTTTGTGAGAAAAAGGGGTGTTTGGGAACCTGCCACTGAGGAACCGCACATTGCACAAACTCCCGGAAGGGGGCCGAGTCTACCAACTGAAAAGGCAGCAGGTGAAGTGCTAGCAATTTAGCCAAGCTAGCATTCAACCGCTGGGCATGTGGATGGCAGGGAGTGAACTTCTTTCGACGGTCCGGCTGGGGCAGGGAAATTTGCCTGCTACAATTGGACATTGGTGTACTGCTAGCAGAGTGCCTGCAAGTACTTGGCTGTGACACACCTAGTTCTACATCTTCATTACTCTCAGTGCAGGTTTCAGAGAGGACTGAAGGTCTAGTGGGGTTGGAGATCCCAGCTGATGAGGAGCAAGGAGAGGTCCGCTTTGTTCTTTGGTGTGGGTCTTTAAGGTACGCTTTCCAATGAGCTACATGGCAGGTCAACATATGTCTGGTCAAGCATGTGGTGCCCAAGCGGCTAATGTTTTGGCCACGCGAGACACGCTTGAGACATATGTTGCAAATAGCAGCGGTGTGATCTTATGTACTCGTCTCAAAAAAGGCCCACACCAAAGAACTTTTGGAACAACATACGTGGAACGTGGAATAACACGTAGAGGCAGCGACCTGCACAGGCGGAGTTCTGCGGTGTGATTCAGTCGGTGTGCTTCCCTTAAGCTGGCCCCCGGAGGGCACCCTGCTTCATTAAAGATGTGCCTCCTTCTCCTCTCTCCTATCAGGCACCAACGTGGAGTCAGTGACCTCATCATCCCCTCCCTCTTCATCACTGGAGCAAACCTGACAGTATGCTGCAGTTGGTGGAACATGACTGCCAGATTGCTGTCCTTCTTGAGCATCCCCTCTCTCTGGGCTCACACTCCTGCATTCCTCTAGCTGGGTATCATCATCAGAGCCTTCAAAACGCTGGGCATCCTCCTGGAGCATGTACCCAACACTATGCTCAAACAGTTCAGGGGACTCCTCAGGGGGACACGGTGGGTCTAGGAAAGGAGTGACTGATGACATTGAAACGAAGGAAGAGGAAGCGTTTGCAGCTGCTTTTCCAGTACCCTGAGCCTGGGTGAGAGAAGATGAGGAGTATGAGGGGGGCTTGGTCTTCGGCATGTTGCGGCTCAACACGTCCAGCTGCCGAAAATAAGGACAAGCGTGCCCCATGGCCACTTGCTGATGACAATGAACCGCGTCCATGACCAGCACTGTTGTCTCTAGACACAGAGCCTACTTGCCCTCTTTTATTGGCTCGTGACTGTCTGTCTCTCCTTGTTGGCCTTCCAGACTTACTAATGGCCTGCAGGGAGATGGGAAAACCAGCAATTGGGGTAGCTTTAGGTGCACACTGAGCAGATGACACAGTATACCGGCTGTAATTACTGCAGCTGCCTGCCTGATTTACAGAAACAGAACAACACCAGCAATAAGGGGTAGCTTCAGGTGTATACTGTGCAGGAGGCAAAAAACACCCACTTTAACTGCTGCAGATGCATGTATTACAGAAACAGAACAACACCAGCAATAAGGGGTAGCTTCAGGTGTATACTGTGCAGGAGGCACACAACCCCCACTTTAACTGCTGCAGATGCCTGTATTACAGAAACAGAACAACACCAGCAATTAGGGGTAGCTTCAGGTGTATACTGTGCAGGAGGCCCAATACACCCACTGTAACTGCTGCAGCAGCCTGTGGTATAGAAACAGAACAACACCAGCAATTGGGGGTAGCTTCAGGTGTATACTGTGCAGGTGGCACAATACACCGACTCTAACTGCTGCAGCTGCCTGTGGTATAGAAACAGAACAACACCAGCAACTGGGGGTAGCTTCAGGTGTATACTGTGCAGGAGGCAAAATACACCCACTGTAACTGCTGCAGATGCCTGTGGTATAGAAACAGAACAACACCAGCAATTGGGGGTAGCTTCAGGTGTATGCTGTGCAAGAGGCACAATACACCCACTGTAACTGGGTAAGGTTCACAAGAAAAGATGACACTGTCCCTGCCTATCCTGCTCTCTCTCTGAACGCTGCAACAGAGTACAAAAGGCCGCTGCTCTGGCAGCCTTATATAGTGTGTGGCGTGTACTAAACCCCCTGAGCTATAATTGGCCACAGGCATCCTGCCTGTGGCCAATTATAGCTCTCCTCGCTGCCAGTGCTGTGATTGGCTAAGCATGCGGGGTCACAGTACATGCTTTGCCAATCATCAGCCAGCAATGCACTGCAATGGCGCAGTACATTGTGGGCCGTGAGTGCCAAACAAACATGCCGCGAACGGCCCACAAAGTTCTGGATTCGCTGAACGAGCAAACAGCCAGTGTTTGTGTCGAACATGCGTTTGACTCGAACACCGAGCTCATCCCTATTCAGGAGGCCTTGAAGAAAGGTTTGTGTAACACATTTCCCCTTTTTTTCAATGATTGACTGATTTTTTTCAATGATGACTGAGAAATTATCCTTCACTGAAATGCAATCGAACCACTCCATGACACGTAAAATGCTATTTACCTGTCTACAAATTAAACATTAAGCACAATCATTTACCATCAAACTCACGTTCTCTAAACTGTCCCCATTCGGGGACGTGGCCAGCACGCGAGTCGAATGGAAGCTCTGTGAGGGAGCTCCGTGACACGAGCAGACACATTAGTGACAAATAACAGCGAATATCTGTATATCCGATACGGACAGACGGCGGAATATCTTCTGAGTCCGGTGGTGATGTCCAAAAAGCGAAAAGACGAACGGAAGATGAAAAAATTAACGACGTTCTCTCCTCAGTCAGCGGGGGGAGAAAAAAAGATGGCGCCGGCCCTCTCACAGCAGCTGTACCAGCAACGGCCTCCCCAGGGAGAGCGCACTACACAGATATGCCTGACGCTGCACCAGAGGAGACAACTCAAACAACACATCTGGAATCTTCTCATGAGGAAAATTACCTCAGCCCTACTTGTCGCAGCCCTGCTAAAACTCGTATCAAGCTGGATTTCACAAGCCAGGGGGTAAGCCATAAAATACCTCCTCTTAGCCATGAAGACACAGCCATATCTCCTATAGCGTCTCCTATAGCTGCATTCCGCACTAATAACCAGCCTATCCTGGATACCCAATTAAAGGAAATGCTATTAACTCTTCATACTTCGCTTCATACAGATATTTTACAACTCACAAAACAATTCTCCAGAGAAGTAAGCTCCCTAGGAGAAAGAGTACACACTATTGAGAACTCTATGGGAGATATGACCAGCACTATTAATGATTTAGTAGATGCTCATGAGGAAAATAAGGCTGACAAAGAGTGGCTTAAATCTAAAATCGCAGATTTAGAAGACTGCTCAAGGAGGAACAATCTCAAAATCAGGGGTATCCCTGAAAATATACAGCAGTCTGATCTTAAAACATATGCCACTGAGCTATTCTCTAACTTGCTGCCAGCTATAGCAGCCTTAGAGCTCACAATAGATCGTATCAATCGGATACCAAAACCGTCATTCCTCCCTCCACAAATACCGTGAGATGTACTACTTAGAGTACACTTCTACCACGTTAAAGAACAAATCCTATATAAAGCGCGGCATCTAGGACAACTTCCACAACCATATAACACAATCCAGATTTATGCCTAAACATACCCTAGATATGAGAAGACAACTTTCCACGATTACAAAAGCTCTGCGTAATCTTAAAATTGAATACCGTTGGAAGCAACCATCCAAACTACTGGTACAGAAGAATGACACCTCCCACACAATCACTTCTGTGGAACAAGGCATTAATCTACTTCACACATGGGGTATTATCCCCGAACCAACTCCACCCATTGGAGCTAGGAAGACTCCGGAGAAACTTACACCACAATGGCAATAACTTTCATTGTTTAGATCCGGACAAACTACAATCCTGCCTATAAGAAACCGATCTCTCAGCTTGCCCGCCGTGCCATGAGACCATAAGTCTTTGGAACAGTTGCCCTTTGAACTAATTCCCCATTCTGATGTTGCAGTATACATTGAAGTGTTTACCACTGCAAGTAATGTTTAATGTTTGGTTATATTATGGTTTGTGTTTTCTCTTCTTTTCTTTCCCCATTATATTTTGCACAGCTCATAGCATTCATTGTGACAGGTATTTTGTGACTCTACAAAGTCCGAATCGAAATTTGAACATTCATCGACACTTCAGACTACAAATTGTTCACATGGAATGTATGGTTTAAAGATATTGTCAGTCTAGTACAGTGATGGCGAACCTATGACACGCGTGTCAGTGCTGACACGTGTAGCCATTTGGGGTGACACGCGCAGGATTTCATGCGATTCATCCTCGGCTCCTGCACGGCCACTGAGGATGAAAGAATCTGTGCTGGAGGAATGGGGGGGGGGCGGGACGTGTGATCTCCCCCACCTGACAGTGAAGCACAGCCCCTTTCTGAGCACAGGGGCTGCTGGTAAGGCGTGCGTGCCGTGCGCACACACGTCATCAGCGCGGCGAGGACGTTAGGGAGGACCTGCAGGAGAGGAGCGCGGGAACAGTGCGCGCCTCTCTCCAGTCAGGCCGCAATGCAGTCGCTGCCAGACTGACTTTCACAGTAAGCAGGGGAAGGAAAGTGGGGAAAGATTATCATTATTAGCAATAATGCTACTTAGGTTTGGGGTCTGCAGCAGACCCCAAACCTATCAGGGCATGCTGGGCGTTGTAGTTTTGGCTCAGCTGAACTGCTGCAGAGCCATAGGCTGTATAAGATCATGCTGGGCATTGTAGTTTTGGCTCAGCTAAACTGCTGCAGAGCCATAGGCTGTATAAGAGCATGCTGGGCATTGTAGTTTTGGCTCAGCTGCACTGCTGCAGAGCCATAGGCTGTATGAGGGCATGCTGGGAGGTGCAGTTAGTAACTACAATGCCCAGCATGCCCTCGCGTCACTAGGAATATTCATAACAGGGGCGGGCTGGAGCGGCATGTTGATGAGGACGTGGAGCTGGAAGCAGCCGACTCCACAGCCCTGGTTCACGGCACCCCAAACAAGTTCAATAATATCAAGGGCAACATACGAAATCGACTGATGAACAAAGAAGTTACTAAGCAGGTATGTTAAATAATTTGTTTTTGGTTTATTAAATGCAATTATATATTGCAATTATACATTTTTGTAGTTTAAACTATAAATTGCGCAAAATTATGTTTTTTTGTCGAAGTGACACACCACGCGAGTTATGCTCGATTTTTTGCCGATTTTTGACACACCACGCCAAAAAGGTTGCCAATCACTGGTCTAGTAAGTACTTATTTTTATCATCTTTCTACTATCCTCTTATGAGTATAAAGTTACTTTCTTTGAATACGAATGGTCTTAACCATCCAGCAAAAAGAGCGTCAATGTGGCAACTGGCTAACACTCAGCGCTGTCAAATCTTGTGTATACAAGAAACCCATTTCAAAACGGGCGCTATTCCCACATGTACACATAAGAACTTTCCTCACATCTTTACAGCCTCAGGCCAGAAGAAGAAAAGAGGAGTACTTGTTGCCATACATCACTCAGTATATTTTCAATTACATGAATCTATTGTAGATACTAATGGACGATGCCTCATATTAATATGTACCATTGATGATACACTCACTACACTGGTGAATGTTTATGCGCCTAATAAGAGGCAATCCCATTTTCTGAACAACTTACTAAGAAAAATTGGTAAATACCGGAAAGGTGCCTTAATAATTTGTGGAGACTTCAATACAATACATGAACAAGAACTAGACACTTCTAATCCCAAAACCAGAACCAATTATGCACTTAAAATTGTTTTGAATAAAAGCGATCTCTATGATGTATGGAGATGCCATCATCCTGGAGATCGTGAATATACATATCATTCCCAGGTGCATAATACCTATACTCGTATCGATTATATTTTCATGGATAAGTGGTTATTGCAGCGGGTGAGGGAGTCTGACATTGCGCCCATAACCTGGGCTGACCATGCCCCAATTAGTATGGCTATTCTACCTAAACACTCTCAAACAATCCACTTCCTATGGAGAGCAAACGCATATCTTATTAAAATGCCTACTTATGCTACAGCTATACAGAACCAGATAACTGAATTTTTTAAGTATAACGTGGGCTCGGTGTCAGACTCCGCTACCCTATGGAATGCTCATAAGGCATTTAGTAGGGGAATCCTCATTCAAATGAATGCTCAAGCCAGGAAAAATAAAACGAGACTCATCAAGAAACTTACTGCTGAAATTAAAGCACTAGATTCCCAAAACCAGTCCCATCCTACACAACAACTGAAAAATAAACTACAAATATTACGGCAGGAACTCAGAACGACTTTATTGGATACATATGAAAAACATATTAGAAAACTTAAAGCTAAATATTACCACGCTAGCAACAAAGCAGCAAAAAAACATGGCACTACGGATCAAAGGCAGATATTCCAAATCAAAGATTCCATATACCGTATTTATCGGCGTAAAACACGCGCCGGTGTATAGCACGCACCCCAAGTTTAGGAGGGAAGTTTAAGGAAAAAAACTTTTAGGAGGCAAGTTTAAGGAAAAAACCTTACATTTTAAATGCCCATCAATGTAGCCTTCCACTGTCCCCCTGCAGCCCTACACTGTCCCCCTGCAGCCCTACACTATCCCCCTGCAGCCCTACACTGTCCCCCTGCAGCCTTCCACAAAATTGCAGTATGGTTAGTTTTAAATTTACCGCTGCCGGCTCCTCCCGCCGCGATCTTTGGCTCCTCCCACTGCCGCCGTCGAGATCTTCGGCTCCTCCCGCCGCCGCCGCTGCCGAGATCTTCGGCTCCTCCCGCCGCCGACATAGACCGAGCCGAGCCGAGGGTACTCGGCTACTCGGCTCTTCTCGCAGTAACGCCCCCGTCCTGCCCCTTGTCCTGGCTCATTTGATGGACACAACACCGGGCCAATGGCGGGACGTAAAGGCTAGGAGGCGGGACTGGGCATGACTGAGAGCAGAGCCGAGTACACAGTACACTCGGCTCAGCTCGGTAAATGTCGGCGGCGCTCCACAGAGCGCAGATCGGCAGATCGACGGGGGGGATCAGCGTATAACACGCACCCATGATTTTCCCCCGATTTTAAGGGGAAAAAAGTGCGTGTTATACGCCGATAAATACGGTATATACCACCCTATCACTAGAGAAAAACTACAAGGCCCCCAAGACATAGCGAACACATTTAGCTGTTATTATAGCTCCCTTTATAATCTTAGAAGAAGATTCTCACACTCCCACACCTACCCCAAAGATAATAAGTGATTTCCTAGACACTATTAATCTCCCATCTTTAAATACAGATCAAATCTCTGACCTTAACGTCCCATTTTCAATAGAAGAAATTGCTAGAACTATAGACTCCCTGCCCAACATTAAATCTCTGGGACCAGGCGGATTAATAGGGGAATATTATAAACTACTTCGAGATAAACTTGCTCGCCACTTATGCTCACTTTTTAAACGAAGCGGCATCTAAATCAGAATTTCCAGCAGAGATGCTTCAGGCCTTGGTCATAACATTGCTGAAACCAGGCAAAGACCCCAACGCTCCCCAAAATTTCAGACCAATTTCATTATTGAACATTGACATCAAAATATACGCCAAGGCAATAGCGAATCGGCTGATGAATTACATACCAGATCTCATTCACAAGGATCAATCTGGCTTTACTAAAGGACGACAATCCTCAGATGCAACAAGACGTCTGATTGATATTATACACTTCGCTGAGCGACATCAAACGCCTTTTCTGCTCCTTTCTTTGGATGCAGAGAAGGCGTTTGAAAGGGTCCATTGGGGCTACTTACAGACAGTGCTATTAAAATTTGGCTTTCATGGGAATATTTTATCTGCAATTTTAGCGCTGTATAAAAACCCCTCAGCGAGAGTCTATACGAACGATAGGATGTCTAGGCCCTTTGGCATCTCGAATGGAACAAGACAAGGATGCCCTTTATCCCCTTTAATATTTAACTTAGCCATCGAACCTCTAGCAGAACGTATACAATCTGACACAAAACTCTCTGGAATAAAAATTGGGCAAATGGACCATAGAATAAGTTTGTTCGCAGATGACGTAGTACTTATGGTGTCAGATCCAATTTCATCTCTCCGGAATCTCCAAAATATACTAACGACATTTGGAGCAGCATCCTATTACAAAATCAACTAAACCAAGTCCCATATTTTAGACCTAGGAATTGATAACACAACTAGGAAGTTACCGTATATACTCGAGTATAAGCTGAGATTTTCAGCCCTTTTTTTTAGGCTGAAAGTGCCCCCCTCGGCTTATACTCGAGTCACTGCCGTCTGCCTACCTGATCAGGCATGTCATGTAGACAGACGGTGGCCAGCGTGTCATAAAAACATACAGCGGCCATTCCAGTATTTAAAAGCCGTGCCTCCTCCTCGTCTGATAGGCAGAACACTCAATTTCCCAGCAGTCAGTTTTCAGCCTATCACAGACATCGCCTCATCCTCATACCTCAGACGAGGATGAGGGGATGTCCGTGATAGGCTGAAAACTGACTGCTGGGAAATTGAGTGTTCTGCCTATCACAGACGTAGAGGAGGCGCAGCTTTTGAATACTGGAATGGCCACCGTATGTTTTTATGACACGCTGATCGGTGGCTGCAGATGGGCACACGGAGGCATGTACAGGACACAGAGGATGAAGATTAGCACAGGTAGGCTGCAATGGACACAGGGAGGTATACGCAGGACACAGTGAGGTAGGCAGATCTGCACAGGACACAGGGAGGCATACACAGGACACAGTGAGGTAGGCAGATCTGCACAGGACACAGGGAGGCATGCAATAGACACAGTGAGACATGCAGCTGCAGATGGGCATTGTTGACCCTCTTTGCCACTTACAGTAGCTGCTGCATTTCCCACCCCCGGCTTATACTCGAGTCAATACGTTTTCCCAGTTTTTTTGTGGTAAATTAGGGGCCTCGGCTTATATTCGGATCGACCTATACTCGAGTATATACGGTATTGTCTAATGAAGTTTTTCTTTCCTCACATAGCTGCCTTTTCAGTTAACTGGCCTGGTTCTTTTTGTTCTTCATGTTCTTCATGTTCTTGTGGCCTTTTTATTCGTTCTAGGCTCCATATATCTGGTATACGAGAAGTTAATATATCCCTAATCTGACAGTTCTTTTATGGCGCTAGTTTGGGAGGCACGTACTACATTTCCCATAACTCCCTGCGGCCACTTTCTCCTTCCCTGCAACACGATGTATGTGGCTATACACATTTACGTCATTTTGGCCATACAATTGTATCCGGATTCGCTACTTCCTTCGGCTGAAGGTTGTGATGGAGAAACGCTCTTTTTGCAAGCTCTCCTTACTTGCAGGTATCCAAACATTCACCATTCTCCTAACTATTAGTTACTGGTTCTATACATTACTTTCTGTCATTGGTACCACAGTTCCTACCGTTTTCATTATTCCCACTGGTGACATACCTTTACTATTCGCAATGGACATTAAAAGACATCACCATTTGCCGCATTTTTTCTAGTCTACTACTAAGTGGTTCCGACTATTGTCTGCACAGGACTAGTTTCTATATATGAGGAAAATATATGGTGAATAGGCTTTTTTGACTAGCCCGCTTAGACATAACAAATAACCTGTTATAATATGCTAAGTACTTATGCAATCTCCCTTCCCCTTCTTTCCCTCTTCCCTCCCCTCTCTCCTGTGCCCACCCCCCTTCTCCCCTCCCCTCCCCTCCACATCCCATTCCCCCCCGCTTCCCACCTTTCCCCCCCCCTCCACCCTTTATAGGGTTATTTGAGCATAGTCTATATTATGTTTATATTTAATTGTTATCTTACTGTACTTTCTTACTCAATATTATATGACCACGCAGGTATATCTTTTATACATTTTCTTACATCTCCATTCATTTCTAAATTTTTTCTATCTGAATACCTTAGGCCAATGATGCCTACCCCCTAAAAAAATATATATATATATATATATATATATATATATATATATATATATATATATATATATATATATAAAAATATATAAAATAAATAGTCGCGGCTGTCCACTTCCAACATGTACTTCCTATACGGTCGGGAGCCGGCTACCCACTAATACTTTCTAAAACCCCCTCTGGACTGGTCATAGCCAACCCCCACACGGTTGTGGCGAGGAGTGAGTTTACCAATTATTAGGTGGACTTGCTTTCGTCGCACCGTACCTACACCGTTTTTCTTATCCTAGAGACAGTGGGACGAATCTTCTCACTGTCTCATCGGTTAACAGGTGTGATCCACACCTTACATTTCAATTCCCCCTCATCAATACTCTCTTTTCGTTACTTATCCCACCCACATATCCCCCCTTTTTTTTAGGTGTCCTCATCCCCCGGACGGATCTAGCGAGCATGTCTACATCTTCACACAATGCGGCCCAAGACATCCGAAAACTTAAGATATGTTCCATCAACATACGTGGCTTTAATACGCCCGAAAAAAGAATGCAATTGCTTTCTACTTTACGGCACTCTAAAACTCATATTGCTCTCATTCAAGAGACTCACTTCAGAACTGACACGATTCCGAGGCTATCTGACAAATATTTCCCAACGGTCTACCACGCGCCGAATGCTGACGCCAAATCCAAAGGAGTATCCATACTTATTTCCATAAACTGCCCACTCCAAATTACAGACATTCAGAAAGACACACAAGGTAGGTTCCTCTTTTTAAAAGGCATACTTCATAACAGACCTATCACCATCGCTAATATTTATGCACCCAACTCGCAGCAAGTCACGTTCTTTCGCAATACCCTTCAACAACTGACCACATTTCAATGTGGTATTCTAATTGTCGGTGGAGATTTTAACGTTGCTCTAAACCCTTCCTTAGATACATCAAATGGATTTTCAGTATTGAAGTATAGGGCCCTTCGTGCAATTAAATCTCAATTACAAGATCTGCTGCTACACGATTCCTGGAGGACTTTACACCCTAACGAAAAAGATTTCACTTTCTTCTCTCCACCCCACGAGAAATATTCTCGTCTCGACTACATTTTTATTTCCCAAAACGAATTACCTTTCTTAACCAACTCCAATATTGAACCTATGGTTCTCTCAGATCACAACCCTGTCTCCTTAACTCTCTCCCTTCCGGATAAACGAACTGGGTCGCACATTTGGCGCCTCGACAATTCCCTACTCACTGATTCAGATGTTGTACAGACCATATCTAACTGCCTTTCTAACAATTTTGCTGAAAACTCGACCATAGACTCTACGCATGACACAATATGGGCAGCACACAAATGTGTAATAAGGGGTGAATTCATATCTCTAGCAGCTAAACGTAACAAGCTCAAGAAAACGCACATAGACGCTTTAACAAAACGTATACACATACTTTAAAAAACTCACAAAGCTTCGCGAGCGGCGGAAGTTATGACTGAACTAATACAAACTAGAGAAGAACTTTTAGAAGTTCTACATAAAAAAGTGAAGCGTAATTATATGTTGTCTCAAAAAGTTTTCTATGAATTTGGAAACAAATCTGGTAAACTATTGGCCAGAGCCCTTCAAGCAAAGAAGGCAAAACACACGATACACTCAATTGTAGATGAGCGGGGTACCACCCTATCCTCGACAGAGGACATTTCGGATCAATTTGTTCGCTATTTTTCCACTTTGTATAACCTCCCCACTCCACCCACGATGTCCAATCCGACTGAGCGATCAACAGCCATTTAAAAATGTTTACAGCAGTACTCACCTGAACCAATTGATAAAGAACGATTTCCTGGTCTAGATTCCCCACTGTCAACGGAGGAAATACTTTGTGCTCTAAAACAGATGAAACCCAGAAAAAGCCCAGGCCCTGATGGCCTTCCTGTCAGTTATTATAAATCCTTTCCTGACATACTAATCCCCCATTTGGTTAAAGCTTTTACTGCAATTTCACCCTCTAACGCAGCCCACAAAGATCTGCTGGAAGCACACATTACCCTTATTCCAAAGCCCGATAAAGATCCCACCTTAGTTACCAATTACCGCCCAATATCACTTTTAAATGTTGACATAAAACTGTATGCGAAAGCACTAGCCAACCGTATCCTATCCCTCCTTCCGAGCTTAATTGATTTAGATCAAGTGGGGTTCGTCCCTGGCAGAGAAGCTAGGGATAACACGACCAAAGCGCTTCACATCCACCATTGGCTCTCTAAGAACTCTATCCCTGGTCTCTTCTTATACCTTGACGCGGAGAAGGCGTTCGACGGGGTGGCATGGGACTACATGGAGGCGGTTTTACATTCAGTGGGTTTACCTCCTCAATTAATACAGATGATAATGGCTCTATACTCCTCCCCTGTGGCCAAAATCCGAGTCAATGGATGCCTGTCGAACGCCTTCTCCATTTCCAATGGCACCCGTCAGGGATGCCCTCTCTCTCCCCTAATCTTCCTACTCACTATGGAGCCCCTTCTTCGTAGGCTGCGAGAGAATCCGGACATCAAAGGTATAACTATTACCAATAAGACTTATAAGGTCGCAGCTTATGTTGATGACGTTCTGCTCTTTTTATCGGACCCTATTACCTCTATTCCCAATCTCCTCAAAGATTTTTCGCTATTCCAGTCACTCTCTAACTTGAAAATACATTTTTCTAAATCAAAAGCTCTAAATATATCGTTATCACCTCCATTAGTTTTACAATGCAAACATAACTTCCCATTTTGCTGGGAACTCAATTCAATCAAATATTTGGGCATTCATATCCCCGCCAACCTTTCAGATTTATATGCTAAAAATTTTCAGCCCCTCCTCCATACGATCCAAACAGATTTACACAAATGGTTCAAGGGACCCTTCTCATGGTTTGGCAGAATGGCTATTTTAAAAATGAATGTGCTGCCCAGGATCCTTTATTTGCTGCAAGCGATTCCTGTAGAATTACCACCTACCTTCTTCCTCTCCTATAAACGCATGTGCAGACACTTTATCTGGTTGGCTAAAACACCAAGATTAAGCTGGGATCGTTTGACACTCCCTAAAGAGTTAGGTGGTATGGGTCTGCCAGACCTTCAGAAGTACCATGTGGCGTGCCACCTGACCAGAATAATAGACTGGCACTCTCATGAATCACAGAAGGATTGGATCAAACTAGAACAAGCATTCACACAGCTACCGTTAGCTCATCTACAATGGTTACATACGTCACACATCCCGCAAAACGTACGTACTAATCCATTCATACACTCTACGTTGCAAAGATTTAGAGAAGCTTGTAAATATCTACACTTGAACCCTACTTGTGGCCCCATGACACCTTTAAATGATAATCCAGACTTTCCACCAGGATTCTATCCTAATTTGCCGAGGCGGTCCCCAGGTGGGTCCATACCAAGAGCATTCAACTTTTTTCAAAATGGCATTCTCTTATCTCATTCAAACATGGTCTCCTTATTTCCGGAATTTCATGTCCCCTTTTTCAAGTTTTTACAAATTAGACACTTTTTCCAGGGCTCCAAAAATTATTCCAACTGGTTTAGAACCCTTACACCATTTGAATCTGTCTGTAACAACCATGAACCCCAAAGACATGTTATCTCTATGACTTATGCAATGCTCTTTTCCACTTATGATATTCTGAGCGATAATTTAGTTCAACAATGGGAATCTGACCTACAGTTATCTCTCTCATCTGAGGATTGGAAGAATGTCTACCATCTTATTCACAAAGGTTCCATTAATGTCTCTTCTCAGGAGAGCAGATATAAGATCTTTTCTAAATGGTATAGAACCCCTGACAAAATCCACAAATTCTTCCCTAGTGTCCCATCTACATGTTGGCGTTGCAATACCGCAGTGGGAACTCTAATCCACATTTGGTGGGAATGTCCACTTATACAACCATTTTGGCAAGATACACATAGACATATTACCAATATAACAACTTACACCCCTGAATTTACTCCTGCCCAATTCCTTCTACACTACTCTTCCACTCCCAAGAAAGCGTATACCAAATCCCTCACAATGCATCTCATTAATGCAGCTAATCAGTGTATCCCAGTTCATTGGAAGAGCACATCGCCTCCTACACTGGCTGAATGGGTGACACGGGTGGATAAGATAGCAGATATGGAAAATCTCATACACCAGGCGAGAGATGAACCCACTAAATATGGGAAAATTTGGGCATGTTGGACACATTTTAGAGACTCTTTCAATTTGGGAATCCAAAATAACAACCCATAAAGGTGCCCGTCAGTATTCTTTTAAGCGACCACAGGTTGCGGTTCACGCTAGATCCGTTCTTTTTCCCCCTCTATTTACAAATTCTCAAGCCTTTTTTTTTTAACCTTATACGGAGACACAACATGTCTCGTACTTTCACTTTCAAAAGCCTGATTTTATTATTAGCCCGGATATATTTACACCCTTTAACTTTACTAGATTCTTCTTATATACCCCTCACCTATATTATTAAGCGGTCTAAACCCCGTTTATGCTGTCTGACAAACTAACAATCTAGCAGACTCTGACATTACTGGACTCCTTAAATA
The DNA here is from genome assembly GCF_037356315.1 of Lithobates pipiens. Classification (NCBI taxonomy): domain Eukaryota; kingdom Metazoa; phylum Chordata; class Amphibia; order Anura; family Ranidae; genus Lithobates; species Lithobates pipiens. The sequence goes on along the minus strand of NW_027507784.1, from coordinate 251,364,990 downwards.
TACCTGCTTACCTTCTTCATTCAACCACCGGTCACAGCAAGATCCCTATTGGGGTGTCCGGTGGCTTGAAAGTAAGGTCCAGTTTTTGCAATATGATGCAATAATACTATGTTTCTTTTTATGTTTCTAGGTAGCGTATTAGAGATGTTTTTTTTCCATTTGAATGAGATGGGATTGTATTTGATCTAGCTGATGAAGGCCATTGGCCTCTCTCTTTGATTTGTTCCTCCTTTATCTCGATTATATGACACTGTTTTTGTATTTAATTCAAAGGTACATTGTCTTACAGCTACTCTTGACTTGTATATGGCTACATGTACTTTATACCTATTTGTATTAATGCAAAATTTCAATAAAAATGTATTTAAAAAAAAAAAAAAAAAAAAAAACATTTTAAAACAGACCTGACAACACTTAGTAAATTCAAATTTACATGGGCTGGTTGCCTGGCAGCTTTCAAAATGATGACTTAAAAATTATTATACCAACTCAGATCCCTTCCAATATGTATCCCTAAATACTACTTTTAATCCCTACAAAGCAGTCTGGGAAAATATCTATGGAATGGCAAAAAACCCTGTTGCACATACCACATACTAATTAAACATAGAAATATAGGAGGAGCAACCATACCTGATCTACAGGATTACTATGACGCAACTATTTTAACCCAAATGCAAGAATGGTTCTTACCTACTCCTAAAACTTTATGGGGACAAATTGAGAAAGACATCACGCGACAACCTAATATGCAATTCTGGTTGCTAAGCAGGAAAGTTAAGTCAGCTATTACAGCTCAATACCCACCGACGGTGAAAGCGACGTTACACTCTTGGCAGAGAATCATCACATGCAAATGGGAAAAAACTCCAATCACCAAGTTAAATCCACCTCTAAACATACTATCAACATTAATTTCTGGCCTACACATACATGAACGGAATTTAGGTCGGGATATCAAAATTGGATCCCTCTTCCAACAGGGCTCATTAAAATCTTTTTCTCATTTAAGTAATGAATTACAGCTCCCGAAATCTGAGCGATCTACGTACAATCAAATAGATAAGTGTCTTCATCATAACCCACAACTCAGAGCTTTAGTCCCGGTTAAAATATGGTCTTTCCTCAACAACCATACCACTTCAAAGAAAGGAGTAGCAACAATCTACCCAATCCTAGGGGAGAAAAATATACCCAGCAAACTACCTACCTTTCTTAAATGGGAACAAGATTTGAGGCAAGAATTTTCAGTTAAGCAATGGACGGCTTCCCTACAAAGCATATACCGGGCTACAGCCTGTGTTACATTGTGGGAATTGGCACAGAAAATAACTCAAAGACAATACCTGACTCCGCATATCCTGGCAAAATTCAAGGGGAACTCTTCACCAGATTGCTGGAGGAACTGTACCCAAATAGGGACCCTATTTCATATTATGTGGGACTGCCCATGCCTACATACCTACTGGCAGGCAATATCTCATTTAATTACTTCAGTTACAGGTATTATCTTTCAACTTTCACCAGAACTAGCCATTCTGAATATAAATATACATACGATTCCCAATAAATATCGCAAAGTGGTAACACATATACTTTTGGCTGCGAGACTATCCATAACTAGAAAATGGAAAACTGACTCTCTTCCTACTCTGAAAGAAGTTATAGAATTAACCCAACTACACCACTCCTACGAACTGATAGTCCCTAAAGACAAGTCCCTCTATATTAACCACTTTCAGACCGGACCATTTTGCTGGTCAATGACCAGAGGTCTTTTTACAATTTGGCACTGCACTGCTTTAACTGGTAATTGCGCGGTCATGCAATGTTGTACCCAAACAAAATTTGCGTCCTTTTTTCCCCACAAATAGAGCTTTCTTTTAAAGGTATTTGACTGACTCTGCGATTTTTATTTTTTGCGATATAAACGTAAAAAGACCGTAAATTTTGAAAAAAAAATATATTTTCTACTTTTTGTTATTAGAAAAATCCAATAAACTCAATTTTAGTCATACATTTAGGCCAAAATGTATTCAGCCACATGTCTTTGGTAAAAAAAAAAGTCAATAACTGTATATTTATTGGTTTGCGCAAAAGTTGTCACATCTACAAACTAAGGTACATTTTCTGGAATTTACGCAGCTTTTAGTTTATGACTGCCTATCTAATTTCTTGAGGTGCTAAAATGACAGGGCAGTACAACCCCCCCCCCCCCCCAAATGACCCCATTTTGGAAAGTAGACACCCTAAGGAAATTGATAAGAGGCATGCTGAGCCCATTGAATATTTTATTTTTTTGCCTCAAGCGATTGAATAATGACAAAAAATAAAAATATTTTTTTTTTACACAAAGTTGTCACTAAATGATATATTGCTCACACATGCCATGGTTATATGTGGAATTGTACCCCAAAATACATTCTGCTGCTTCTCCTGAGTATGGGGATACCACATGTGGTCAACTTTTTGGAAGCCTAGCCGCGTACGGGGCCCCGAAAGCCAAGCACCGCCTTCAGGATTTCTAAGGGCATACATTTGTAATTTCACTCCTCACTACCTATCACAGTTTTGAAGGCCATAAAATGCCAAGATGGCACAAAACTCCCACAAATGACCCCATTTTAGAAAGTAGACACCCCAAGCTATTTGCTGAGAGGCATGTTGAGTCCATGGAATATTTCATATTTTGCCACAAGTTGCGGGAAAATTACAAACTTTATTTATTTTTCACAAAGTTGTCACTAAATGATATATTGCTCACACATGCTATGGGCATATGTGAAATTACACCCCAAAATAAATTCTGCTGCTTCTCCTGAGTACGGGGATACCACATGTGTGGGACTTTTTGGGAGCCTAGCTGCGTACGGGGCCCCGAAAACCAAGCACCGCCTTCATGCTTTCTAAGGGCGTAAATTTTTGATTTCACTCCTCACTACCTATTACAGCTTTGAAGGTCATAAAATGCCAAGATGGCACAAAACCCCCACAAATGACCCCATTTTAGAAAGTAGACACCCCAAGCTATTTGCTGAGAGGCATGTTGAGTCCATGGAATATTTCATATTTTGCCACAAGTTGCGGGAAAATTACAAACTTTATTTATTTTTCACAAAGTTGTCACTAAATGATATATTGCTCACACATGCCATGGGCATATGTGAAATGACACCCCAAAATAAATTCTGCTGCTTCTCCTGAGTATGGGGATACCACATGTGTGGGATTTTTTGGGAGCCTAGCTGCGTACGGGGCCCCGAAAGCCAAGAACCGCCTTCAGGCTTTCTAAGGGCGTAAATGTTTGATTTCACTCCTCACCACCTATTACAGTTTTGAAGGCCATAAAATGCCAAGATGGCACAAAACCCCCACAAATGACCCCATTTTGTAAAGTAGACACCCCAAGCTATTTGCTGAGAGGCATGTTGAGTCCATGGAATATTTTATATTTTGCCACAAGTTGCGGGAAAATTACAAACTTTATTTATTTTTTACAAAGTTGTCACTAAATGATATATTGCTCACACATGCTATGGGCATATGTGAAATGACACCCCAAAATAAATTTTGCTGCTTCTCCTGAGTACGGGGATACCACATGTGTGGGACTTTTTGGGAGCCTAGCCGCGTACGGGGCCCCGAAAACCAAGCACCGCCTTCAGGCTTTCTAAGGGCGTAATTTTTGATTTCACTCCTCACTACCTGTTACAGTTTTGAAGGTCATAAAATGCCAAGATGGCACAAAACCCCCACAAATGACCCCATTTTAGAAAGTAGACACCCCAAGCTATTTGCTGAGAGGCATGTTGAGTCCATGGAATATTTTATATTTTGCCACAAGTTGCGGGAAGATTACAAACTTTTATTTATTTATTTATTTATTTCACAAAGTTGTCACTAAATGATATATTGCTCACACATGCCATGGGCATATGTGAAATGACACCCCAAAATAAATTCTGCTGCTTCTCCTGAGTATGGGGATACCACATGTGTGGGATTTTTTGGGAGCCTAGCTGCGTACGGGGTCCCGAAAGCCAAGAACCGCCTTCAGGCTTTCTAAGGGCGTAAATGTTTGATTTCACTCCTCACCACCTATTACAGTTTTGAAGGCCATAAAATGCCAAGATGGCACAAAACCCCCACAAATGACCCCATTTTGTAAAGTAGACACCCCAAGATATTTGCTGAGAGGCATGTTGAGTCCATGGAATATTTTATATTTTGCCACAAGTTGCGGGAAAATTACAAACTTTATTTATTTTTTACAAAGTTGTCACTAAATGATATATTGCTCACACATGCTATGGGCATATGTGAAATGACACCCCAAAATAAATTTTGCTGCTTCTCCTGAGTACGGGGATACCACATGTGTGGGACTTTTTGGGAGCCTAGCCGCGTACGGGGCCCCGAAAACCAAGCACCGCCTTCAGGCTTTCTAAGGGCGTAATTTTTTGATTTCACTCCTCACTACCTATTACAGTTTTGAAGGTCATAAAATGCCAAGATGGCACAAAACCCCCACAAATGACCCCATTTTAGAAAGTAGACACCCCAAGCTATTTGCTGAGAGGCATGTTGAGTCCATGGAATATTTCATATTTTGCCACAAGTTGCGGGAAAATTACAAACTTTATTTATTTTTCACAAAGTTGTCACTAAATGATATATTGCTCACACGTGCCATGGGCATATGTGAAATGACACTCCAAAATAAATTCTGCTGCTTCTCCTGAGTATGGGGATACCACATGTGTGGGATTTTTTGGGAGCCTAGCTGCGTACGGGGCCCCGAAAGCCAAGAACCGCCTTCAGGCTTTCTAAGGGCGTAAATGTTTGATTTCACTCCTCACCACCTATTACAGTTTTGAAGGCCATAAAATGCCAAGATGGCACAAAACCCCCACAAATGACCCCATTTTGTAAAGTAGACACCCCAAGATATTTGCTAAGAGGCATGTTGAGTCCATGGAATATTTTATATTTTGCCACAAGTTGCGGGAAAATTACAAACTTTATTTATTTTTTACAAAGTTGTCACTAAATGATATATTGCTCACACATGCTATGGGCATATGTGAAATGACACCCCAAAATACATTTTGCTGCTTCTCCTGAGTACGGGGATACCACATGTGTGGGACTTTTTGGGAGCCTAGCCGCGTACGGGGCCCCGAAAACCAAGCACCGCCTTCAGGCTTTCTAAGGGCGTAAATTTTTGATTTCACTCCTCACTACCTGTTACAGTTTTGAAGGTCATAAAATGCCAAGATGGCACAAAACCCCCACAAATGACCCAATTTTAGAAAGTAGACACCCCAAGCTATTTGCTGAGAGGCATGTTGAGTCCATGGAATATTTTATATTTTGCCACAAGTTGCGGGAAAATTACAAACTTTTATTTATTTATTTATTTTTTTCACAAAGTTGTCACTAAATGATATATTGCTCACACATGCTATGGGCATATGTGAAATGACACTCCAAAATAAATTTTGCTGCTTCTCCTGAGTACGGGGATACCACATGTGTGGGACTTTTTGGGAGCCTAGCCGCGTACGGGGCCCCGAAAACCAAGCACCGCCTTCAGGCTTTCTAAGTGCGTACATTTTTGATTTCACTCCTCACTACCTATTACAGTTTTGAAGGCCATAAAATGCCAAGATGGCACAAAACCCCCACAAATGACCCCATTTTAGAAAGTAGACACCCCAAGCTATTTGCTGAGAGGCATGTGGAGTCCATGAAATATTTTATATTTTGCCACAAGTTGCGGGATAATTACAAACTTTTATTTATTAATTTTTTATTTTTTTCACAAAGTTGTCACTAAATGATATATTGCTCACACATGCCATGGGCATATGTGAAATGACACCCCAAAATAAATTCTGCTGCTTCTCCTGAGTACGGGGATACCACTTGTGTGGGACTTTTTGGGAGCCTAGCCGCGTACGGGGCCCCGAAAGCCAAGCACCGCCTTCAGGATTTCTAAGGGCATACATTTGTAATTTCACTCCTCACTACCTATCACAGTTTTGAAGGCCATAAAATGCCAAGATGGCACAAAACCCCCACAAATGACCCCATTTTAGAAAGTAGACACCCCAAGCTATTTGCTGAGAGGCATGTTGAGTCCATGAAATATTTTATATTTTGCCACAAGTTGCGGGATAATTACAAACGTTTATTTATTTATTTTTTATTTTTTTCACAAAGTTGTCACTAAATGATATATTGCTCACACATGCCATGGGCATATGTGAAATGACACCCCAAAATAAATTCTGCTGCTTCTCCTGAGTACGGGGATACCACATGTGTGGGACTTTTTGGGAGCCTAGCCGCGTACGGGGCCCCGAAAGCCAAGCACCGCCTTCAGGATTTCTAAGGGCATACATTTGTAATTTCACTCCTCACTACCTATCACAGTTTTGAAGGCCATAAAATGCCAAGATGGCACAAAATCCCCACAAATTACCCCATTTTAGAAAGTAGACACCCCAAGCTATTTGCTGAGAGGCATGTTGAGTCCATGAAATATTTTATATTTTGCCACAAGTTGCGGGATAATTACAAACTTTTATTTATTTATTTTTTATTTTTTTCACAAAGTTGTCACTAAATGATATATTGCTCACACATGCCATGGGCATATGTGAAATGACACCCCAAAATAAATTCTGCTGCTTCTCCTGAGTATGGGGATATCACATGTGTGGGACTTTTTGGGAGCCTAGCCACGTACGGGCCCCGAAAACCAAGCACCGCCTTCAGAATTTCTAAGGGTGTAAATTTTTGATTTCACTCCTCACTACCTATCGCAGTTTTGAAGGCCATAAAATGCCAAGATGGCACAAACCCCCCCCCAAATGACCCCATTTTGGAAAGTAGACACCCTAAGGAAATTGATAAGAGGCATGCTGAGCCCATTGAATATTTTATTTTTTTGCCTCAAGCGATTGAATAATGACAAAAAATAAAAATAATTTTTTTTTACACAAAGTTGTCACTAAATGATATATTGCTCACACATGCCATGGTTATATGTGGAATTGTACCCCAAAATACATTCTGCTGCTTCTCCTGAGTACGGGGATACCACATGTGGTCAACTTTTTGGAAGCCTAGCCGCGTACGGGGCCCCGAAAGCCAAGCACCGCCTTCAGGATTTCTAAGGGCATACATTTGTAATTTCACTCCTCACTACCTATCACAGTTTTGAAGGCCATAAAATGCCAAGATGGCACAAAACCCCCACAAATGACCCCATTTTAGAAAGTAGACACCCCAAGCTATTTGCTGAGAGGCATGTTGAGTCCATGAAATATTTTATATTTTGCCACAAGTTGCGGGATAATTACAAACGTTTATTTATTTATTTTTTATTTTTTTCACAAAGTTGTCACTAAATGATATATTGCTCACACATGCCATGGGCATATGTGAAATGACACCCCAAAATAAATTCTTCTGCTTTTCCTGAGTACGGGGATACCACATGTGTGGGACTTTTTGGGAGCCTAGCCACGTACGGGCCCCGAAAACCAAGCACCGCCTTCAGAATTTCTAAGGGTGTAAATTTTTGATTTCACTCCTCACTACCTATCGCAGTTTTGAAGGCCATAAAATGCCAAGATGGCACAAACCCCCCCCAAATGACCCCATTTTGTAAAGTAGACACCCCAAGCTATTTGCCTAGAGGCATGGTGAGTATTTTGCAGCTCTCATTTGTTTTTGAAAATGAAGAAAAAATAAGAAAAATGTATATTTTTTTTCTTTTTTTCAAATTTAAAAACTTTGTGACAAAAATGAAGGTCTGCAAAATACTCACCATACCTCTCGGCAAATAGCTTGGGGTGTCTCCTTTCCAAAATGGGGTCACTTGGGGGGATTTTGTGCTATCTGGGCATTCCATGGCCTCCGAAACTGTGATAGGCAGTGAGGAATGAAATCAAAAATGTACACCCTTAGAAAGCCTGAAGGTGGTGCTTGGATTTTGGGGTACCGTACGCGGTTAGGCTCCCAGAAGGTCTCACACTTGTGGTATCCCCGTACTCAGGAGAAGCAACAGAATGTATTTTGGGGTGTAATTTCACATATAACCATGGCATGTTTGAGCAATATATCATTTAATGACAACTTTGTGCAAAAAAAAAAAAATATATAATAATAATGTCTTTTTCCGCAACTTTTGTCAAAATATAAAATATTCCATGGACTCGACATGCCTCTCAGCAAATAGCTTGGGGTGTCTACTTTATAAAATGGGGTCATTTGGGGAGGTTTTGAACTGTCCTGGCATTTTATGCACAACATTTAGAAGCTTATGTCACACATCACCCACTCTTCTAACCACTTGAAGAAAAAGCCCGTTCTGACACTTTTTGTTTACATGAAAAAAATATTTTTTTTTGCAAGAAAATTACTTTGAACCCCCAAACATGAAGTATTTTTTTTAAATCAAAGGCCCTACAGATTAAAATGGTGGGTGTTTCATTTTTTTTTTCACACGGTATTTGCGCAGCGATTTTTCAAACGCATTTTTTGGGGAAAAAACACACTTTTTTTAATTTTAATGCACTAAAAATCACTATATTGCCCAAATGGTTGATGAAGTAAAAAATATGATCTTAGGCCAAGTACATGGATACCAAACACGACATGCTTTAAAATTGCGCAGAAACGTGCAGTGGCGACAAACTACATACATTTTTAAAAGCCTTTAAATGCCTTTACAGGTGACTACTTTAGATTTAGGCTGCTTTCACACTGGGGCGAGAGCAGCGTCGGCGGTAAAGCGCCGCTATTTTTAGCGGCGCTTTACCGTCGTTTTAGCGGCGGTGCGCGGGCGCTAGCGGGGTGGTTTTAACCCCCGCTAGCGGCCGAAAAGGGGTTAAACCCGCCCGCAAAGCGCCGCTGCAGCGGCGCTTTGCCGGCGGTATTGCCGCGGTGTCCCATTGATTTCAATGGGTAGCAGCGGTATAGGAGCGGTGAATACACCGCTCCTTCACCGCTGCAAAGATGCGGCTGGCAGGACTTTTTTCACCGTCCTGCCAGCGCATCGCTCCAGTGTGAAAGCCCTCCGGCTTTCACACTGGAGTTAAAGGGGCCGGTTTTTTTCAGGCGTTACACAGGCGCTATTTTTAGCGCTGTAACGCCTGAATACCGCCCCAGTGTGAAAGCAGCCTTACGGAGGAGGTCTACTGCTAAAATTAGTACCCTCGATCTGACCTTGGCGGTGATACCTCACATGCATGTTGCAATTGCTGTTTACATATGACACCAGACCGACGCTTGCGTTCGACGTTGCGCCTTAGCAGGGGGGACAGGGGTGTTTTTTTTTTGTTTATGTTTTTTATTAGTTATTTTGCTTTTTTATTTTATTTTTAAACTGTTCCTTTCATTTATATATTTTTTTTATCATTTTTATTGTTATCTCAGGGAATGTAAATATTCCCTATGATTGCAATAGGTAGTGACAGGTACTCTTTTTTGAAAAAATTAGGGTCTATCAGACCCTAGATCTCTCCTCTGTCCTCAGAGCATCTGACCACACCAAGATCGGTGTGATAAAATGCTTTCCCAATTTCCCAATGGCGCTGTTTACATGCCGCAAAATCGAAGTCATGAAATGCTCGTAGCTTCCGATTTCTTAGGCCATAGAGATGATTGGAGCCATTCTGGTCTCTGATCAGCTCTATGGTCAGCTGGCGGAACCACCGGCTGCATTCTCAGGTTCCCTGTTGGGACAGGAGAGCCTGAGAAAACTATGGAAGATGGTGCGGGGGGGGGGACATTCCCTCCCACTGCGTGTAAAAGTAGTCTAGAGGCTAATTAGCCGCTAGGATTGCTTTTACATAAAAGCCGACCGCTGGCTGAAAAGAATGATACCAAGATGATACCTAAACCTGCAGGCATCATTCTGGTATAAGCACTCAAAGTCCAGCAACATACCAGTATGTTGCTGGAACTGGTTGGGCATATATTGTAATTTTTTTTTCATGCATCCTGTGGGCTGAACGAAAAAAAAATATTGATCGGTGGGTATGCCCACCATTAGAATACCTCCCTTCATCCACCAACTTCTAATCGTGGGCATACATGCACCATTTATATATGCCGAAGCATGGGGGCATCCTCCCGCAAAAGGTAGGAGCAAATCGCTCCTCCACCCCTTATGCCCCCATGCTTTGGCATATATGCTCTTTTTTAACCACTTGCTTACTGGGCACTTAAACCCCCCTCAGTCCCAGACCAATTTTCAGCTTTCAGCGCTGATGCACTTTGAATGACAATTGCGCGGTCATACAACACTGTACCCAAATGAAATTTTTATCATTTTTTTCCCACAAATAGAGCTTTCTTTTGGTGGTATTTAGTTACAGCTCGGAGTTTTATTTTTTGCTAAACAAACAAAAAAAGATGCAAAAAAATAAAAATAAAAAATCATGTTTTAATAGTTTGTTATACAATTTTGCAAACGGGTCATTTTTCTCCTTCATTGAAGTGCGCTGATTAGGCGGCACTGATGGCTGCATTGGTGGGCACTGATGGGCTGCATTGGTGGGCACTGATGGGCTGCATTGGTGGGCACTGATAGGCTGCATTGGTGGGCACTGATAGGCTGCACTGGTGGGCACTGATAGGCATAGTTAAGGCGGCACTAATAGGCACAGATAAGGCGGCACCGATCGGCACAGATAAGGCGGCACTGATGGGCAAAGATGGGCACAGATAAGATGGCATGGATGGGTGGCACGGATAAGTGGCACGGATGGGCACTGATAGGTACCACTGATAGATGGGACTGATGGGCACTGATAGGTGGCACTGATAGGTGGCTCTGATAGGTGGCACTGCTGGGCACTGATGGGCGGCACTGCTGGGCACTGATGGGCGGCACTGCTGGGCACTGATGGGCGGCACTGGGGTGCAGCACCTTTGCGGCAGATTGTGGGCACTGTGGGTGGCACTGTTGGTGGCACTGCTGGATGGCACTGTGGGTGGCATTGTGGGTGGCACTGTGGGTGGCGCTGGGGGCACTACGGGCACTGCTGGGTGGCACTGATGGGGGGCACTTACTTTCATTCAGGATGGCACTGCGGTGGGCAGGTGGGCACTGGCAGGGGGCAGGTGGTCAGCTGTATTGCTGGCCGTGATCGGGACTGATGTCCCGATCACGGCCGCCGGTGACCGGCTTTTTTTTTCTCTCCTCGCGCTGTCAGCGCGAGGAGGAATAATAGCCGATTACCGGCTCCGTTCTGTCACATGATCAGCTGTCATTGGCTGACAGCTGATCACGTGATAAGGGGTCGGGATCGACCCCTTACACGGATCGGTGATCAGGCGAGTCTCATGGACTCGCCGATCACAGAGCGCGCCGCGCGCGCCCCTCAGGGGGCGCGCAGGCCGCTCGTAACCAGGACGACGTCAATAGACGTAGTCCTGGAAATGTAGGTCCGCGCTAATGCCGTCATTTGGCAATAGCGCGGATCTCAAGTGGTTAACTGTGGTGGTGAAATCACCTCTGACAGTGCTGGAGTCACGGCTTTATGTATTGTGGGAGCAAAACGCTGTTGCTGTCAAGATAAATAAATCCGCGCTGCAGCAGAATGGCGTACCTGCTAAGCAAATGATGGTTAACAATAAAACAAAGTAACATTACAGTATAACAGTAGGACTTACCATACCTGCAAAGCAAATACAAAAAAAAAAAAAAATAGCAAAAAATAACACATTTAACACAATCTGTGCCTAAAATATATATATGCCGAAGCATGGGGGCATCCTCCCGCAAAAGGTAGGAGCGAAAATCGCTCCTCCACCCCTTATGCCCCCATGCTTCGGCATATATGCTCTTTTTTAACTGTGGTGGTGAAATCACCTCCAACAGTGCTGGAGTCGCGGCTTTATGTATCGTGGGAGCAAACGCTGTTTCTGTCAAGATAAATAAATCCACGCTACAGCTGAATGGCGTACCTGAAAACAAAAAATGGTTAACAATAAAACATTGCAGAATAGAATACAGTACAAAGGAGCAGAACAATAGAGAGAGAATAGAGAGAGAGAGAACAATAAAACGACAATTATTTTTGGTTTTTTTATTTTATAATTTTTTTTGGTTTTTTGGTTTTTCAGCAGACAGTCCGCTCGTGTGTGGGCTTCAGCGGACTTTTTCAGCGTGCAGTCTGGCGGACTAAGTATTTCGGAATTTCCGTAATACTGTCCGTCGGACTCGCATTTCGGCGGACAATCCGCCCGTGTGTGTGCCAGTCCGCCGTACTTTTGAAATGAGCGGACTTTTCCCGCCCGGAGAAAAGTCCGCTCATTTCGAGCGGGTATCCAGGTAGGCGGGGCCCGCGAAGGAGACGTCGCTGGCCCCGCCGCCTGGTATGGACTTAAAGGGGAACCCCAACGCCGAAAAAAATCTGCGTGGGGGTCCCCCCAAGTCCACAACAGACCCTTGTCCGAGCACGCTACCCGGCCGGCCAGGAAAGGGGGGCGAGCGAGCGCCCCCCCTCCTGAGCTGTACCAGGCCGCGTGCCCTCAATATGGGGGGGTGCCTTGGGGAAGGGGGGGCCGCGCGGCCCCCCCACCCCAAAGCACCTTGTCCCCATGTTGATGAGGACAAGGGCCTCTTCCCGACAACCCTGGCCGTTGGTTGTCGGGTTCTGCGGGCGGGGGGCTTATCGGAATCCGGGAGCCCCCTTTAATAAGGGGGCCCCCGGATACCGGCCCCCCACCCTATGTGAATGAGTATGGGGTACAATGTACCCCTACCCATTCACCTGTAAAATAAAAGTACAAAAAAAAAACACAACACACGAGATAAAATACTTTATTGCACAGCTCCGGGGGTCTTCCGTCTTCGGGGGTCTTCTCGCCGGACTCCTCCGCTATCTTCTTGTAGCTCTTTTGCTAGCGGAGGAGTCCGGCTTTCTTCCTCGCCGCCGACCTCTTCTCCCGACTTCGGGGGTCTTGTCCCCCTCTTCGGTTCTTCTGCCGGGCCACCGCGCCTTCTTATAGCTCTTTTACAGGTGGTGGCCCGGTCTTCTGTCGCCGCCGTCGCCGCCGCCTTCCGTTCTTCTTCTTCTTCTTCTTTCGTTCTTTCCTGGCCGGCCGGGTAGCGTGCTCGGACAAGGGTCTGTTGTGGACTTGGGGGGGACCCCCACGCCGATTTTTTTCGGCGTTGGGGTTCCCCTTTAAGTCCATTCCAAGCGGCGGGGTCAGCGACGTCTCCTTCGCGGGCCCCGCCTACCTGGAGACGCGCTCGAAATGAGTGGAATTTCCTCCGCGTGTGTGGGCGAGTCCGTTCATTTCAAAAGTAGGGCGGATAGTATGGCGGACTTAGTACGCCGTATTAGTCCGCCCAAAAAGTGCCGTGTGTGGGCAAGTCCGTTCATTCGAAAGTATGACGGACTGTCCGTCGGATTGTCTGACGGACTAAGTTGGCCAGACAGTCCGCCCCGTGTGTACGCGGCTTAACACTTCTGTTGTAACATTTCCAGTGGTTTGGGGTCTCTCAAAATGCGATGGCATCTTGGGAGACCCTGTGAACGTGTGCCTAGCCTGTGCAATGCTGTACCCTACGCTAATACTCAACTAGTTCATGGTAGCATTCAAAACATTCACCAATGCAAAGACCAGGATTGGCAGGACAGCGGGGACAATAATGACGGGTGTCACCCCTATATCCGCGCTTTCTGCAGACACGACATTTTCTTTGGGGGGCTCGTTGGGTAGGGGTACTCGGGAGGACATAAGAATAATGCCTCTCATGCAGCCGGCTTACTGCATCTGGTTGGGGAAGGTGAGGTGGAGCACCGCCTGGATACAGAAGGGCTCTGACGATATCCTCCTGGAATTTAAGGAAGGATCCAGTCCGTCCTGAAGCTTTGTGTAGCACATAAGCATTCAGCATAGCCAATTGGAATAAATAAACAGACACTTTTTTGTACCAGCGTCTGGCCTTATGGGCAACTAGATACGGCGCCAACAACTGGTCATTGAGGTCCACCCCTCCCATATTTTGATTATATTTGTGGACACAGAGGGGTTTCTCCACAATACCAGTTGCCGTAGGAATTTGGACCGTCGTGTCTGCATGAAGGGAGGTAAGAACGAAAACATTCTTAGTATCCCTCCACTTCATAGCGAGCAAATTATTACTCCGCAAGCAGGCTCTCTCCCCCAGCCTAAGACGAGACTCTACAAGCCGCTGGGGAAAGCCCCGGTGATTAGGTCGCACGGTGCCACATGCTCCAATCTGCTGATCAAACAAGTGACTAAACAGTGGCACGCTTGTGTAATAATTGTCCACTTATAAATGGTACCCCTTTCCGAATAAGGGTGACACCATGTCCCACACTATCTTGCCAGCGCTTCCTATGTAGTCAGGGCAGTTCTCCGGCTCTATCTTTACCCTCATAAACCATAAAACTATGTATATAGCCTGTGGCCCTGTCACAGAGCTTATACATCTTGACCCCGTATCTGGAACGCTTGTTGGGAACGTATTGTTTGAATGACAAGCGACCAAAAAACGTAATCAGGGACTCATCAACACAGACAACTTGATGGGGAGTAAACAAGTCTGCAAAACGTTGGTTGAATTGGTTTATGAGGGGCCGAATTTTGTAGAGCCGATCGTATTCAGGGTCTCCACGAGGATGACAGAGTTCATTGTCGCTGAAGTGCATGAACCGCAAAATCTGCTCGTATTGTGCCCTGGACATGGAAGCAGAGAACACGCGCATATGGTGAATTGGGTCAGTGGACCAATATGACCGCAACTCACTCTTTTTGGTTATGCCCATGTTGAGGGAGAGGCCCAGAAAGATCTTAAATTCGGAAACCGTAATTGGTTTCTATTGTCTGGCAAGGGCGGACTGGGGAACAGTGGCAATGTGTTGACCAGCGTACAAATTGCTTTGGTCCACAATAGATCTATAGAGATCTTCGGTGAAAAACAGTGAGTAAAAATCAAGTGTCGTAAAATCAACTGTTTCCACGTTAATGCCAGGTTGGCCAGTGAATGGGGGAAGTACGGGTTCTGCAGAAGTGGTGGGCACCCAATCAGGATTGGCGAATTCTGTAGGAAGGGCACTATGGGTACGACGGCCTGTCTTTGTCTTCGTCTTGGTGGCAGCTGGACACTACTTGTGCTTGCCACCTCGCCAGCTTGAACTGCACTTATGGGACTCGCCACGTCACCACGTGCTACTGCAGTGCTGGATGTACGTCCAGGGTGTACTAGGCCGCTGGTGCTTGCCAGTTCACCAGAAGGATGAGCGGCTCTAGTACGTCTCTGCTCCATACGAGGGACCTGCGGTTCCTCTACCTGAACAACAGAAAACATTTGGGATCGGGTACACCTGCCCTTAACAGGGACCTCATCTCCGTCACCAGAGCTATCTGTCATGGAGCCGCTGTCCTCTATAGGATCGTATTCTGAGCCTGAATCTGACAGATGAGTGACGTCCTCTTCACTATCTGTCATGCTCAGAAACGTGTAGGCCTCTTCACTAGTGTACCTTCGCTTTGCCATTTTGGGCTCTAAATTTAGGGGTACACTAGTGAGACTCACAGGTAAAAAAGCACCTAGGCTGTCAAGCGACTGTATCAAAACGCTACAAAAAAAACTGTTAGCGATCGCAGGGATCAGGCCTGACTCAGCGAACGCTGCAGTTATGTGTGTTGTGTTTTGTAAGTGACAGTGATCGATCGATACTGCACTTGGGTGGGCTGGGCTGGGCTTGGCGGAGGGGCTAAACGCAGGTGCTAGCAGGTATCTGGGCTGATCCCGCTAACAATGCGTTTTGGGAAACCTAAAATGCTGGCAACGCTAATATAGATCTGATCAGATACTATATTACTAAGGGAGGTGTATGCTTTGCGCGTGGATGTTAGCGGTACTGCAACTAACCTGACGCTGCCTGGGGCGACGCAGACCTTATCTGACCCTCAAACTTATATCACCCGCCGGGTGATCAGGGGGTTAAACCTTTATTAGGTAATAAATGGCGGGTGCCCTGAAACTATAAAAAAATAACTAACCAACCAGCGTCACCTGTAACAGTTATATGGTGATCACTGGTGAAAGGTTTAACTAGGGGGCAATCAGGGGGCTTTATGCGGTAGTATATGGGGGTCCCTGACGCTATAAAAAGCTGCGGCGAACCTAAATACCTACCTGCCTAACTAGCGTCACCTGTGACACTAATACAGCGATCAGAAAAACGATCGCTTATTAGTGACACTGGCGACGGGGGGTAATCACGGGGTTAAACCTTTATTGGGGGGTTAGGGGGGTACCCTAGAGCTAAAGGGGGCTAACCCTAACTGCCCTAACAGTTATTGCAGTCACAAATGACACCAATGCAATAATAAAAAAATAAAAAAATGCAATTGGTGTCACTGTGACTGGGGGTGCAGGGGTGATTGGGGGGGTGATCGGGGGGTGAAGGGGGGGTGAAAGTGTGCCTGGCGTGTTCTACTGTTAGTGTAGTGTGTTGGTGCAACTCACAGATCCTCTCTCCTCGGTGCCGGAACGAAAAAGACCGACACGAGGAGAGATTACATCACTTCCTCTGGCTGTGTTTACATTACAGGAGAGGAAGTGATGTAATGCTGCCATTTAATTAGTCAGGAGCGATCGCGAGGGGGTGGCCATGAATGAAGGGCCGCCTCCTCATCCCGGATCGCTCCTGCACGGAATCCGACCGCCGCTGGCACCGGGGGGGGGGGCCCGATCGGGCCCCCCACCCGCGGGAAGGCAGGGACGTACATGTACGCCCATATGCCTGCCGTGCCATTCTGTCAACGTACATCGTCGTGCGGCGGTCGGCAAGTGGTTAAGGAACAACAACTATGGGAACCATGGAGCATATGTTACAAAAATTATACTTCTATAATCTAGACAGTGCTGATTCCTTAGTCAAATAGACAAAAGACTCCATGTGAGCTTTACTGTATCTTGGAAAGCTTTAGAATAGCTTCATAATAAAGGGAAAAATATATCACATATTTATTTCCTTGAAGTGAGGTGTGGAGTAAGAATAGAACTTTAATTCACTTCACAAACGACAACTACTATGTTTAAGTTTCCTGTAAGATATTGGCCTGGGCACCCCAAGACACAGATAGATCCCTGCGAGGGGTGTCTTGGGGGTCCTGGAGTGGCCATTATCCATATTGATATTTATAATTTTAACACTAATTATCATACAGACTTTGTTAGACAATCACTAAGATACTTACTCCTGTTCGAGTCCCTTTTTGACAAAGGTTACTGGATACTTGTGAATGTTACTTTACTCTATATTGTGGACTCTTTGTTACTATACTATACTATGCTGAGAACAATCTGTCACTATATTATACTGTGCTGTGTTAATTTTGTTACTACATTTTGTTTCTTTTGTAACCCTTGTTGTAACAAAATTTGCAAAAAATCTCAATAAAAACATTTGAAAGAAAAATAAACTGTCCCCATTCAGGAAAATATGCTTTGTCCCTATAAGTCAACAGCTTATTTACAGACACTGCTACCCCTAACAGCCAGGAAAGCAGCACATCTAGTCATGGCGGTGAGGGTAGTGCAGGCAGGCCTAGACAGTTGGTGGTAATAGGGGGATTCTATAATCAGAAGGACTGATAGAATAATTTGTTGCCTCATCCGATTGGCCTGCTTTCTCCCTGGTGCTAGGGTTTGGCGTGTGGTGGACCTAGATGCTTAATTACTGTAGCAGGCTGGGCATGACTCAACTGTCTTGGTCCATGTTGGAACCAATGACAGAATTCATGGAAGGTGGAGGTTCCTTAAGAATCAATTTAAAGAACTATTGTGTATAAAAGACAATTAGAGCCACCTTCCTAAAGTGCTACGTTCTCTAAACTAAAAGAACTACAAACTATGAAAACTAATAATTAATATACCACAGCTGCTGTACACTTCCAGTGACTTCATCTCACCATACAATGTATTAATTAATGAAATATACAGTTGTGCTCATAAGTTTAACTGAAAAATGTGTAGCGCTAAAAACATATAAGCCCTAGAGCTGAACCTAGGGAAAAGTGCACATGCACCTCTAGGATTATGAAAAATAAAATTCAAATCTAAACCAGACTACGTAGATGAGTTATTACTATAACAACCAACTCATCTGACTATAGACATATGCAGTAATATCTAAAGTGCAAATGTACACACATCAATGTTCAAATAAATAACAAAAAATGTGATGGAGTGATAAGTCCAAACAAATGGGTTTTCAGGGAACCACCACCAACTGGAATCTTTAGTAGAATGGATGTTAATGTATCCCAAAAAACTGCATCTGATGATTTTCAGATATTTAGAATCAGACGGCACCAATGGCTGTGCTTCCGCCACCAGGGAGAGGGGTAAGTACACCAGCAGTGGTGAGTCATGCAGGCAAGGATGCAAACATAAACTGCAGATTGTGATCTCCTTGGATGGCTGAGATGAAGACTCACTCCAGAACTTTTACAGCAGTCAGCGGGTACTGGAACCAGGGTTTCAACCGAAATCGCCCAATATTGTGCAAATCCACAGATCATTCACCAATCAATGGTGGGAGCAATGATCATAAAAGAAAAAAGAGAGAAGGCTTCCTGTTGCAGTTGTCCAGATGATGCAGTTTGTCTTGTGTAGTAATGCAGTACTGTGCCTGTGCTTCACTTGTTCTATTTTCCAATACAAGGTGAGGTTATCTCAGCAGTCTTTCAGCAGTGATGCCAATCCAAACCATGGCAATTAGAAAGCTGAGGGAAAGTGTGGATCTGAGGAGGAGGGGATTATTACGGTGCCTAAAGGCTTGACAGATTACAAAAATTGGAGACAATTAAGTCTAATACAATATATAAAAATTTAACATTAAAGCTTAATTGAACAGACAGATATTCATAAAAATAAGTGTTCTCAAGAATACAGGACACTCCACAGTACAAAAAGTAAAACAATTGTCTACTCTGTTTTGATTGCTGGTCAGGGGAGTCCCAACATGTTTCACCATTACCATGGCTTCTTCAGGGGAACCATTTTTGACCCAAAGGAAGACAAGCAACAGCTATGGATAGTGATAAATAGCAAACAATCATTTTTGCGGATAGTAATTAATTGAGCACTGCCTGATACCCTAGCCAAGACAATTCGTATAGGCTAATAATCAGTATAAAAATTAGAGTTTTTTTTATAGAAATATCTTGACCATATTTGAATTAAATACCTACCCCTGGCTCATCCGCAGGCCCACACTCGATGAAACTATCCCAAGAGGGGAAAAGGAATGGAACATCCAGCCCTAGATATCACCTATGGTGACTGCAGGGGGTAGAGGAGAAGCCGATCAACATAAGTTATAAATAAAAAGATCAAAGCATAAAAATAAAATGATGATATGCAGGAGAAATGTATATCTCATACATACCATATACGAAATTAGTGTAGAAAACTACATCTCAGGGACGCCCAAAATTCAGAAAAGTTTGAAAAAAAAGGGGACACACAGCCAAGCTACCTGAATGCACACAAAAAAATATGAAATACCGCAAAAACAAGACTGTAAAGGACACGGACCTCTTTAAAAATAGGGGAACAAAGATTTTAGATGAGTAATTTATAGATGGGGTCACCTGAACCTTAATTAGAAATATTTGGGTATATTCGCCAATAGGGGGCATTAGTTGGTATCCAGCATGGAAGCCTAGCCTAAATAAGGCTATACAGTGAACAAGCTGCTTTATAATAAAGCTCCTAAGGTTACAAAGAGAGAAAGCCTTTTTTTAATGAATATAAGCAAAAATTTTAATAAATCAACTACAAGGAAGGCTGGAAAGGTGTGGATCGCAATCAGCCAAACCTTAAGACTAACCTTACGTTCCGTGTGCATAACAGGACGGCATCCCCAGAGAGCCAGCAAACAGCCTTGGGCTGAAGGGTCTTATATACCCCCCACTCCGTCAGCGCTCGAGCGCAGACGCCGGAGACGTGCGACGTCAACATCACACCGCGCATGCGCCGAGCGTGAGCGCTGACGGAGAGCGGACCAAGCACTGTCCGTGCGGCCACTTGCTCCGTATCCTAGGCCTACAATCCCCAGAGTACTTAGCGGCTGGCAATGCGTCATCACAACAATGTGTTTGACGCAGCTGCCAGCGATGACAATGCTAAGAGAACTCAGATGGAATGCTCCGGAGTGAAAATACCGGACAGGGGAGTGGGAACATTGACACAGAGCGGGCATAAATAAACACGGCAGTGCAATAACGGGCGCTGTTTCCACAATACAGAGCCCGGGGAGTCCATACAGGCACCAGAAGGAAAAAAACTGAGCTGGTTCACCCGGAGGGAAATACGTCATTAAATGAGACACAAGGAGACAAGCCAGGGGCAGCAAAAGCCTTAAGAGTAATATAATCAGATAGTAAATACTGAAAGCAGCAAGATACTCAAATATACGATAGAACAATTATACCAAACTATCAGGGGAAGGTCAGGCAGTACTCAATCAAAGAATCCATGATATGTATATATATAAAAAAAATTTTTATATAAATTTAGAATAACACAATAGAAAAAAACAAGAGATAAATAGTCACAAATAAACACGGTACTAATAATCAATTTCTAATATACAAAATATTACAAAAAGAGGGCGAAAAAAAAATGTGTATATATGTTTAACAACCACAATCAATACAGTGCAATTTAAATAACAAAATGTGAACCAAAAAATTATATACATAAATATGAAGAAAAAAAAAAAAAAAAGGAGGGAAGGAAAGGAGGGGGAGAAAAAAAAAAACCCACACATCACCAATCCAAAAGGTCTACGGCAAGCATAGCGTATGCTCAAATCGGGTTAGGCTTGAATATATATCAGAAAAATTACAAAAAATGTTTAAACGGAATATATTCATTCAAACCAGGGTACTGAGTGGCATCTAAATTATATATCCATTTCGTTTCGAGTTGTAGTAGGATGGAATCTATTTCTCCGCCTCGAGCATGTATCGGTACATGCTCAATAGTGGAGAACTGTACCACTGTAACATCAAAGTTATGATGATAACCAATATGTCTGTTAAGTGAAGTAGTGCATTGACGTTTCAAAAGAGGGGACATATGGTCTCTGATACGTTTAAAAAAAGGGCGTTTTGTTTTGCCGATGTAAAAACATCCACACGAACATTGGGCCAAATAGACTATCCCAATAGTTTTACAGGTAACATTATATTTTATAGTGTCCTGTATTCTTGAGAATACTTATTTTTATGGATATCTGTCTGTTCAATAAAGTTTTAATGTTACATTTTTATATATTGTATTAGACTTAATTGTCTCCAATTTTTGTAATCTGTCAAACCTTTAGGCACCGTAATAATCCCCTCCTCCCCAGATCCACACTTTTGACTTGTAATTTGGGATGAGGGGCCCTATTAACTAGATGCTGACCGCCGGCTGTCAAATGACGGCCAGGCGGCGCACCTATTGTGGCGGGAGGCCGTCATATGACGGCCTCCCATTTAAACAGGGAATGCGCGCAATCGGGAGCGGGGGGTGGACAGCCATTGGTTATGGCTGTTTACCACGTGATCGGCCGTGATGAAGTCACGGCCGATCACAGATGGTCACACCCCGGCTGTGCACGGCGCATGCGCCCGATCGCGAGCACGCTGCGCGTGCACGTCGGTGGAGGCGTGTTCACCGGGAACACTGCTCGTCACTGACACTGGTAAACAGCCATTGGCCGGCTGTTTACCCACGTGATCGGCTGTGATGATCACTAAAATGTAAACAAACCGCGGTAACGAGATGTTACCGGGTTGTTCTCCTCCTCACACACCGATCGTGTGTGAGGAGGAGATTGCGGTAACATCTCGTTACCACCTAGTGTACACCAATCACACTGATTGCGCCCCCCCAATAAAGAGGACCTGTCACCACCCCTCATAGTACCTGTCAATCACAGTCCATCAGAGTACCTGTCACAGTCCATCAGAGTATTTGAGTACCTATCACAGTCCATCAGAGTATTTGAGTACCTGTCACAGTCCATCAGAGTATTTGAGTACCTGTCACAGCCAATCAGAGTACCCGAGTACCTGTCCCAGTCCATCTGAGTACCCGAGTACCTGTCCCAGCCCATCAGAGTACCCGAATACCTGTCACTGCACATCAGAGTACCCGAGTACCTGTCCCAGCACATCAGAGTACCCGAGTACCTGTCACGGCCCATCAGAGTACCCGAGTACCTGTTACGGCCCATCAGAGTACCTGTCATGGCCCATCAGAGTACCCGAGTACCTGTCACGGCCCATCAGGGTACCCGAGTACCTGTCACGGCACATCAGGGTACCCGAGTACCTGTCACAGTCCATCAGGGTACCCGAGTACCTGTCACAGTCCATCAGGGTACCTGAGTACCTGTCACAGTCCATCAGGGTACCCGAGTACCTGTCACAGTCCATCAGGGTACCCAAGTACCTGTCACGGTTTAACAGTGTACCCGAGTACCTGTCACAGCCCATCAAAGTACCCGAGTACCTGTCACAGCCCATCAAAGTACCCGAGTACCTGTCACAGCCCATCTGAGTACCTGAGTACCTGTCCCAGTCCATCTGAGTACCCGAGTACCTGTCCCAGTCCATCTGAGTACCCGAGTACCTGTCCCAGTTCATCTGAGTACCCCAGTACCTATTTGCAGCCCATGTCTCATAGAATATACGTTGGGGTGTTTGCTTTCCAAAATGGGGTTCATTTTGTGGGTAATTTCACTGTCCTGGTGGTCCAGGACCTTCAAAAGTGTGATAGGTAGGAATGAAATGAGATGTGTCATTTATGCTCCTAGAACGCCTGAACGTACTACTTCAATGTTCGGCTTCTCTATGTGGCCAGGCTGTGTAAAAGTCCTACACATGTGGTATCGCCATACTCGGGAGGAGTAGCAGAATGTGTTTTGGGGTGTAAATTTTGCTATATACATGCTATGTGTTAGAAATATCTCATAAATTGACAATTTTGTGTAAAAAAAAATGCATTTTAATTTTTTTACACATATTCCAAAAACTTCTGGAAAAAAATTAACCATTCAAAAGACTTATTATGCCTCACAGATTATACGTTGGGGTGTTTGCTTTCCAAAATGGGGTAATTTTATGGGCAATTCCACTGTCCTGGTACTCCAGGGCCTTCAAAAGTGTAATAGGTGGTTGAGAAATGAGATGCGTCATTTTTGCTCGTAGAACGTCTGAAGGTACTACATCAATGTTGGTGCTCTGTATGTGGCCAGGCTGTGTAAAAGTCTCACACATGTGGTATCGCCGTACTCGGGAAGAGTAGCAGAATGTATTTTGGGGTGTAATTTGTTGTATGCATATGTTGTGTGTGAGAAATAACCTGATAATATGACAATTTTGTAAAAAAAAATAATAATAATAAAAAAAAAATCTTCATGTTGCAAAGAATTGTGGGAAAAAATTACAACTTAAAAAAACTCATCATGCTACTTAGTTAATACCTTGGAATGTCTACTTTGTAAAAAGGGGTCATTTGGGGGGTATTTGTACTTTCCTGACTTGTTAGTGTCTCAAGAAATGAGACTCACCGGATGTACTAAAGGCCTGATCAGATGTGATCAATTTTCAGCGATTGGCACCATAGTTTGTAGACTCTATAACTTTCACAAAAACCAAATAATATATACTAATGTGGGTTATTTTTACCAAAAATATGTAGCAGTATAAATTTTGGCCAAAATGTATGAAGAAAAATTACTAATTAGCAAAAATTTATGACAAAAACAAAGAAAAAGGATTTTTTTTCACAAAATTTACGTTTTATTTTATTTATAGCACAAAAAATAAAAAACTCACTAGTGATTAAATACCACTAAAAGAAAGCTCTATTTGTGTGGAAAAAAGGACGCAAGTTTCATATGGGTACAGTGTTGCATGACTGAGTAATTGTCATTCAAACTGTGAGAGCGCTGAAAGCTGAAAATTGGTCTGGTCAGGAAGGGGGTGTAACTGCACTGTATTGAGGTGGTTAATTAGATTTTCTCGCCAAACTTTTTCCTTTAGAAAGTTGAGGAGTGAATGCAGTATGTTATTAAAAAATACTGGAGAAACATTTGCATTCATCAGCCAGGAAGCTGCGCATGGGATGTACTTGGACATTCCAACATGACAATGATCCAAAACACAAGGCCAAGTCCACCTGTCATTGGCTACAGCAGAATAAAGTGATGGTTCTGGAGTGGCCATTTCAGCCTCCTGACCTCAATATCATTGAGCCACTCTGGGGAGATCTCAAGCATGTAGTTCATGCAAGACAGGCCAAAGATTTTACAGGAACTGGAGGCTTTTTGCCAAGAGGAATGGGCAGCTTTACCATCTCAGAAGATAAAGAGCCTTATCCACAAATACCACAAAAGACGTTGAGCTGTCATTGATGGTAAAGGGGCAATGCACGGTATTAAGAACTGGGGTATGTAAACTTTTGATCAGGATCATTTTGGTAGTTTGTGTTGTTATTATGATTTAAAAAGAGTAAACACAGTTGATTGATAATAAAGGGCTTCAGCCAACACTAACCATAAGCGAAAGAAATTGTTTTGTGTTATCATTCATATTCTCTGAAAAATGGCCAAGAAATCATAAATTCTGCCAGGGTGTGTAAACTTATGAGCACAACTATAAGTGCAGCACTGCATTTATATTTCATTAATTTAAAGAACCGGGGTGCAAGTTAAACGGAAGGACTTCCAAGGTAATAATCTCTGAAATACACAGGAAAGACAGTGAATGCATGGCTAAAGATTTTATGTAATAAGGAAGGGTTTGGGTTTCTAGAGCACTGGGCTGACTTTTCATTGGGGTGCAACCTATATTCTAAAGATGGTTTATACCTGAATGCAAGGGGGTCTGCTGTGCTGGGGGAGAGGTTTATGGGAGGGTTGGAGGAGTATTTAAACTAGGATTGAGGGGGGAGGGTGAACTAGAATTCAATCGGATAGACATATCAGTTAGGAATCAGACTATAATGGAGGGTGGAATGGGGATAGATGGAGGGAGGGTTATGCCAGGTGACAAGAAGATTCCCATGTTGCAAACAACCATGAGGCCGCGTACACACGCGCGGACTGTTCGCCCAACTTTGTCCGTCAAACAGTTTCGGCAAACAGTCCGCTCAAAATTAGCATGGACGGACATGGCCACACACGACGGACGAACAGTTTGCTGAAACCGTGCGCGATGACGTGAACGGCACGTACGACGGGACGAAAAATATGACGTCCTATACACTGCATTATAACTTTCGGCATGTAAATCCTTTCTGAGCATGCGCGGAACTTAGTTTGACGAACAAGCCTACACACGAGCGGACTGTTCGCTGAAACAAGGTTTCAGCGGACAGTTTTTCGGAAATTCCGTAAAACCTTGTTCGTCAAACTGTCCGCTGAAACTGTCCGCTGAAAGCCCACACACGAGCGGACTGTCCGCCCAAACACTGTTCAGCGGACAAAGTTGGGCGAACAGTCCGCCCGTGTGTACGCGGCCTCAGAAATGATAGTGCTATTTGTACTACTGAAAAAGATATGCAAAACACAAGAGCAAAATGTAATAATGCATTAAAGTGTTTGTTGACCAATGCCAGAGGTCTGCCAAGCAAAATAGGTGAGTTGGAAGCCCTGGTGCATGAGGAGAGCTAGCATTTAATCAATATTGCTGAATATTGCCTATTAGTATTCTTGGCTATGAACTCTTTCGGAGAGACAGAGTAAAAAGGAAAGGTGGCAATGTCTATCTCTATGTGAGAAGGGCTCTCAAAGCGAGTGTGAAAGAGGACCTAGTGGATGGGGAGTGTGATGTGGCGAAAGCATTATTGGTGAAACTGCATATAGATATGTGTAGTTCAAAGTTAATCATTGAAGTTTGTTATGGGCCATACAATGTTTATGAGGAGGTGGAGCAGCTCCTTGCACAGACAGAAAGGGCTGGGACACTGATAACATGTTTTAACTACCCGGAATTAATGGCACTGCTGGAACAGTTAAAGGGCAAAAATGTATAAACCCATTACAGGACAATCTTATGGTACAATTCATAGAGGCAACAAACTAGGAATGATGCTCTTTTGGACTTGGTAATCTCAAACCATGCAGAGCTTATTACTAATGTTAATATAAAGGAACATCTGGGTAGCAGTGATCACAGCATGATTTAATTTAACCACTTAACCCCCGGACCATTTTGCTGGCTTAAGACTAGAGCACTTTTTGCGATTCGGCACTGCGCCGCTTTAACTGACAATTGCGCGGTCGTGCCTCTTGGCTCCCAAACAAAATTGATGTCCTTTTTTTCCCACAAATAGAGCTTTCTTTTGGTTGTATTTGATCACCTGTGCGGCTTTAATTTTTTATGCTATAAATAAAAAAAGAGACAATTTTGAAAAAAACGCATTATTTTTTACTTTTTGCTATAATAAATATCCCTAAAAAATATATAAAAAAAAATTTTCCTCAGTTTAGGCCGATACGTGTTCTTCTACAGATTTTTGGTAAAAAAAACGCAATAAGCGATTATTGATTGGTTGGCGCAAAAGTTATAGCATTTACAAAATAGGGGATAGTTTTATGCCATTTTTATTAATCATTTTTTTTTACTAGTAATGGCGGCGATCAGCAATTTTTAATGTGACTGCGACATTATGGCGGGCACATCGGACATTTTTGATTTTTGACACATTTTTGGGACCATTGTCATTTATACAGCAATCAGTGCTATACAAATGCACTGATTTCTGTGTAAATGACACTGGCAGTGAAGGGGTTAGCCAGGAGGTGGCAGTGTAGGGTTTAAGTGTGTCCTAGGGGCGTGTTTCTAACTGTGTGGGGCGTGGCTGTGTTTTACAGATCACTGATCTCTTCTCCAATCACAGGGAGCAGAGATCAGTGTCACTTGTTGCTAGGCAGAAGGGGGAGATGCTGTTTACATCGGCATCTCCCCGTTCTTCCTTCCCGTGAGACTATCACAGGTATCCCCACGGCGATCGAGTCCGCGGGACCCTCGGTCGGACTCACAGGGGTCCTGACTGGCATGCGCGCTGCCAGCGGCGCAAACGTGATGGCACGGCGGCAAATTCAAAGGGACGTACCTGTGCGCCCATTTGCCTGTCCGTGCCATTCTGCCAAAGTACATCATCGTGCGCCGGTCAGGAATCAGTTAATATTAGCTGTAAGCAACATACATATAAAGATAATATAAAGATAAATACCCTTAACTTTAGAAGAGCAAATTTTCCAAGGATGAGGGCTGCTCTCCAAGACTTAGACTGGGAGGAATTATTGGCATTGAAAAGCTATAAATAATAAGAAAAGAGCTTTTAAAAATATAAAAATAAAGGAAAACTATCATCATTACAATTTTACAAATAATATAACAGAATATGTAAAAAGGAAATCAAGGAGGCAAAAATTCAAAATGATTGCAAAAGATAGTAGGACAAAGCCCCAAAAATTCTTCAAATATATTAATATTAAAAAGGTCCGGTCTGTTCATCTAGGCCCTTTACGAAGTAATATAGAGTGGGTGACTGGTGTTGTAGAGTATGATTGCAGGGTGTATCTTCAACATCCCTTTTCAACAGCTAAGGCTTAATCTGTTAAACCCATCTTCTTTGTAAGCCTTGAATGTCTTTCAGTGGTCAGGGGCTTTGTAAGGATATCTGCTGTCATATCCTCGGTTGGGCAATAATGTAACTCAAGAAGACCTTGCTCTTGAAGATACCTAAGAAAGTGGAACTTCACATCAATGTGCTTGGTTCTTGAATTAACTCCTTCCATGTGCACAAGTACAAGGCATCCTTGATTGTCCTCATAGATTTCTGTTGGTCGCAACTGTGGTTGACCCAAGTCTTTTAATAGCTGTCTCAGCCATATAACTTCTTGGCTTGCCTGCAGCAACGTATTCTGCTTCAGTAGATGATGTAAAAAGTGAGTGTAATGGGTAGAAATGTAATGTAAATGTAGTAGAAACTCTACATACTCACAGGGGCGTTTCTTAATGAATAGCAAAGTCTTTGTGTTATATGTGAATCAGTAACCCTTCTCCAAAGGGGTGTGTATAGCGGAGATATGTATTTCTTCATCAAAGGCATTTCAAACGTACTTTCAGCAGTAGAAATTGAAGAATCCTTCGTCCGTTCAATAGTTGGTTTATTGTTCAGAAAGAGATAAGCTAAGACAAGATTGACATCTGGTAACATATGGCATGGTGATGGCTTCTAAGGTGGTACTTCTGGTGTTACATTTTCAAAGTATAGCGTCCTTCTCTTCCCACCGATCTCCTGTTGTGTGACCTTCAGAAACCATCACTTACCACCGAACATATAACTTACATATATTTTCAGAAACTTTTAGCACTTAAAATATTAATTACCTCAAAAACTTCTAACAGATGACAGTGTAACAGAGAGTTGCTTTTTACTAGTCCAACTGATGGCACCTCCTGACAGAAAAAATAAGTAGCCACTGGTAGATTTTCTGTCACTGGTGTCTCCTGCCCAGTCAGCATCCACATATCCTGTTGCTTTCATCACTTACTGGTAACTTTAACTTGTAGTGCGTAGTCCCTTTAAGATAGCGAATGATTCGCTTTACAGCATTCCAGTCCCTTTTATTTGACATCGAAACCTTTCTGCATAGAATTCCGACAGTTGCTGCAATGTCCGGCCTTGTAGCAGTGGTAAGGTTCAGCAATTTTCCTATCGCTTTCCTGTATTGAGTATTAGTAGGTAATGAGTTATCTTGACAACTCATCTCCTTTAGGTAGTTGGTTTCCATGGGAGACTTTACTGGTTTGGCGTCTTCCATTCCAAATGTTTCAATTATTTCTTGTATTTTGTGTCTTTGGTTCAAAAGAAAGCTACCATCTTCCTCTCTCTCGATCTGGATACTGAGGTAATTCTTTATGTTGTCAAGATCTTTGGTGTCGGGGGGCGTGGCGACAGAGCTCCATGGCGGGCGTGTAGAAGGAGAGCTCTGTTAGCCCGCCGAAATCCGACCACATCCGACTCCACCGCGCACATCAGCGGACGCCACCGACACCCACGAATAGCTCGGCCGGCGGTGCATCTAACAAAGATGGGTCGAAGGCGCAAGCTCGTACCACAACCGAGTAAACTCGATTCTTATTTTGCCTCAGACCAGAACAGGCCGCAACAACATGGCGGAGACGTGCGCGCACAACAGCCACGTCATTCGTCCAGACGAACACCGCACGATCGCCAGCTACCTTCCGGAACCTCCGAACCAGCTATCTTCCACAGCGGATCCTCCTCGGAAGCCCCGAGTCCCTCCACGCACAGTCCGGCCAAAACTAGGCCACGGAGAGTCTCTCCAGCTAGGCCGCAAGTCGCGCCAGAACCTGAAATGGAGGTAAGCGGGCCACAATCACACACAAACCCACAGGAAGATTCCAGAGGGGACCCTATCTCAGATTTCCCCACTACAGATGCGCCAGTGTCAGAGAACACCCTAAAGGACATGTTATTGTCATTGCGGGCATCACTCAACTCTGACATGATGAGGAGTATTAGCAGCTGCCACAAAGAAGTAAAGGCAATGGGTGCCAGAGTACACAGAGTGGAACAGAAGATGGGGGAATATACATCTTCCTATAATGTCATGGTGGAAGCGCATGCGGCCCAAGGGGACGATATACAGTGGATAAAGGATAAAATCGCAGACCTTGAGGATAGATCCAGAAGGAACAACCTCAAGCTGCGGGGTATTCCTGAATCTATCCCACCTACCCAGCTCCTACAGTATGCCCAAGCTATGTTTTCTACCCTGGTGCCAGAATTGACAGTGCAAGACCTTATAGTTAGGGATGAGCTTCGTGTTCGAGTCGAAAATACGTTTGACTTGAACATCGGCTGTTCGCCCGTTCGGCGAATTCCGAACGTTATGGGCCGTTCGCGGCAAATTCGTGTGGCGCCCACGGCCCACAATGCACTGCGTCATCGCAGTGCATTGCTGGCTCATGATTGACCAAGCATGCACTGTGACCCCGCATGCTTGGCTAATCACAGCGCCAGCAGCGAGGAGAGCCATGATTGGCCACAGGCAGGATGCCTGTGGCCAATCATAGCTCAGGCTGTGTAGTACACGCCCCACACTATATAAGGCCGCCAGCGCGGCGGCCTAGTGTAGTGTGTTGGCACCTGAAGCAGTTAGTGGGTGTTCTGTGTACCTTCAACACAGTACACACTGATCGTTATCGGCCGATTTTCGATCTTACTCTTCTGTAGTGGTTGTTGTCTGCTTGCCCTGACCGCAGTATACACCGCTATATTCACCTCACCTATATAGCTAGTGATCTATCTTTTATAATAGAGCTTGCAGTCAGTAGTGTTAGGAGCTTGTGCGTGCTGTCTGCGTGCTCTGTACCCAGTACACACCGCTATATCCACCTACATAGCTCTTCTCTATGTGAGCCCACTTGCCATCTGCAGGAGTTATTGGAAGTTGTGTGTGCCTCCAGCACAGCACAGTATACATCTGTATATACCCCTTTATCTCTGGTGTTCTATAATAAAGGCATCTGCAGGAGTTAGTGGGTTTTTTGTGCCTCCAGCACAATATACACCTGTATCTACCCTTTATTGCTGTTCTCTAATAGAGCCATCTGCAGGGCTTAGTGGGTGTTGTGTGACTCAATTACAGTATACCCCTTTATCTCTGGTGTTCTATAATGAAGGCATCTGCTGGAGTTAGTGGGTGTTGTGTGACTCCAGCACAATATACACCTGTATCTACCCTTTATTGCTGTTCTCTAATAGAGCCATCTGCAGGGCTTAGTGGGTGTTGTGTGACTCCATTACACTGCTGTTTTACCCAACTCCCTTCAGGCCATTACCATGTCTGGAAGGCCAGCAAGGAGAGGCAGACAGGCGCGAGCCAATAAAAGAGGGCAAGCAGGCTCTGTGTCTAGAGACAACAGTGCTGGTCGTGGACGCGGTGCATTGTCCTCAGCACGTGGCCATGGGACACGCTTGTCCTTCTTTTCGGCAGCTGGACATGTTCAACCGCAACATGCCAACGACTTGGTAGAGTGGATGACCAAGCCCTCTTCATCCTCCTCATCCTCTCTCACCCAGTCTCAGGGTACTAGCAAAGCAGCTGCCAACGCATCGTCTTCCCTCCTCTCAATGTCATCATCAGTGACTCCTTCCCTAGACCCACCACGTCCTCCGGAGGAGTCTCCTGAACTCTTTGAGCACAGTGTTGGGTACATGCTCCAGGAGGATGCCCAGTGTTTTGTAGCCTTTGATGATGACACTCAGCTAGAGGAAGGCAGTAGCGTGAATGCAGAGAGAGGGGATGCTCAAGAAGGACAGCAATCTGGCAGTCATGTTCCACAAGCTGCAGCATATTGCCAGGTTTGCTACAGCGATGAAGAGGGAGGGGATGATGAGGGCACTGACTCCACGTGGGTGCCTGGTAGGAGAGAGGAGGAGGAGGAGGCACATGTCCAACGAGGCAGGATGCCCTCCGGGGGCCAGCTTAGGGGCAGCACACCGACTGAATCACACCGCAGAGCTCCGCTTGTGCAAGGCGCTGCCTCTGCGTGTTATTCTAAAAGTTCTTTGGTGTGGGCCTTTTTTGAGACGAGTGCATCAGATCGCACCGCTGCTATTTGCAACATGTGTCTCAAGCGTATCTCGCGTGGCCAAAACATCAGCCGCTTGGGCACCACATGCTTGACCAGACATATGTTGACCTGTCATGCAGCTCGTTGGCAAGCGTACCTCAAAGACCCACACCAAAGAACAAAGCGGACCTCTCCTTGCTCCTCATCAGCTGGCATCTCCAACCCCACTAGACCTTCAGTCCATTCTGAAACCTGCTCTGAGAGGAATGAAGGTGTAGAATTAGGTGTGTCACAGCCAAGTGCTTCCGGGCACTCTGCTAGCAGTACACCCACGTCCGATTATAGCAGGCAAATGTCCCTGCCCCAGCTGCTGGAGCGGCAAAAGAAGTTCACTCCCAGCCATCCACATGCCCAGCGGTTGAATGCTAGCTTGGCTAAATTGCTAGCACTTCAACTGCTGCCTTTTCAGTTGGTAGACTCGGCCCCCTTCCGTGAGTTTGTACAATGTGCGGTTCCTCAGTGGCAGGTCCCCAAACGCCACTTTTTCTCACGGAAGGCGATTCCGGCTCTCTACCGGCATGTGGAAGGCAATGCCCTTGCCTCGCTGGACAGGGCGGTCAGCGGTAAGGTGCATATTACTGCTGACTCATGGTCCACCAGGCATGGACAGGGACGTTACCTGTCTTTCACAGCCCATTGGGTCACTCTTCTGGCAGCTGGGAAGGATGCAGGACAAGGTGCAGTAGTGTTGGAGGTTGTTCCGCCACCACGCCTACAAAATGCTACTATTGGTTGTGACACACCTCTCTCCTCCACCCCCTCCTCTTTTTCTTCCTCCATGGCCTCTTCCAGTGCTCTGTCCTCAGAACCAGCGGTGCTCCGTAGGCGTTCCAGGGGCTACGCAAGTACGCAGGCAAAACGATGCCATGCCGTGCTTGCGCTGGTTTGTTTGGGGGACAGGAGCCACACTGGGGCGGATGTTTTGTCAGCTCTGCAGGGGCAGGCCGAGAGGTGGTTGACGCCACACCAGCTTAAGCCAGGAATGGTGGTTTGTGACAATGGCACCAACCTCCTCTCCGCCCTCCGACAGGGACAACTGACCCATGTGCCCTGTGTAGCTCACGTCCTTAACCTGGTGGTGCAGCGGTTCTTGGGCAGGTACCCCGGCTTACAGGATGTCCTGAAGCAGGCCAGGAAAATCTGTGTGCATTTCCGCCAATCATTTAATGCCTGTGCTCGGCTGGCTGAGCTCCAAAAGGAGTTGAACCTGCCCAAGAACCGCCTTATATGTGACATGCCCACCAGGTGGAACTCAACGTTGGCCATGCTGCAGCGGCTGCACACGCAGCAGAGGGCCATCAATGAGTACCTGTGCGACTACGGCACCAGGACAGGGTCAGGGGAGCTCGGTTTTTTCTCACCACGCCAGTGGGGCATGATCAGGGATGCATGCACTGTCCTGTCACCGTTTGAGGAGGCCACAAGGATGGTGAGCAGTGCCAGTGCATGCATCAGTGACACTGTACCTCTTGTCCACCTCTTGGAGCATACGCTGCGTGGAATAATGGACAGGGCACTTGAGGCAGAACAGAGGCAGGAAGAGGAGGACTTCCTTGCCTCTCAAGGCCCCCTTTATCCAGACAGTGTTCCTGCTGTGCCACCCATCACACAGGAAGAGGATGAGGAGGAGGAAGAGGAGGAGGAGGATGATTGTGTCAGCATGGAGGTGGAGGCTGGCACTCATCATCAGCAGCAGCAGTCTTGTAGGGATGATTTACAGTCCCAAGAAACACGTGGACTTGTACGTGGCTGGGAGGAGGTAGCTGCGGACCATGTTGCCCTTAGTGACCAAGAGGACTCCGGACCGAATGCCTCAGCTAACCTATGCTGCATGGCCTCCCTGATCCTGCAAAGCCTGCGGAAGGATCCTCGTATTCTTCGGATCAAGGAGAAGGGATCATTACTGGCTGGCAACTCTCCTTGATCCACGGTACAAGGGTAAGGTTGCGGACCTTATCTTGCAGTCGCAGAGGGAGCACAGGATGAGACATCTCCGGGAGGCCTTGCAGAAAGGTCTGTGCAATGCGTTCCCAGAGACTGGGAGGTTACAAACTCCTGTTCCTGGACAACGTGTTGCTGAGGCTTCAGTCAGTCACAGAAGGAGCGGTGGAGAAGGTGGCCGTCTGACCAATGCGTTCAGACAATTTTTTAGTCTGCAGCCCCAAGGTATGATCGGTTGCAGCAACCGTCGCCAGCGTCTGATTTACATGGTGCAGGAATTAGCCCTGCTGCAAAGCATTGCATCAAAAATTGTAATTAAACGCCCCTGTTAAACAGGGGCAGAAAAATTGGGCTGATGGCATCACCCAGAACCAGAAATGTTCTTCCAACATATCAGCGGAGGAGGAAGAGGATAGACAATCAACATAGCAGGACAGTCACTCAGCATCAGCATAGGCAGTCTTGAAGGGATGTGATATTTCAAAAAAAAATATTCGGTTACATCAGCTTCAGGTGCTTGGTAGCTGTGGGTAATCCAAGACTGATTCATCTTGATAAAGGTCAGTCGATCAACTGATTCGGTGGACAGGCGCACCCTGTGATCGGTAACAAAGCCACCAGCAGCACTGAAGGTGCGTTCCGAAAGAACGCTGGATGCAGGACAGGCCAGTAGCTCAATTGCATACTGTGCAAGCTCTGGCCAGTGATCCATCCTCAAGACCCAGTAAGCCAGAGGATTTTCGGTGGGAAAGGTGTCCAAGTCTGACCTTGCCCCTAGGTATTCCTGTAAATCAGACGCTGGCGATGGTTGCTGGAACCGATCATACCTTGGGGCTGCGGACTAAAAAATTGTCTGAAAGCATCAAACGGCCACCTTCTCCACCGCTCCTTCTGACCGATGCCTCAGCAACACGTTGTCCAGGACCAGGAGTTTGTAACCTCCCAGTCTCTGGGAACGCGTTGCACAGACCTTTCTGCAAGGCCTCCCGGAGATGAAAACTAGAGTATATGGGAGAGGTTGCAGTGTGGTGGCACCAGCACCAGTGCCTAAGGCCCAAGTTTTCTGCCCCTGTTTAAAAGGGGCGTTTAAGTACAATTTTTGATGCAATGCTTTGCAGCAGGGCTAATTCCTGCAATAAAACTAGAGTATATGGGAGAGGTTGCAGTGTGGTGGCACCAGCACCAGTGCCTAAGGCCCAATTTTTCTGCCCCTGTTTAACAGGGGCGTTTAAGTACAATTTTTGATGCAATGCTTTGCAGCAGGGCTAATTCCTGCAATAAAACTAGAGTATATGGGAGAGGTTGCAGTGTGGTGGCACCAGCACCAGTGCCTAAAGCCCAATTTTTCTGCCCCTGTTTAACAGGGGCGTTTAATTACAATTTTTGATGCAATGCTCTGCAGCAGGGCTAATTCCTGCAATAAAACTAGAGTATATGGGAGAGGTTGCAGTGTCGTGGCACCAGCACCAGTGCCTAAGGCCCAATTTTTCTGCCCCTGTTTAACAGGGACATGTAATTACAATTCTTGATATAATATTTCACAGGAGGGCCCGTTCCTGTGCCCACCCAGAGTAACTGTGAGGACTTATAGTGTTGTGGCACCAGCACCACAACCACCAAAGGTCAATTTTTCTACCACTGTTCAACAATGGCATGTAATTACAATTCTTGATATAATCGTTCACAGCAGGGCGCTCCAGCGCCCAGCAAGAGTCACTTTGAGGGCTTACAATGTTGTGGCAAAACCAACACCTTGTTCCGCCATTTCTGCAGAGCATATAGGGCAGGCCCCTACTTTCAAACATCCAACTTACAAACATCTCCTACTTGCAAACAGAAGGAGACAACAGCAAGTGGGATGAAAAAAGATGTACGACAAAACAAATTATACAGGGGTGATAACCCTTCCCTATGTTTTCCAAAAAGCTTACAAATAGTTTTTTGGACTGGAGCTACACTTTAAAAATGTACCAGTTGAAAATTACAAACAGATTCAACTTAACACAACAAACCTACACAGTCCCTGTCTTGTTTGCACCACCTGTATACTGCTGTTCTGAGTATATAGGACCTGGGCGCATTTCCTTTTTTTAATATGGGTACGGGGTTCCCCTTAATATGCGTACAAGACCCAAAGGGGCTGGTAATGGGCAGGGAGGGCTACCCAATGCCATTTTTCTCAATGATTTTCAACCATATTGCAGGAACCAGATATAACATTAAAACTGCAAGCAGTTTTCAATGATGTTATTTCTGTTTAATGTCATTTTGTGCAGGGACTGTTCTAAACACGGGAAACACGTGGCACTTCACAGGCATACTACAGACACCCCCCAGGCACCATATTTAAAGGAATATTTCAAAATCAGTGCTCCCGCCAAAACGGACATTTTTAAAAACATTTTAGGCATTGACCCATGTCCCCTGGGGCAGGAGCCAGGTCCCCAAACCCTTTTTAGGACAGTATCTTGCATATTAGCCGTTAAAATTAGCACTTTTAATTTCGAACGATCGAGTCACATAGACTTCAATGGGGTTCTAAAGTTCGTTCGAATTTGCGGGGGGTGTTCGGCTCATCCCTACTTATAGTGGACAGAATTCACAGAGTACCCAAACCCTCCTTTCTTCCGATAGAAACACCAAGAGATGTCCTCTTAAGGGTTCACTGTTACCACATTAAGGAAAAAATACTGCTGGCATCCCGTAATCTGGATAATATACCCCCGCAATACGCAGACATCAGGATGCTGCCGGACTTGTCCAGGCATACCTCACAGCGCCGGAGAAACCTGGCATCTCTCACTAAAGCACCGAGAAATCATGACATCCCTCATAAGGCCTCATGCACACGAGACGCAGTTAAACGCGCATTCAGATGCAGTTGGACAGTTTTTTCAACTGCCCCTGAACTCATTCAATGTTATCCTATGTGTCCATGCACACAGTCTCGTTTTTTTCCGTTTTTATGCAGTTGCGTTTAATCTCGTTTTTCCAGAAGCAAAAAAATGCGTTCAGAAGCAAAAATGTCCACGTTTCAGACGCAAAACCCGGCAAAATGCCGCTACCGCGTTTAGCCGCGTTTGCGTTTATATGCGTTTTTAAAGGTGACCTTTTTTTTTACATTAAAAATCTCAAAAATGATTGCAAATGATGAAAAAACATTAAAAAAATATTTTAAACAATTGCAATTGCAAGTGGACAATCCACAACTTGTGGCAAGTGACATGGCAGGTGGCAAGTGACGTGGCAAGTGGACAATCCACAACTTGTGGCAAGTGACATGGCAGGTGGCAAGTGATGTGGCAAGTGGACAATCCACAACTTGTGGCAAGTGACGTGGCAAGTGACGTGGAAAGTGGACAATCCACAACTTGTGGCAGGTGACGTGGCAAGTGACCTGGCAGGTGACGCGGCAAGTGACCTGGCAGGTGACGTGGCAAGTGGAAAATCAACAACTTGTGGCAGGTGACTGGCATGTGACGTGGCAAGTGGACAATCCATAACTTGTGGCAGGTGACGTGGCAAGTGACGTGGCAAGTGGACAATCCACTTGTGGCAGGGGACGTGGCAAGTGACGTGGCAAGTGGACAATCCACTTGTGGCAGGGGATGTGGCAAGTGACATGGTGAGTGGACAATCCACAACTTGTGGCAAGTGACGTGGCAAGTGGACAATCCACAACTTGTGGCAGGTGATGTGGCAAGTGATGTGGCAAGTGGACAATCCACTTGTGGCAGGTGACGTGGCAGGGGACGTGGCAAGGGACGTGGCAAGTGGACAATCCACAACTTGTGGCAGGTGACGTGGAAAGTGATGTGGCAAGTGGACAATCCACAACTTGTGGCAGGTGATGTGGCTGGTGACGTGACAAGTGGACAATCCACAACTTGTGGCAGGTGGCATGGCAGGTGACGTGGAAAGTGGACAATCCACATCTTGTGGCAAGTGACGTGGCAGGTGATGTGGCAAGTGACGTGGCAAGTAGACAATCTACAACTTGTGGCAGGTGATGTGGCAAGTGACGTGGCAGGTGATGTGGCAAGTCACGTGGCAAGTGGACAATCCACAACTTGTGGCAGGTGATGTGGCTGGTGACGTGGCAAGTGGACAATCCACAGCTTGTGGCAGGTGATGTGGCAAGTGATGTGGCAAGTGGACAATCCACTTGTGGCAGGTGACGTGGCAGGGGACGTGGCAAGGGACTTGGCAAGTGGACAATCCACAACTTGTGGCAGGTGACGTGGCAGGTGACGTGGAAAGTGATGTGGCAAGTGGACAATCCACAACTTGTGGCAGGTGATGTGGCTGGTGACGTGGCAAGTGGACAATCCACATCTTGTGGCAGGTGACGTGGCAGGTGACGTGGAAAGTGGTGTGGCAAGTGGACAATCCACAACTTGTGGCAGGTGACGTGGCAGGTGACGTGGAAAGTGATGTGGCAAGTGGACAATCCACAACTTGTGGCAGGTGATGTGGCTGGTGACGTGACAAGTGGACAATCCACAACTTGTGGCAGGTGGCATGGCAGGTGACGTGGAAAGTGGACAATCCACATCTTGTGGCAAGTGACGTGGCAGGTGATGTGGCAAGTGACGTGGCAAGTAGACAATCCACAACTTGTGGCAGGTGATGTGGCAAGTGACGTGGCAGGTGATGTGGCAAGTCACGTGGCAAGTGGACAATCCACAACTTGTGGCAGGTGATGTGGCTGGTGACGTGGCAAGTGGACAATCCACAGCTTGTGGCAGGTGATGTGGCAAGTGATGTGGCAAGTGGACAATCCACTTGTGGCAGGTGACGTGGCAGGGGACGTGGCAAGGGACTTGGCAAGTGGACAATCCACAACTTGTGGCAGGTGACGTGGCAGGTGACGTGGAAAGTGATGTGGCAAGTGGACAATCCACAACTTGTGGCAGGTGATGTGGCTGGTGACGTGGCAAGTGGACAATCCACATCTTGTGGCAGGTGACGTGGCAGTTGACGTGGAAAGTGGTGTGGCAAGTGGACAATCCACAACTTGTGGCAGGTGATGTGGCTGGTGACGTGGCAAGTGGACAATCCACAACTTGTGGCAGGTGGCATGGCAGGTGACGTGGAAAGTGGACAATCCACATCTTGTGGCAAGTGACGTGGCAGGTGATGTGGCAAGTGACGTGGCAAGTAGACAATCCACAACTTGTGGCAGGTGATGTGGCAAGTGATGTGGCAAGTGGACAATCCACTTGTGGCAGGTGACGTGGCAGGTG
This sequence comes from Lithobates pipiens, assembly GCF_037356315.1. Taxonomy (NCBI): domain Eukaryota; kingdom Metazoa; phylum Chordata; class Amphibia; order Anura; family Ranidae; genus Lithobates; species Lithobates pipiens. Next base: position 251,326,051 of record NW_027507784.1, on the reverse strand, counting down.
ACGTGGCAAGTGGACAATCCACAACTTGTGGCAGGTGATGTGGCTGGTGAAGTGGCAAGTGGACAATCCACAGCTTGTGGCAGGTGGCATGGCAGATGACGTGGAAAGTGGACAATCCACATCTTGTGGCAAGTGACGTGGCAGGTGATGTGGCAAGTGACGTGGCAAGTGGACAATCCACAACTTGTGGCAGGTGATGTGGCAGGTGATGTGGCAAGTGATGTGGAAGGTGATGTGACAAGTGGACAATCCAAAACTTGTGGCAGGTGACGTGGCAAGTGACGTGGCAGGTGACGTGGCAAGTGACGTGGCAAGTGGACAATCCCCAGCTTGTGGCAAGTGACATGGCAGGTGGCAAGTGATGTGGCAAGTGGACAATCCACAACTTGTGACAGGTGACGTGGCAAGTGATGTGGCAGGTGATGTGGCAAGTCATGTGGCAAGTGGAAATCCACAACTTGTGGCAGGTGATGTGGCTGGTGACGTGGCAAGTGGACAATCCACAACTTGTGGCAGGTGGCATGGCAGGTGACATGGAAAGTGGACAATCCACATCTTGTGGCAAGTGACGTGGCAGGTGATGTGGCAAGTGACGTGGCAAGTGGACAATCCACAACTTGTGGCAGGTGATGTGGCAAGTGACGTGGCAGGTGATGTGGACAATCCCCAACTTGTGGCAGGTGACGTGGCAAGTGACGTGGCAAGTGGACAATCCACAACTTGTGGCAGGTGACGTGGCAGGTGACGTGGCAAGTGAACAATCCACAACTTGTGGCAGGTGACGTGGCAAGTGACGTGGCAGGTGATGTGGCAAGTGACGTGGCAAGTAGACAATCCACAACTTGTGGCAGGTGATGTGGCAAGTGACGTGGCAGGTGATGTGGCAAGTGACGTGGCAAGTGGACAATCCACAACTTGTGGCAGGTGATGTGGCTGGTGATGTGGCAAGTGGACAATCCACAGCTTGTGGCAGGTGGCATGGCAGATGACGTGGAAAGTGGACAATCCACATCTCGTGGCAAGTGACGTGGCAGGTGATGTGGCAAGTGACGTGGCAAGTGGACAATCCACAACTTGTGGCAGGTGACGTGGCAGGTGATGTGGCAAGTGGACAATCCCCAACTTGTGGCAAGTGACGTGGCAAGTGGACAATCCAAAACTTGTGACAGGTGACGTGGCAAGTGATGTGGCAGGTGATGTGGCAAGTCACGTGGCAAGTGGACAATCCACAACTTGTGGCAGGTGACGTGGCAGTTGGACAATCCACAACTTGTGGCAGATGACGTGGCAAGTGGCGTGGCAAGTGACGTGGCAAGTGGACAATCCACAACTTGTGGCAGGTGCCGTGGCAAGTGACACGCTAAATACAAGTACACTGCAGCTCTCACAGCTGCTGCTACTCACTCTGGTCTCACAAAATTGCTGAAATAGTTAATAATACTGTTTTTTTGAGCTGGGGAGGGTCTATGATGTTAGCTTAACTAAACGCTTCTAGACGCAAACGCGGTAAAACGCGGTAAAACGCCGCTAAATCGCTAAACGTGGGTTTCAACATGTGTCCAGCAGCGTTTGCATCTGCGTCTCGTGTGCATGAAGCCTAAGTGGAAATATCCAGCTACACTCTGCATCACCCATAATGGGGTCACAGTACTGATATCCAAACTGGAATATGGGATCACAACCCTGCGGAAGTGGGGCATCTTAGCTGAGCTACCAGTTGTTGACACTCACAGATCCCACCCGAAGCTCCTGCAAGAAGAATGGCAGGGGGTGTCCCATAAACGTACCCAAAAGAAAACACCTGGTGGAAACTCGGGTCATAACGTCTGAATATAACTTAACTTTCTCCGGGGACGGGAGACATGTTCTTGCTTCTTCCTCCTCCACCCCCAGTAATAAGTAGCAGATGGTTCTGCACAAGGATCAATTGTTGGATCCATTTCTTATACTCTATACGTTATATGTTCATGTTTATTTTGTTCATAACACCCCATGCCCCTTATATTTTTTGTTAGATATACAAGGCTGGCCAGAAACTTGCGGACTATACGTCCAAGGAACCACCAGGAAACTTTTCACCGTACCATGGAGGCTATCTTCCGTTGCTGGACTATTCATTCGTACAGTGAGTAACCACCACTCGCACACCTGTTCTCTACCCTTACCAACCAATCCATGACGATCCAATGCTTATCCCTCAATGCTAGGGGTCTGAACCACCCCGCCAAACGATTTTCGCTATGGAAGGAGGCCGTGACGCAAAAAGCGGACATACTCTGTGTCCAAGAGACACATTTCCAAAAAAACAAAGTCCCGCTTTGTTCCCACAAAAAGTTCCCACATGTCTTTATAGCCTGCACACCCAACCACAAGAAAAGAGGGGTCCTTATGGCCATAAGTGACTCAGTAGCCTTTCATCTAAAAGAAGCTTTCCTGGACGAATGTGGGAGATATATCATCATTACTGGAGATATCAAATCCAAACCCTACACGCTAATCACGCTATACTCTCCCAACTCTCACCAAGTCCGCTTCCTCAGAAAAGTGTTTAAAAAAGCGACATCTATGAAGTATGGTCACCTCCTCATCTGTGGGGACTTTACATAGTGTAGACATGTCACTGGAGAAGTGATCGAGGGGGTGTACATCTCACCTAGGTTGCTACACAGTGTGAGATGGTAAATCCAGGATGGATCAGTTTCTCAGCAGCGATATGCTGCTGAGTTGTTATTTAATTTTGCCGGGCCTGGGTTTATATGGAATGGCAGGTAGGTTTGGTAGAGGGACCTGTCATTCCACATCCCCCGATCCAGTTCTGGGTTTGGGATCAGGTGAGCTTTGATCCTAATTAGCCTGGGAAGCTAAAGGCTCTGCAGGGTCTGCAGGTGGTTGCTCTCAGCCAGGGAAACGAACAGTCTGTGTGTTTGAGGAAGCTGCAAGCACAGCCAGTGCTGGAGCTAACATCCACCCTGCGATATCCAGGCGAAAGACGCTGTGTTTATAAGTGTCAGATAGGTGAGAAGAACCTGTTAGTAAGCGCCCAGCCGGGCTAGGTTGTTTTGTTTTTGTTATTATTTTGTGCCTGTTATACACAAGAAGCACGGTGTTGCTGTATACTTTGTTTGTTGGACTGTTTGTACCACGAATAAACGCCAAGTTCTACTTTATAAAGTCCAAGTCTGCTGTGAACTGTGTCCAAACACACCCTACCCCGGGAAGATCCCTTACAATAGTTACATAGTTAGTCAGGTTGAAAAAAGACACAAGTCCATCCAGTTCAACCAAAAAAAATAAAATAAAAATAAATAAAATAAAATATACTATACAGTGCCTACAAGTAGTATTCAACCCCCTGCAGATTTAGCAGGTTTGATAAGATGCAAATAAGTTAGAGCCTTCAAACTTTAAACAAGAGCAGGATTTATTAACAGATGCATAAATCTTACAAACCAAAAAGTTATGTTGCTCAGTTAAATTTTAATAAATTTTAAACATAAAAGTGTGGGTCAGTTATTATTCAACCCCTAAGTTTAATATTTTGTGGAATAACCCTTGTTTGCAATTACAGCTAATAATCGTCTTTTATAAGACCTGATCAGGCCAGCACAGGTCTCTGGAGTTATCTTGGCCCACTCCTCCATGCAGATCTTCTCCAAGTTATCTAGGTTCTTTGGGTGTCTCATGTGGACTTTAATCTTGAGCTCCTTCCACAAGTTTTCAATTGGGTTAAGGTCAGGAGACTGACTAGGCCACTGCAACACCTTGATTTTTTCCCTCTTGAACCAGGCCTTGGTTTTCTTGGCTGTGTGCTTTGGGTCGTTGTCTTGTTGGAAGATGAAATGACGACCCATCTTAAGGTCCTTGATGGAGGAGCGGAGGTTCTTGGCCAAAATCTCCAGGTAGGCCGTGCTATCCATCTTCCCATGGATGCGGACCAGATGGCCAGGCCCCTTGGCTGAGAAGCAGCCCCACAGCATGATGCTGCCACCACCATGCTTGACTGTAGGGATGGTATTCTTTGGGTCGTATGCAGTGCCATCCAGTCTCCAAACGTCACGTGTGTGGTTGGCACCAAAGATCTCGATCTTGGTCTCATCAGACCAGAGAACCTTGAACCAGTCTGTCTCAGAGTTCTCCAAGTGATCATGAGCAAACTGTAGACGAGCCTTGACATGACGCTTTGAAAGTAAAGGTACCTTACAGGCTCGTCTGGAATGGAGACCATTGCGGTGGAGTACGTTACTTATGGTATTGACTGAAACCAATGTCCCCACTGCCATGAGATCTTCCCGGAGCTCCTTCCTTGTTGTCCTTGGGTTAGCCTTGACTCTTCGGACAAGCCTGGCCTCGGCACGGGAGGAAACTTTCAAAGGCTGTCCAGCCCGTGGAAGGCTAACAGTAGTTCCATAAGCCTTCCACTTCCGGATGATGCTCCCAACAGTGGAGACAGGTAGGCCCAACTCCTTGGAAAGGGTTTTGTACCCCTTGCCAGCCTTGTGACCCTCCACGATCTTGTCTCTGATGGCCTTGGAATGCTCCTTTGTCTTTCCCATGTTGACCATGTATGAGTGCTGTTCACAAGTTTGGGGAGGGTCTTAAATAGTCAGAAAAGGCTGGAAAAACAGATAATTAATCCAAACATGTGAAGCTCATTGTTCTTTGTGCCTGAACTACTTCTTAATACTTTAGGGGAACCAAACAGAATTCTGTTGAATTGAGGGGTTGAATAATAATTGACCCTCTGAATAAACTTTTCACTATTTAAAAAAAAATTAAACAAAGAAATAACATTCTTTTTTGCTGCAGTGCATTTCACACTTCAAGGCTGATCTACAGTCCAAATGTCACAATGCCAAGTTAATTCCGAATGTGTAAACCTGCTAAATCTGCAGGGGGTTGAATACTACTTGTAGGCACTGTACATATATATACACATACATGCATATATATATATATACATATATATATATATATATATATATATATATATATATATATATATATATATATATATATATATATATATACATATACACACATACATACACACATACATATACCAGCCCATATACCCAATTCTATACCCACAGTTGATCCAGAGGAAGGCAAAAAACCCCAGCAGAGCATGATCCAATTTGCTAAAGCAGGGGAAAAAATTCCTTCCTGATCCCCCGAGAGGCAATCGGATTTTCCCCGGATCAACTTTACCTATAAATTTTAGTACCCAGTTATATTACGTACACTTAGGAAATAATCCAGGCCTTTCTTAAAGCAATCCACTGAGCTGGCCATAACCACCTCTGCAGGGAGTCTATTCCACATTTTCACAGCTCTTACTGTGAAGAAACCTTTCCGTATTTGGAGATGAAATCTCTTCTCCTCTAGACGTAAAGAGTGCCCCCTTGTCCTCTTTGTTGACTTTAAAGTGAATAACTCGACACCAAGTTCCCTATATGGACCCCTTATATATTTGTACATGTTGATCAAATCCCCCCTTAATCTCCTCTTATCAAGAGTGAATAAATTCAGTTCCTCTAATCTTTCCTCATAGCTGAGTTGGTCCCAGATTTAATTTAATATGGTCCCAGATCCCGCAATAGATACTACGACGATAAAACCTAAAGGTACAGCTTCACTTCAAACTTTAATACAATCTGAGAAACTTTTTGATGCATGGAGATGCCATCATGCCAACGAAAGGGACTACACTTTCTTTTCACATAGACACTCCTCCTATTCACGCATTGACTTATTTCTAACGGACAAGTGGCTCCTACGAAATGTGGACTCTGCCAAGATTTATAGTATAACATGGTCAGATCACGCAGCTATCTCTTTATCTATAGTAGAGAAGGGTGTCTCCTCTTCACCCCCCATCTGGGGTTGTAATAGCCGCCTAATACAGGAGCCCAACACCCATAACAAAATTTTACACCACTTAAACAATTTTTTCAAGACTCATATACACTCTGGAATTCACATAAAGCATTCATGCGGGGTATACTTATTCAAATAGGGGCCCAAAACAAAAAGAAACACTCGTTACAATTAGACACATTATTACAAAAGATTCAAGATACAGAACGTCTACATAAACTATCCCCTACGCATAATTTAACTAAGGCACTATCAAATCTTAGAGAATCATTGCGAACCCATCTATCCCAACAATATGACAAACATTTAAGATGCTTACGTCTCAATTATTACGCCAATGCCAACCGAGCAGGCAAATACTTAGCGCAAAGATTGAAAGCTGACCGTAGGAAATCTAGGATACCATTTCTTATTCATCCTGTGACCCACCACAAAATAGTAAACCCACAAGCCATCGCTGACCATTTCGCAGAATATTATCACAAATTATATAATTTACATGAAGACCCCACCATAGCCCAACCCACCGTGACCAAAATCCAAACATTTTTACAACATCTACAACTTCCCAATCTATCCACGCGACAACTATCTGACCTTAACGCTCCCATGACAGAGCAAGAGATAGAGAGAGTGATAGATAGTCTCCCCAATGGCAAATCACCAGGGCCTGACGGCTTCTCAAATGAATACCTTAAGACAGTAAATAGTAAATAGATGGTGTTGCGCTCCACATAAAATAAATTAAGTCTAATAACACAATTAATAAATAATCTCATAAAATCTTGAAAACGCACTCATGTGATTAAAATTAAAATCACTAAATAATCGCATAAAATCTTGAAAATGTGCTCATGCGATTAAAAATTCTATTAATTCTAAAATAAATACCAAGTGAATAATACAGTGCTTGAAGCTATTTCCTACTAATATTCATAAAATGAAGAAGCTAAAATAATCTATATACTCGTGATAAAGTGACAAGAAAAAAATCGCAAGTCTTAAAATTATCAAAAGAGTCGTGACATCAAACAAATCTGTGTCAGTCCATGAAAGTGCATACAAGTGCCAGCATATGTGCAAAAAAGAGTATATATAAAAATATACAATAAAAATATAAAAAACGGTGTATGAAAAAATTATTATCACAAAATACAAAAGATAATAGTCCAGCAAACGTGATAAAAATGTCTCTAAATAAGTGTACAAAGGCTAAATCATAAAGTTCATGCAGAAGATGAAATAAATCCACGCTGTGCTATGTGAAGAAATGAATCCTATAGACAACCCCGGGATGATTCCACCAGTGATTTTTCAGCTCCTAAAACGTGGGTGCTCACACACTGAGTGCAGTGGGTACCTTACCTCACTGCTGTCAGTAAGACAGCAAAATACTCCAGTGCAGCAGTTGTGTCCTCAAATGGGGTGTATATCCTCAATAGGTGTAGGGGAACTTCAACACTTTGCGGTGTATATCCTAAATGTAGTATGGGCGCCCCCAAAGCCTTTTCCTCCAGAAATTCCGCAAGGGATCGCAAATCAGACCCAAGAAAGAAAGAGGGGGGCTCCAATAGTGAAGTACGTTCACACAAATGCTTTATTATAAAAAGGAACTAAGTCCTGGGTACTCACACTTATACAGTAAAAATCAAGCGGTTTTTTCACTAACAGACAACGAACGGCTTCCTCGTTCGTACCCCGGACGTCACTTCCGGTATCCTCCTAGGCCAATCCTACGCGTATCGTCATTGATCACGTGACTTCATCAGGGACCCTGATGAAGTCACGTGATCAATGACGATACGCGTAGGATTGGCCTAGGAGGATACCGGAAGTGACGTCCGGGGTACGAACGAGGAAGCCGTTCGTTGTCTGTTAGTGAAAAAACCGCTTGATTTTTACTGTATAAGTGTGAGTACCCAGGACTTAGTTCCTTTTTATAATAAAGCATTTGTGTGAACGTACTTCACTATTGGAGCCCCCCTCTTTCTTTCTTGGGTCTGATTTGCGATCCCTTGCGGAATTTCTGGAGGAAAAGGCTTTGGGGGCGCCCATACTACATTTAGGATATACACCGCAAAGTGTTGAAGTTCCCCTACACCTATTGAGGATATACACCCCATTTGAGGACACAACTGCTGCACTGGAGTATTTTGCTGTCTTACTGACAGCAGTGAGGTAAGGTACCCACTGCACTCAGTGTGTGAGCACCCACGTTTTAGGAGCTGAAAAATCACTGGTGGAATCATCCCGGGGTTGTCTATAGGATTCATTTCTTCACATAGCACAGCGTGGATTTATTTCATCTTCTGCATGAACTTTATGATTTAGCCTTTGTACACTTATTTAGAGACATTTTTATCACGTTTGCTGGACTATTATCTTTTGTATTTTGTGATAATAATTTTTTCATACACCGTTTTTTATATTTTTATTGTATATTTTTATATATACTCTTTTTTGCACATATGCTGGCACTTGTATGCACTTTCATGGACTGACACAGATTTGTTTGATGTCACGACTCTTTTGATAATTTTAAGACTTGCGATTTTTTTCTTGTCACTTTATCACGAGTATATAGATTATTTTAGCTTCTTCATTTTATGAATATTAGTAGGAAATAGCTTCAAGCACTGTATTATTCACTTGGTATTTATTTTAGAATTAATAGAATTTTTAATCGCATGAGCACATTTTCAAGATTTTATGCGATTATTTAGTGATTTTAATTTTAATCACATGAGTGCGTTTTCAAGATTTTATGAGATTATTTATTAATTGTGTTATTAGACTTAATTTATTTTATGTGGAGCGCAACACCATCTATTTACTATTTACTGTCACTTTGAGGGGAGGGTTTGCACCTCTGTCGGTGTTTTTTGCTGCAACCACACCAACCTGCTCTAACTTTACCACTATAGCGCGAGGATAACCTACCATTACTACTTTGAATACCTTAAGACGTTTAAACTTTCACTGATTCCCTATTTAACACAAGTTTTCCACAAAGCTACAATTACCGCATCGTTTCCCCAAGAAATGCTTAAAGCTCACATTGTTACGCTCCCCAAACCAGGGAAAGATCCCAATACACCAGCCAATTTCCGGCCTATCTCCTTACTTAATTCGGACGTGAAAGTCTATGCGAAGGTTCTGGCCAGGAGGTTGATGTCCATATTACCAACACTTATACAACGTGACCAGATGGGCGTATCTTAAATGTGATACATTCTGCAGAGCTGAACAAAACGCCTTCTCTGCTGTTATCTATTGACGCAGAGAAGGCGTTTGACTGGGAATACATGCAAATGGTTTTGACAAAATTTGGTTTCCAAGGTATTATCCGAACAGCTATATTAGCCCTCTACTCTTGCCCGTCAGCCCAAGTCTGCAGGGTTTCTATCCAAGACCTTCCCCATCAAAAATGGGACTAGACAAGGCTGTCCGTTATCACCTATCATATTTAACCTCATGATCAAACCATTGGCCGAAACCATTAGAACTAACTCTCTCATAAAGGGGTTTCCATGTGGTCCCAATATACACTCAATTAACCTTTTTGCGGATGACGGCATCCTGATCTTGACTGATCCACGCCATTCATTACCACAAGCACACAAAATCCTTATGGACTTTGGGGAAGTGTCCTATTGCAAGGTGAATTTTGGTAAATCCCTAATATTAAACCTGGGAATACCCCCCGACACAAAACAACTCCTGAGTAATCAACTGCCCTATACATGGAGTGATCATGGTATTGTTTATCTAGGCATTACCCTAACCAACACTATCTCTACGCTAGTTAAAACAAATATGGCTACACTTGTCCCTAAATTAGAATTCCAACTCAAGGAAATGTGCAAAAGAGAACTCTCCTGGATGGGGAAGGTCATGGCATATAAAATGATGATCCTACCACAAATTCTTTACTTGTTTCATGCCACCCCCACCTCGATTCCTCTTAAATACCTTAACAAACTTTCAAATATGACCTGATCATTCATTTGGGGAGGAAAAAGAGCTAGATGTGAAATAATCTAATAGCACACAAGAAAGTAGGTGGTGCAGGATTGGTAGATATACAGGATTATTTGCATGCCGTTAGACTTGACAGTATTAAATATTGGTTCACCACTTCGCAGCCTCCTTTATGGGTCAATATTGAACAATCAATTGCACCTATTACCGACCTCAAACTCTTCCTTTTGAGTGACAATTGGGATCCTTGGAACACGACCTCCCTGTCCCCACCCATGCAAACCTCCTTATTGACATGGCGACAATACTTAAAGTCTAAATCTGACGAGGCTCAATCTATGACTTATCACCTACCCTTAACTTTGCTTGAAGCCAAAATCCCAATGTTATCGGTAAAAGAATTCACTGACCATGGTTTATCCTTGATATAGGATTTATATGATGGTCATTGCACCAAACCAATAGCACAACTGCTAACCCAATATAACCTACCTAATACTTCATGGTTTTCTGGCTTGCGCATCACCAACTTCCTCAAAAAACATCCATTCCCAGAAGTGCGTGTACCTCCCAAAACTTGGCATTTTTATACTACTATGACCACTAAAGGTATTTCCTTTTTCTACAACCAATTGCAAAATAAGGACCTTTAGGAAAACGACTGCAATGTGTAAATGGGAAAATGATTTAAATACTACATTCTCAGATGACCAATGGTTATCAGCCTTCGAAGCGATACATACTTCAACGCATTGTACTCAACATTGGGAGATGTCAATTAAAATTGTCAACAGGTGGCAATACACACCATATAGATTATCAAAATACTTTCTGAACTCATTGCCACAATGTTGGAGACAATGCGGTCACATCGGTAACCTACTGATGGTCTATACTGCAACTCCACCATGTTTCTCATGTGTATATTACATGACCATGCAATGTGTATATCGCACTTATTTCTTTCTGATCCTGTATTTGCTTATACAATCCCCTTCTTTGTTTTCTTTTTCTTTTTCCCGTTCACTTCCCCTTTTTTTATGTACCCTGCATAAATTTCAATAAAAACTTATTGGTGAAGAAGAAAAAAAAAGATCTTTGGTGTCAAAGTGCTGATTTAGTTTTTCCAACATTTCCGTTCAGGAGGGGGGGCGCTCGCTCGCCCCCCTTTCCTGGCCGGCCGGGTAGCGTGCTCGGACAAGGGTCTGTTGTGGACTTGGGGGGGACCCCCACGCCGATTTTTTTCGGCGTTGGGGTTCCCCTTTAAGTCCATACCAGGCGGCAGGGCCAGCGACGTCTCCTTCACGGGCCCCGCCTACCTGGATACCCGCTCGAAATGAGCGGACTTTTCTCCGGGCGGGAAAAGTCCGCTCATTTCAAAAGTACGGCGGACTGGCATACACATGGGCGGATTGTCCGCCGAAATGCGAGTACGACGGACAGTATTTCGAACATTCCGAAATACTTAGTCCGCCGTACTGCACGCTGAAAAAGTCCGCTGAAGCCCACACACGAGCGGACTGTCCGCTGAAATGTGTTTCGGCGGACTAAGTAGGCCATACAGTCCGCCCGTGTGTACGCGGCATTAGATGTTTTACACTTGGCTTCTCATTGTGCCATAGTTCATATGGGGGTTTCTCCGCTGTTCTGGAAATAAGTATGTTCTGCAAATATGTAGCTGTCATGGCTGCCTCACCCCAGTATTTTTGTGGTAGTCCAGAGTCTGTCAGCATACATCTGATCATTTCAGTCAGAGTTCTGTTCTTTCTTTCAGCTACTCTATTTTGTTCTGGTGTATATGGGACGGTCTTTTGATGTTCTATTCCATTCTGTTTTAAGTACTCTTGTATCTTACCTCCTGTGAATTCATTATTCCATTATCGCTCCGAAGTATGAGGGGCTTCCTCTGAAACTTGTTACTATTCTTTATTATATAGTCTTGCAATTTGTCGAAAACTTCACTCTTGTGTTGCATTAGGTAGGTGACTGTGTATCTTGAATAGTCAGAAAAAAGCTGTGCTATAAAATTAAAATAAAAAATAGTCCATACACTGTGCCAAGAAAATTGTAGCCAAAATCGCAGTCACAGATAATATGAAAATATATATAAGTCTCTGGTTAATGAACACCGCAGTGCACATGCATGAAATCCAAAAGAGTGCTCGATCACCGTAGAAGTAGATTATGCTTACCAGATAGCAAGCATTTAAAGGCGATTGGCTGGGGTGAGGCAGCGATTTTGGCTACAATTTTCTTGGCACATTGTATGGACTATTTTTTATTTTATTTATTTTAATTTTATAGTGCAGGTTTTTTCTGGTTTTATTGGTATTTTCTGTGTTATCGCACTGTATTGCTGCTGCTTTTTTATAGTTTTTTTCTTTTATTTTTTTGCCAGCGCAGTTACACCCTTGTTTTCTCTATCTTGAATAGTCATCTATGAAAGTCACTATGTACCTGTTGCCTCCAGGTGTTGGTGGGTTTAGGGGACCACACACATCACTGTGAACTAAGTCAAGTGGTCTTGAAGCTCTCTTCTGACTGACTTTGGGAAGTGCTGCTCTTGTGGCTTTGGATTTAATGCAACATTCACACTTAACAGTAACTGGACAAGGGTACTGTTAGATCCCTTGTTAGATTTCTCCTCTGTAGTTCCTGTATGCATTCTGGGTGTCTGTGACCTAGACGTCTGTGCCATATATTTATACAGTCATTGTGCTTGTGTGTACATAGTCTCACCTTTTCCTTCACTGTGTCGAGGTGATAAAGATGATCATCCAGCTTGGCACTTGCTATTGTCTGTTTGCCATTCAGAATAGAACACTGGAATTTTACAGTGAGTCCTCTGGCCATTAGACACTTCACAGATAAGCGTCCTCCTTCTAAATTAGGAACATAAAGCACAACTTTCACTGGTATGGCTAGATTGTTTCCCGCATCATCAGGGCATACGAGGGTTCCATGCCCATATCCTTCTGCATGTATTTTGCTTCCATCTGCAAGATAAATAGTTTCTTTGTTGTTCAGATCAAGTTCTGTGAAGAAACTTCTATCACTCGTCATGTGATTGGTTGCCCCCAAATCGATGCACCAGCCTTGGCATTTATTGTTGCCTGTCGTTTTGAATGTGGCATTCCAGTTTCCTTCCCATGGGTCATTGATTGTGGTTTTGACCTTTTTGTTTAGCATACGAGGGACGCTGTCTCATTTGCTTTGCTTTACAAATAGTACAGTCTTTCTTTATGTGTCCCTGTTTGTGGCATCTGAAACAGACTCTGGTCTCTTTCCTGTGTAATCTTGCATCTGTAGCTTTAAGAGCGGCTCTTGTGTCAGTTTCTGTGGAGTCATGCACTAATTCCTTTCTTCTCTGATACTCATCTATGAGCCTGGTTTTTACAAGTCAGATCTGTCTCAGGTAGTGTTTCAAGTGCATTGATAAGTGCAGTATATGTATTGGGCAAACTGCATAACAACATGGCTGCAGTGTGACTGTCTGTTATATTCTCCCCGATTGATCTGAGTTGCGCAATCACTTCCAACATTGCATTTATATGCTCCTGCATGTCCTGTTCTCTGCCAAGTCTCACTTTATAAAGTTTCCGCAGCAAAAACAGCTTGCTGTTTAAACTGGATCTTTCATGCAGTCTTTTCAGTATGTCCCACATACCTTTCACTGTGTCCTCATGGTGTATGAATGAGCTGATCATCCTCCACTAGTAAACTTATGGTGGCCTGTGCCTGTCTGTTTTTCTTGTCCCAGTCCTGATTATTATCCTGTGGCCTCTCTGTGGTGGTAACCTCCCACAAGTCATCTCTGGATAATAGCATTTCTACTTTGAACTTCCATAGCTGATAATTGTCATTGTTCAGCTTAGCCACTGAGAGTTTAAGCTCTGAGTTTCCGGCCATTTTTTCCTCCTTTATATATGAACAGTCTTACTTGTCTATAGGAGATGTCACTGGAAGACTTCCTTATGTCGATCTCTGCATCAGTCACACTGTCTCCCGTTCAAGGCTATGTTCTGCCTGGGCTGTACCTGGTCATAAGACTTTATCCGGACACTGGGCCCTTAACCTGTTGCAGAGTACGATTGCTGGGTGCAGCGGAGTCAATTCAGATTAGACGTTGTGGAGTAACAGGAACTGGCTTCTTTATTGGAACATAACCACACTAGCAATAATGTCACCTTACATGGTATGAAAAACACAGACAGGAAAAAAAAAACAAGTACAGCATTACATACAGGAAATACAACACATCATAGAAAAATGTATAGCATAGCATATCACTGAACATTAGCGACATCTAGTGTCCTGTTTGTGAACTGCAGTCAATAGGCTAAACTGAAAGCTGTTGTATCTCCAACAACTGGGACAAAGAGAAGGCAAATTTATGAAATACTTTCTTCATCTCTGTGTATACAAAGGAACATGGGGGAGCTCATGTCCATAATGGGGGTGGTCCTGACACAGTCCCAAATGATCCACAATGGCTCAAAAGTGATATGGTCCCAAAATATTTAGACAGAATAAAGGTGGATAAAGCACCTGAACCAGATGGCATCCACCCATGGATCCTAAAAGAATTAAGCTCTGTCATTTCAAAGCCATTTTATCACATTTTTAGGGACTCATTAATGACTGGAATAGTACTACTGGATTGGCGTAGGGCTAATGTGGTGCCTATATTTTAAAAAAGGGATCAAAGTCTTTACCAAGTAACTATAGACCTGTTGAGTTTAATAAAAGACAACATAGATGAGTTCTTGCTGTAAAAAAATATTTTAACCCCTTCACGCCGACCTTACGCAAATATGCATTCATGGCTTGAAGGAGTTATACTGGGGTGATGCGTGCAGCTGCAGGCATCATCTTGGTACTGTTTTTTAGAGCCAGTGGTTGGCTTTTTAGTGATAACAACCAATGTGGCTCTTCCACTTCACAAATAGGATATTGGGGAACTGGAGACAGTGTAATTACTGCAGTTCTTACTGCAATTGATACCCTCCCATTTCCAAAACATAATTACATGCTAAAGTGGGAAAATACCTTAGGACGGACCCTAAAATTGAAAGAATGAGAAAACATCTCGGATAGCGTTAATAAAATGTGCTTCTGTATACACCATAAAGAAAACCAATGCAAAATTTTATTCTATTGGTGTCTCACACTATAAATCCAATACTGCCTTCCACACAGGTTTGCAGAAGGGGTCTGCCAGGTGTACTTGGGCACACCCTAATCCTAGGGTTGGCAACCCGTCAATCATAATCTCCGCAGTGATCATGGGCAGGTGACAGGTAAACTGCAATCCTTTCTTGCTGACCCCCAGAACCTGGACTTGTGGAACCGATCTGTATTTTCCTCCTGCAGTAGCTGAAGGTAGGCTCCTCCCCCTCTCTCTCTCGCCAACATTCAGCTGCCGCAGGAGGAAATACAGGGGATCAGTACCAATATATGCAACCCTGTCCCTGTTCTATCCATTGCCTGGGTCCCCTGTGAGCTCCCTTGCTCCCCCCTCCCCATTGCTTCAGAGTGGAGAGCTGGGAAGAGGTTGGTAAATGTCTCACACACGCATGTGTGTTGGAGCTTTGAGGTGCACACCCTAATGAAATAGGCTACACACACCTATGGCCTTCCACTTGTTGGATGTGAAGTGAATCCACCAGGATGCTATATCACATCTATTGGAAATGCCCTAAGATACATCCCTTTTGGGAATCTACTGGAGCTCTTTTGAAATCTGTTTTTGGCACTCCAATTGCTTTACATTCAGTACATTTCCTTTTAGGGCTATTTTACGGAACATGGCTCAGTCAGTTGTTAAATTGATCAACCATATTCTGACCAATGCTAGATACTGCCACCTTCTCAATCAGACCTTCACAAACATATCCATGATGTTCACGATATGGAATACTTGACAGATCAACATGACAATACCATATCTACATTCAACAAAATCCAGCACCCCTGACACCTTTTAGAATCCTAGTCTTATCAGTAGATACCTGTTCAGTGCCGTTTCACTCCACCTGGTAAAATTTGTGATTGTTCTGTTGGGTGGGCCATATTAACCCATCCCACCCCCCATCTTTACCTTAACTTGATCTCCTGACTCTTTCTTTTCCTCTGTTGTTTTTTTTCTTCTACAATCTGGTTGTACAACCTTTGTTACACAGCAGTCATCTTACCCTACTCTCATATACACTTCAACAATGGAAATCATGTTCTGATGTTTTGGTTCTCTTGGCTTTAAAGGGATACTAATATTAACAATAGGTGATTTATATTCTTGTTTATATTGTTTAGCTTGCTAACTGGAATTGTATCAATGCTCCTTGGATGATTTCTAACATATATTACATGATGCATAGTGATGACATATTTTGTAACATTCTACTTTAATGCTAGTTGAATGAAATCCACTGTGACCCATTGTACGCGTATCCTTTTTTTCTCAAAATATTATAAAAAGAACAGGAAGTTAAAAAAAATATATAAAAACTATCATTTTGATCCGGATGATGGTGTAACAGTTGGGGTTAGTTTTCAGGCTGTTAGAGGTCCACATATGGATGATATGCAGGCTAAAGCTGGGAAATGAGTGTGTTTTGAATAGTTTTGTTTATTTCAGACTTTTAAAAATGTTATTTCAAAATATTTTATATTGAGCAATTGCTTACCTTCTACTATTTTGGAAGTTAAATGGCAGTTTGTGTATTTTAATGAAAAATTGACAGGTTTTCACCCTGTATCATTTTTTAAGCTGTTTTAGACAATTTGATTTAATTTAAGCTTACACAAAAGGAGATAAGACTTCTGTGTAAATAAAGCACAATGTGAACTAGAATCCTGGAGGGTTAATTCAGATCTCTGTTGTCAAGGTGACATTTTGCAGTAATGCTGCCACCATCTGACAGAAAATGAGTGTGCTGGTACTGAAAAAATAGGAATGATTTTAGTTTATATTAAACTTATCTGAAATATTTAAAGTAGAACAAAATCTGTATTTTATTAAAAGTGGCAAATTTTTAGATCCACTGCAGGCACACGGCAGGCCATGCATTATGCAATTTTCTTTCCTTTAACCACGGGTTAAAGGTAATAAAATTGCTTGATTCCCCCATCAACCTAAGCTAGGCATAGACAGATCGAAATTCTGCCAGTTCATCAGGAACCTGATCAAAGTGCTGGTGTACCTGGACGATATAATAATCTTCAACAAAACCCTTGAAGAACATGAAGAACATCTAGAAAAAGTCCTGAAGAGACTCCATGATGAGGGGTTGAAGCTGTCCCTGCAGAAATGCCAGTTTTACCAGCCTTCAGTTAATTACCTCAGCCATGTTGTCTCCGCTGAAGGAATAGCTACTGACCCCCAGAAGTTGGAAGCTTTCACCTCTTGGCCAAGGCCTACCAAGGTAACTGAGCTTAGGTCATTCCTGGGATATTGTTCATACTATAGAAGGCTCGTTGGAGGATTTGCTAAAGTAGTTCAGCCCTTTAATAAATTATTGAACAATGAGGATGTTGACGAGGATCCAAACTCAACAAAGCTGGTTAGACAACCCGGAGCACCCAGGAAGCCTTGGGAGTGAATCCAAGACCAGTGGACCAACCAGTGTGAGCCAGCCTTTTCGGCACTGGAAGTGGAGTCTAACGACTGCTCCTCTTCTGCCTTAGGGTGATTCAACCAAACTGTATGAACTGCATGTTGATGCCAGTCAAGATGGGCTAGGCGGGGTACTGTATCCGGTGCAGGATGGACACCTGCAGCCTGTTGCTTGTGTGAGCCAAAGTCTTGCACCTGCTGAGAACTACCCTACTCACAAGTTGGAATTCTTGGCTCTGAAGTAGGCAGTGGTGGAAAAGTTGAAAGACTACTTGTATGGTGCAGACTTTGTAGTCAAGACCGATAACAACCTGCTCATATATATTATTACCATCACCAAGCTTGATGCCACTGGGCACAGGTGGTTGGCCGCCTTATCAGGATTCTGTTTCAGTTTAAAGTACCGTCCAGGGTCGGGAACTGGGATGCTGATGTTCTGTCGAGGAGACCCTATGACACAGGGGCTTGCTCTGAAGAGTGGACTCAACTAACACCAGAAGGGATACAAGCCTTGTGTCAGGGGGCTGTTCATCAGGCCAGAGGGACAACTGGGGCTAAAGCCATCGAAATCTCAGTGGCAGGTATCCTAAAATACTACTGTGATTTGTCCCAAGTCAGGGACAATGGCCTACCTAAGCTTTCAAACAAGGACTTAAGAAAGGAAAAGATGGAGGATCCCCTCTGTAGTTTAGCATGGAAGGCTCTGGAAGGTTAATGTCCTATTTTTACAGAGAAAGCATAGAGAGACTGTGCTGATTGCCTTGAATGACAATTATGGCCACTTAGGGTCTGAGGGGTCATTCAAACCGATGCAAGACCAATTTTATTGGCCCTGTATGTGGGCTGAAGTTGAGGGATATTGTCACTCCTGCATACGGTGTATACAGAGGAAGACTTTACCCTACAGAATTGCCCCATCTTCAAAGTTAAGGACCACTGGAATTGGTGTATTGATTTTCTGTGTCTGGAGCCTGACTCGAGTGGACAGGGAAAAGTTCTGGTGGTCACAGACCACTTTACCCGGTATGCCCAGGCATTCCCAACTAAAGATTAGCAAGCATCTACAGTGGCCAAAATTCTGGTAGAGAAGTTCTTTGCCCACTACGGCCTACCTCAGTGTATTCACTCTGACCAGGGGAGAGACTTTGACAGTAGATTCATCAAAAGATTGTTAGACCTGTTAGGTGTTCAGAAGTCAAGGACCACCCCCTAAAACCCTCAAGGGGATCCCCATCCAGAACGCTTTAATCGCACCCTCCTGGATATGCTTGGGACTCGTATGGCTGAAAAGAAGCAACATTGTAGCAGGCATATTGCAGCTATTGTAAACTCCTATAATAACACTGAAAAGGATGCCACAGGCTATTCACTGTACAGACTGATGTTCGGAAGGGAAACTCGACTGCCAGTTGACTTAGCATTTGGCACTTCTTTTTTTTTAATCAGAAAAGTTTTTTTTGCTCAAAAACAGATATTACATTCCAAAATGAAACACGGTATATGTGCAATCTTAGGTTCTTCCATTTTCCATCAATGGTTACAGTTGTTAACAATCAAATTAGGTTTATTGCCCATGGTACCTTTAGAATCGTCACAATCTGCGCCATATAGTCAGTTCTCATCTTCAAACCCATGCTTCCTATGCCTCATTTCTTATTTCCGGAGCTCTGTTACTTTCTGTCTGGAACTATGGCTTCCACTACACCTACATCCCTCTAATCAGTCTCATTTGTACTAATTCCATAGGACTCAGCCCTGGCGTGTCCAGCCATGCGCCCCATAGTTTCTCAAACTTGTCAGGGTTCTCTCTATGCTGATATATGTACTTCTCCATTATGTGTGTTTTACCCACATGTTGTATGCACGTTTTAGTTTGTGGTGTTGCAGCTGATTTCCAGCTTAGTAAAATCATTTTTCTAGCCTGAAACAGTTCTCTAGCAAAGGAAGTTCTATTCCCCTCCTCTTCTATCACCCCTTCCAGTGCCCCCAACAGGCAGTGTAGTGGTTCCAGGGGGACATAGGTCTGGAACACCCGATTCAGTGTAGCCATAACCTCCATCCAATATCTATATCGTTTTGGGCAGTGCCAAAGGGAGGTGAATCAAATCCCTGGGTGCTGCCCTGCACCTATCGCATAGTGGGTCAGGTTTTCTGCCCATTTTGTATAGTTTTACAGGTGTATAGTGGACTCTTAGCAGGATGTATAATTGGGATATTTTTTGTGCAACATTCAACGAGCAGGTGTTGACTGCCTGTAATGCCTCTTTCCAAAGTTTCCCTTCCACTGGTCTCAAATCCACCTCCCGTTGTGTTGCTACCTTCATGGGATGTCCCTCCAAGAATGATGACAGTAGCATGTTGTAACATTGGGAGATAATGATTCGGCACCTCTTTAGATCATACCTCAATGGTGTCACATAGAGGGTACATGGACCGCCTGAGGAAGAGTCTGAAAACAGCATATGAGAAAGCCTGGGGCTGCCTCAGACAACCAGGGGCAGCAAAGCAAGCGAAACTTCGACCTGAAGGTGAGAGTACACAATTTGCAGCCTGGTGACAGAGTGTTACTGAGAAACTTGGACGTCCCTGGGAAGCACAAACTGGCTGATCGCAGTCCTACATCATCTGTAAGCAGTTACCAGGATTACCAGTATACCAGATTCACCCAGAAGGAAGCACAGACCTGCTAAAGACCTGGCACCGGAATCATCTGCTACCTTTATCAGAAGCAGTTTGTGTGCCTCAACAACCAGATCCATAGCTTACTCAAACTACTCAGAGATCATTTCCAATAACCAGGTTTCAGTCTGTGCCACTGAACACAGATGAAGAGGACAGTGAGGATGAAGGACTGGGCATGGACTGGCTGTGGCAGTCTACGCTATCAGAAACTGCCACTTGTCTTCCTTCTAGAGAAATGGATACTGGAACCCTCAGGCCTGAGGCACCAGATACCACAGAGTCAATCACTGACAGGCCAGGAAGGTCTTCTGATTTCTCTAACTGCAGAGGACACAGAGATTCTTCAAACGTCTATGGTGGAAGAAGCTGCTATACAGAACTATCTAAGCCCAAAAGAGCAAAGGAAAAAATAAACCTCTTTTTGGAGGGTGAATAAAATTCACCCTCCAAAAAGACTGACTTACGATACTCTAGGCGAAAGTTCTGAGGAAACTATCTATACCTCTTAAATCAAAACACGCCTACCCGTCCCACTACAAGTTTAGTGGAGGGCGACTCCAACTCCCCCCCAGCATATCTAGGTGGGCTATCCCAATATTGCTGGCTTGTGGGCAAGACAACCTCACCTCTTATGACAAATGGTGGGAGGTTCCACTGCCAGGTTCATGTTTTCTTACGTGTACTAACCTGTTTTAGCCCCCGTTGTATCTTGAAAGCATGTGACAATATATGTTTATGGACTCTGTCCTTTGGGGACCAAAGGTTCTTTGGTGGAGGAAGTGTATAGCAGGCATATTGTCATGGACCAATGAAAGACTATTATCATGCAATACTCCTTTTGGCCACAAGATCGAGATAGGGAGATGCTGACTTGTCCTTACAGAAAACTCAGTCACTGGGAAAAAGGAGTTTCAAGAAGAGCTAGAGAGGCTGAAGTGAGGTGATTTGAGATGAAGAGAGATAGAGCACAATTTTCAAGATTTCTAAGGGTGTAAATTTTTGATTTCACGCCTCACTACCTATCACAGTTTTGAAGACCATAAAATGCCAAGATAGCACAAAACCCCCCAAATTAACCCATTTTGAAAAGTAGACACATACAATTTATTTATTTATTTATTTTGCACAAAGTTGCCACTAAATGATCTATTGCTTAAACTGGCATATGTGAAATGACACCCTAAAATACATTCTGCTGGTTCTCCTGAGTGCGGGGATACCACGTGTGAGACTTTTTGGGAGCCTAGCCGTGTACAGGACCCCAAAAACCAAGCACCGCTTTCAGGCACTCTGATGCCGCGTACACACAATCGGAATTCTCATCAGAAGAAGCTCTGATGGTTTTCCCAACGGAATTCCGCTCAAGCTGTCTTACCTACACATGGTCACACCAAATTCCGATCGTTTAGAACGCGGTGACGTCCACCGCGTATGACGGGACTAGAAAAGGGAAGTTCAGTACCATGTACGGCACCCTTTGGGCTCCTTCTGCTGATCTAGTGTTTATCGCGTGTTAGTAGAAGTTTGGTTAAAGACGATTCACACTTTTCAGACTTTTGCTTCAGATCGTTCCTGCTCTACAGTTTGTGCTTGTCGGTGCGTATCTGCCTATCAGTGCGTGTAGTCAGTTCGCATTTGTTTGTCATTACGGCCTATATCTTGGTATAGTACGCTTTGATTTTCAGTGCTTATTGTCCGCTCGTTACTGATCTGCATTTTGTTCTTTCAGGCCTTGCTGTTTATCAGTGCTTTCTGTTGTCCGTTCTGACCAGCCGACCGCTTTGAAGCCATGTTGCGTGTACGTACTCGTCGTAGAATCCATGCTGTGCAGGGGCTTGGTGTTGGGGTTCTTACTTTGACACAAGCGCAGTCCATGAACAGGGTGGGGAGGAGTTCATGGACCAAGAATTGGTTGCTCCAGCGTGACCAGTTCTCTCATATGCCTTTGCTGCGTGAGATCTGTGAGAATAATACTGATGATTTCAGGAGGAATTATCTCAGGATGACGGACCCCGTTTTTCACCATCTGTTTGCTTTGCTGTCCCCTTATATCAGCAGGTAGGATACCTGCATGTGGCAAGCCATCACTCCAGAGCAGAGGCTCATCACCACGTTTTGGTACTTGGCGACAGGGAGAAGCCTTCAGGACCTCAAGTTCTTCACAGGCATCTCCCCCCAGGCTCTGGGAATCATTATTCCAGAGACCTGTTCTGCCATCATCCAGGTCCTGCAGAAGGAATATATGAGGGTACGTTTTTTCCTTTAACTTCACATTCTATGTATTTAATGTTTGCTAATGTATTGTATTTCTTTCATCATTCTATATATTTAACATAATTGTAATAAGCTGGGAATTTCCTATTTGTCCTCATGCATGTTGGATTTTTGTATGCTCCTTTTTTGTCCTTCATGCATATTTGCCTTCAATAACCCGCCCAGCATGCTTTCCGAGGCCCATATACTCTTAGTCTAGTCACTTAACAATGTATTTTGTCTGCTCCATTGTAATGCTATACCCTAAACATCCCCTAAAATGTGTACAAATGTTATCGTTGTCCTTAAATTCATGCAGAGTGCCAGAGGCTTTTTTGGGGGGCCCAAAATTATTTGGAACCCCCCAACCGCTAAGTCAGCTGATAGCAATCCTCTATCTGCTGACTTTGCCAAACCCAATACACACTATACCTACCTCTTTTGTGGTCAGATTTATGGATGATTTTCTCAAAGCATGTAGTGCAAGGGCCTGCCTGAATACTTTCAAATGCTACTGTTTAAATTTTTCTTATTATTCTTTTTCTTATTATTCTCCTATTATTATCGTGATAGGTAATTGCAGAATCTACAAATGTGCTTCCATTTATTAATTTGTTTTGATGCCACTTCTTAATACCTGTCCAGTGGGCTGCCAATAGTGTAATTAAGGAGGGGCTGGCCAAAGTAACACACATTACTTTGTTACTCCATTACATAGTGGAGAGGGTGGTTACCTGTCCAAAACATACCTCCCCCCCCTAAAATATTTTCAAGGGGCCATCAGAGGGGGTGATGAATCTGATAAGTGGACCTTATATTTTAGCCTTTAAATACTCTTTACAAGAATGTTATAGTGATGTTGGCCAACAATGTGTGTAATCTGCTTGTAATTTCTGTGCAAAATTACTAATTAGATTTTTCTTGTTTGATTCCACACAGTTTCCTTCAATGCCACAGGAATGGCAGACTATGGCCTCCCAGTTTGCCCAGCGGTGGGATTTTCATAACTGCGGAGGGGCAATCGATGCGAAGCACGTCCTCATCATCCCACCACCCCATTCGGGGTCATACTATTTTAACTATGAGGGGTTTCATAGTATCGTGTTGATGGTGGTTGTGTCGGCGACATATGAGTTTCTCTATGTGGACGTGGGGAGGAATGGCTGGATGTTGGATGGAGGTGTATTTACCCGGACCGAGTTTTATCGACGTCTTGACGTCTTGAGAGTGGCTTGGGATTGCCACTCCCAGAGGAGAATGTCGAAGGACTGCCATTTGTCTTCGTAGCAGATGAGGCTTTCGGTCTGGGAAACCATGTCATGAGGCCATTCCCCCAGAGGACCCTCACCCCTGAGAAGAGGTTTTTTAATTACCAGCTGGCCAGAGCCAGAAGAGTTGTGGAGAACGCGTTTGGGATTCTGGCCAGCCGGTTCCACCTGTTTCAAACAGCCATTAATATGGCAGAATACAAACTTAATACCATCATGTTATCTTGTTGCATCCTGCATGACATTTTGAAAAGAAACAACCCAAATGATGTGGTCACAGTTGGGCCTGATGCCGGACTTCAGCAAAATATGGCGTCCCTGGAAGCGGCCTGTCCTGGCTTGCCCCCCCAAAGCGCCCGTGAAGTGTGACAAAATTATTTGCAATATTTTTAGGGGAAGGGGGCCGTTGCTTTGCCAGCACATATTGAATACATTTTACATTTAATCTGCAAAAATCTGGATTTTGATTTCCTGCTTGTGTTTCTTTTTTCTGTCTCCTAGTGCACTTGTAGTGCCAAGTGGTTTGTACATTATTATCTAAACCCATTGACACCGTAAACACCAATTTAAATACAAAAAATGGTATTGATCATTGAAAGATGCCACACATTGTTGAGTAAAAATCCTTTTACTCTGTACACATTCACATGTGCGTTGTAAAACATTTTTTGGTAAAAAAGTATAACATTTTGAGTTATCTACATATTTTTTTTAAGGTTACTTAAACAGCCATGTTTCAAAACAGAACATACACAACTCTGGAACTTACAAAGTTCAACATTGAAAAACTTAAAAGGCAAGATGTCATGGTTATGCAATAGTTTGTCTGCTTACTTGTTCCCATGTGTTCATTTAGAGACCAGCCGACCCTCACCTGTCTGCTTTTGTAATCTATCCTCTGGCATGGCTCCATCCTAGCTCCTATCAGGGAGCCCTATATTAACCTGTGCACTGCAGGCCAACGCTGCTGATCAACCTTTGTGTGTTAGCTTCCTGTTACCTGCTGTGTGCTCTTCTGTTGTTCTGTTACCGACTTTGGCGTGTCCTTGACTACCCCCGTTTGCCTGTGATCCTGACCTTTTGGCGTGTCCCTGACTATTCCTGTCTGCTTGTGGACCCGACCTTGGCTTTGTCCCTCACTATCCCTATCCTCCTGTTACCTACTGTGGGTGTGAGCTGGGGGAAGCTGGGGGTCACGACCTGGAGCCAGTTGCAGCCAAGTCCATCCTCACCACTAGAGGTGCTGGTGAACACCTGCTGGCTCTAAAGCCTTGTACACACGGTCGGAAAATCAGTCGGAATGTGTCCTATCGGACCATATCGTCGGATAATCCGACTGTGTGTGGTATGCATCGGACTGATTCCGTCCGAATCTCCGTCGGACCCAATTTTCCAACACGTTGGAAATATTTCCCGACCAACTGGGCCAGTCGGACCTAATCCGATCATGTGTAGAGCATTTTGATCGGACCAAGTGCCACGCATGCTCACATTCAAATTCCGACACGGAAGTGCTCGTTCAGGTAAAACTACTGCTCGTAAGCAATATAGCACATTCGTCACGCTGCAGTGTTAAAAATTCTTTCATCAAGCACATTCTCTTGTTCTTTACAATGCTGCAAGAATGAACTTCTTTTGATGCTCATAGTCACACACACTTCTCCCGAACGGATTTCATTACTCTTTTTTAACCATTTCAGCAATACAATTTTAGTTTGCGTCACATCTACACAATTTTAGATTAGGTTTTTTCTTTTTTGGATGTTTTTTTTGGGGGGGGGGATTCCCTAAAAATCTCCTTTAAAGACAGTTTGCTAATTTCTCCTTATTTTTTTTATTTTGTGTGTAAACTTACAACAACAACATTATTCTATTTTTTAGATTTTGTTTTTCTTTTTTAATCTACAGGAGGTTGTTTAGTGTTGGCACCCCTTGTTATTTATTTCACTTTGTTTTTTGGAAATGTACCTGCCTGCTCACAAATAAACTGTCCTTTTGGAAGGAAA
This sequence comes from Lithobates pipiens, assembly GCF_037356315.1. Classification (NCBI taxonomy): domain Eukaryota; kingdom Metazoa; phylum Chordata; class Amphibia; order Anura; family Ranidae; genus Lithobates; species Lithobates pipiens. Next base: position 251,300,369 of record NW_027507784.1, on the reverse strand, counting down.
ACACATACACAAGTATTTCATCCAAACAAAAAATACCTTTATTTCGGTGTCAGTAACAGATAAAGAGGGAGGCAGCAATGTCGAAACTGGGGAGATTCGTGAAGCCTTGGGCCCCCAGCGCACACGTCAGCTATTTAAACGCAGAAATTGGTGGCCTGAGGAATACATATCTGAGGGAGAGAAGTCTGGTCCTGAAGTCCATGAAACCCGGAACAGCAGCAGATGACATCTATGTTCCCAGGCTGTGGTACTACAACAGGCTGCATCTTCTGTCAGACCAGACTGAACCCAGGTCATCACTCTCTGGTCTTCCTTCCACGCTTCCTTCCAGGCTGTCGCTGTGGTGCTGGAGGTGTGGCAGAAGGAGGAGGAGGAGGAGCAGGGGCATGGGCCAAACGACACAAGTGTGTTTCTGGTGTCATTTGGCCCAACAGACCCGTGTTGAGGGTTTGTAGAATAACCTGCTCACACAAGATCTGTTGCCCCTGCTCCATTTTCTCAAGCTTGCACGCAGCCATGGCGGCAAAGGCCTCTTGGTAGGTGGGTTTGGCTTGGAGTGCCGCAGAAGCCTCACCAATCAGCCTCAGGGCCGACTCAACATTCCCCCCCCTTTCTCGCCCTTCTGCGTGGAAGGCGGAGGGGAGGGACCTGGCATTCGGTGAGGCTCCTTTGGCTGCCCACCGCTTGGCTGCCGCTTACCCCCGCCTCCTCCTGGCTGCCACTTTCCACAGCCACCTCCTGGCTGCTGCATTCCACACCCTCCTGGTCCTGGCTGAGTTCTTCCTGTGTATGAAAAAGGGACATAGTTTTAGTTTTTGGTTCATCAAACACACACAATTTTCACATCAACACTGTTGCAAATTGTTAAACAATCGAAAAGACTAGCATTCTGAGCCCAGAATTTTTCTTTCTTGTACCAAAGGTTTTGGCCACTACTGTCTATTGATATGTGAAACACTTTATAAACTCACCAATTAGGGAGCAGAAATCAAGTTAACAACATTCATTTTGACTACACAAATATGTACAACAATACTATACCTGGCTCAAGCTGGGCTCCTCCAGTTCTTCCTGGGTGGAAGGCCAGGTTGGGCGTCGGAAGACTCAGCTGGTGTGGAATGTAGCATAGAAGGACGCGTGGAAGGAATAGTAGAGAGGGATTCTCTGGCCTCAGCCTGGTCTGCCAGAAAATGCATCCTGTCATAATACCACAGGCTGGGGACATAAACCTCAGCTGCTGAAGCTCCAAATTTCATGGACTTCAGCACCTTGCTCCTCTCCCTCAGATATGTACTCCTGAGGTTCCCAATTTGTCATCTGCCCTGGGGACCACCGGCTTCACAAACTCAACCAGTTCCAACAGTGCTGCCTTCCTCTTTGGTCTGTTACTATACAGAGGGTGTGTTGTTTGCCACAGGATGGGCATGTCTTGGTATTTATCGATGAACAGAGGGAGGAAGCTATAGTCATTAAACCCGTCCATAATGTCTGCAAGACACAACACAAGACAAACCCTAATGTCAGGCTAAACTCCACTAATGCAGGCCTCAATCTAGAAGCAGTGTAGCCTAGTGATGTACCAAGTTAAAACACAGGTGCGCACTAATAATTACACTAACGAGGAGGAGGGTGAGGAAAGGCTGGAGCCTGAAACGTCCCAATACAAGAAGAGAAGATTTAAGGCCGCAAATATGTCTTTTGGAGAGATGTTGGAGATGGTCGATATATTGAACAGGACCGACTATGATGGGAAGTATGGACCTTACCCAAACCCAAATATCAGAAAGGCCAAGATCATGAATAAAGTTTTGAAGAGTCTTCTGCATAATTTTGGGGTACACCGATCCATGGATCAACTGAGAAAACGCTGGTCAGACCTGAAACTGAGGGAGCACGAGCAGTACATAAGGATCAAGCGTGTTCTTGACAAAAGTAAGTAGTTGTCATGTGTTCATATGATTATTATTGCTTGCATACTGCTCCATGTGCTTTGAGTTCATGTTGTGCATTTTAAAATGGCCACTTTCAAGTTCATGGTTTCATTCGTTTGTAGGAAACATCGTTCTTCCGGTAAGTGTTCCAGCTGAACACAGTGTCCTCAATAATGTTATGACCTTGAAGCTCGGCAAAAATAAACAATTGAACAACACTTCCAAACAATGTTTCATATTGTTAAATCTGCCCTCTGTGTGCTAATTCTTTATTTTTTTCCAATCTCATAGGGGAGAGAAGACTCGGCAAGTATGAGGACACCAGGGACCCCACCCCTCACAAAGAAGGACAACTTCCAAAAGCACAAACAGAGGAGCAGGAGGAGGAGGAAGGAGAGATCGTGGAGGTTAGGCAAATTGTCCCCACAATAGGTGAGTGTGGGAGAACACAGCTTCCGGTAAGCTCATCAATGTATGTCACCATATTTATATTACATGGTGTTTTTTTTTGCTTTTTTTTGTAGGTGATGTGGAAGAAGATTCCCGTTTTACCAGTGAAAGTGCCCAGATCGTGGAGATAATGGGGTGCAATCCGGATTGGGAACATATCCTGCAAAACATCAATGATGTAACTCAAAAATTGAAGAACATCATTGATGTTTTGGGGAGTGTGTGAAACACCCAAAACTAGATAGGGTCTTTTTTTTGGAAATTTTAAACTCAAAATGTTGTATTTCGCCAAATTCGACATTGGGAAGATGCACAGAGTGTGTAAACATGCATTATCTCCCATCATGGGGAATCAATGTACGTGTTTTGTGTAAAGTGTCTGAGATGAAGGGGTTGCAGCCCCAAAGCATGTACATTGATCCCCCATGATGGGAGATAGCACATGTTGACACACTGTGTGCATCTTCCAAATTTGGATTTTTCAGGGGTCACACCCCATGTAATGAAGGCAATATCAGCCCAGTTTGTACATGCTCATGGCTGATATTGTCTTCACTTTTCAAAGTTGAACTTTGTAAGTTCCTGTGTTCTGTATTTTACAGTTAGATACATGCCTGTTTCCCCAAAAACACCAAGTAACCCAAATTTTTATTAAACTCTGTTTTAGAAACACACTATTTCTTGGTTGGTTGTATAAACATTTTCAAAACGCACATGTGAATGTGCTTGTATTAAAAAGTTAAATTATCAACAATGTGTGGCTTCCTTTTTCATGGCAACAAAAATGTATTTGGAGTACAATTTGAGTTTGTGCTGAGAAGGAGTGTGATTTACTAAAGTTAACTCCACTTTGCACTCCAAGTGCAGTTTAATAAAAAAAACACCCACAGTGATGTGTAAATTTTTACAATCATGCCATTTTCCTGCCATGGTGCTGAAAATGAGCACGATTTTGGTCAGTAATGCACTACATACATTAGTTACCAAAAAAAGAAGGTGTGTGTGTAGCAGACCCACAACATAATAACATTATCTGAAGAAGAGACTGTCCCCTCATCTCGCTCTGAACTTGGGGTTGCACTGTTGGTGAAAAAGGCACAACTTGAAAAAACCTAATTATACCTAGGAGACACCTAAAACCAAGCCAAGCAGTAAATGAAGGAGTTTCAGATCCAAATTTATTTTTAAAATGCCGCTCAGACATTGTCTGGCATATCAATGGCCCCCCTACCCACAAAGTAGTCCATGTATTGTGTTCTAACCTCACGGGCGCTTTGGGGGGGCAAGCCAGGATGAGCATGTTCAAGGCCCGTGAGGTTATCTGCATTTTCCATCAAGTCTGCTTCTTGTTGGCCAACTGAGACCGCATAGTTCACAGAAACTTTTTTCAAATAATTGTGCAGAACATAGCACGCCAGCACTATGAAAAAGGCGGAACCGGCTGGCCAGTATTCCAAAGGTGTGTTCCACCACTCTTCGGGCTCTGGACAGGCGGAAATTAAAAATGCTCTGGTCTGGGGTGAGGGTCCTCATGGGGAAACGCCGCATCAGATGGTTCGCCAGGGCAAACGCCTCATCCGCGACGAAGACGAACGGGAGTCCTTCCTGATTCTCCTCTGGGGGTGGAAAGCCCAGACTGCCACTCTGGAGATGCCAGTAGAACTCCGTCCGTGCGAAGACTCCACCATCCGACATCCGTCCATTTTGCCCCACGTCCACATACAAAAACTCATATGTCACAGACACCACCGCCAACATCACGATACTATGAAACCCCTTATAATTATAATAGTACGACCCCGAGTTGGGTGGTGGGACGATGCGGACGTGCTTCCCATCTATTGCTCCTCCACAATTGGGAAAATCCCAACGACTGGCAAAGTGGGAGGCCACAGTCTGTCATTCCTGTGGCGTTGAAGGACACTGTGGAGTGAAACAAGAACAAAAATTATTAATTTGACCAATCAACATTCCAAGCAGATTACACACAAACATTTTGTGACTAAATTAGTCAAACATTTTGGGAACTGAGTATTTAAAGCCTAAAGTCTAATGTCCCCTTATGAGAGTCATCACCCCCCCCACCCCCACCCCATCTGATGAGCTCTTGCTAAAAAATTAGGGGGGGGGGATGTTTAGGACAGGTAACCCTCTCCACTTGATTGAGAGCTGAATGGCTAAATAATGTGTGCTACTTTGGGAAGCCCCTCCTTAGTTACACTATTGGCAGCCCCCGGGACAGGTAAGAAGTGTCATAATAACAAAAATTAACCAAAATGTAAGCACTTTTTGACATTCTGCTATTACATATCCAGATAATTAATAGGTTAAAACCAAAAAAAAAAAGTATTGAAGCAGGCCCTTGCACTACATGCTTAGGTGAATTCATCCATAAATGTGAGCATCAAAAAGGTAGGTATAGTGTGTATTGAGTTTGGTAAAGTCAGCAGATAAAGGATTGCTATCAGCTGAGCTAGCAGACAGCGTTGTAGGTGGAAAAAACAAAAGGTGCAGTTTATTTATGCTACATGCAGTGAAAAATATAACAGCCAAACAAAAAAAAAAACATGAAAATAAATCCTGGTCAGCTTGACCTCTAATTACACACATAGATTCCCTGTCTAACAACTGAGTGCAGCCTTGTGCTGCACCAGTCCCTGTCTCTGTCTCTGTTGTAGAGGTTTGCCACACAGGCGTTAACTCACCACACAGAACAGGTGTCACACTCCCCAGTCTATACAAACACAAAACTGGTTCCAGGATGGAGCATCTCCCTAAGCATGCTGGGGTTTTTTGTAGAGGTCTTAATGAGCCCACTTACTTCAGCTGGGCTCATTAACTCTTCCCCTATAGGACTCCCAGCACTCCCCTCTAGTTGTACAAGTCCGCATAAAGCCTGAATCTAGGGCATACATATTTTCCATCCTGGATACAACCAGGTGATTTTACCTGCCTGCTGCCACATACCCCCCCCCCCTCTTGTTTCAACCTTGGGGTTGTAACACAAGCAGTCAGACACGCATGTATCTGAGACAAAGCATCCACATTCCCCATTTTAACACCAGGGCGATGCTTAACTGTAAAGTTAAATTCCTGTAGGGCCCGGAACCACCTATTTACCCTTCTATTGGTCTCCTTGTTTTGAGCCATCCACTTTAAAGGAGCGTGATCAGTCACCAGGTCAAAGTGCCTACCTAGCAGATAGTACCGAAGGGAATCTAGAGCCCACTTCACTGCTAATCATTCCTTCTCAATCGTGGCGTAATTTACCTCATGGGACTTCAATGTCCTGCTGAGGTAAATGACTGGGTGCTCTTCCCCGTTCCAGACCTGGGATAACACTGCTCCTAACCCAACGTCTGATGCATTAGTTTGTACAACGAAGTCCTTAGAGAAGTCTGGTGAGTACAACACTGGCTGGCTACATAAGGCTGTTTTTAAGGACTGAAATGCTTCTTCAGCCTCTGGGGACCATTTAACCATGACAGACTCTTTCCCTTTTGTCAGGTTGGTGAGAGTCACAGCCTGAGAAGCAAAATGGGGAATGAATCGTCGATAATAGCCAGCGATTCCCAGAAAGGCTCGTACCTGTTTCTTGCTGTTGGGACATGGCCAACTCTGTATGGCCTCGACTTTATTGACTTGGGGTTTTATCTCCCCCTTCCCAATAGTGTACCCAAGATATTTGGCCTCCTCCTGTCCAATGGTACACTTCTTTGGATTGGCCGTAAACCCAGCTTCCCAGATAGAGTCTAGGACTGCTTGTACTTTTGGCAAATGTGAGACCCAGTCTGTGCTATGGATAATCACATCATCCAGGTAAGCTGCAGCATATTTCTGATGGGGCCTCAGAATCTTATCCATTTTCCGATGGAACGCTGCCGGTGCATTCTGTAACCCAAACGGCATTCTCTTATATTGGAATACCCCATCTGGGGTTACAAACGCAGTTTTCTCCTTGGCCGACTCGGCCAGGGGAATTTGCCAATACCCTTTGGTGAGATCAAGAGTTGTCATATATCAGGCTGTTCCCAGCCGGTCAATCAACTCATCTATACGCGGCATGGGGTAGGTGTCAAATTTTTTAACTTTATTCAATTGTCGAAAATCGTTACAAAACCGCCAGCTCCCATCAGGTTTGGGCACTAGTACGATAGGATTGGACCAGTCACTCTAGGACTCCTCTATCACACCCAATTCCAGCATCCTTTGAACCCTTTCCCACTTATTGCCTCCCGTCGGGCCTCTGGTATTCTATAAGGTTTTAGTTTTACCCTTTCTCCTGGCGGGGTGATAATGTCATGCTCTACGCCAGATGTTTGTCCCGGCAGCTCAGAGAAAATCTCTTTGTTACGAAGTACAAACTCTTTAACCTGCTGTTGTTGGGGTTTCGATAAGGTGACTGCTATTCCAACCTCAGGAACTAAGCAATCAGACTGGGCTTGTGACCAAGTCTCTGCGACTAGGGATTCCCTATCCCTCCAGGCTTTCAGCAGATTGACGTGATAGATCTGTTCCGGCTTTCGCCTTCCTGGCTGTCTAACCCTGTAGTTCACCTCACTAATTTTTTCAATTACTTCGTATGGACCTTGCCATTTGGCCAGAAATTTGCTTTCAACCATAGGGACTAGCACCAAGATCCTATCCCCCGGGGAAAAAGTACGGGTCTTGGCCCCACGGTTGTACACTCTCTGCTGTGCTAACTGCGCTTGGGTCAAATGTTCCTTTACGATTGGCATTACCTGTTTGTCCCGGCAGCTCAGAGAAAATCTCTTTGTTACGAAGTACAAACTCTTTAACCTCCTGTTGTTGGGGTTTCGATAAGGTGACTGCTATTCCAACCTCAGGAACTAAACAATCAGACTGGGCTTGTGACCAAGTCTCTGCGACTAGGGATTCCCTATCCCTCCAGGCTTTCAGCAGATTGACGTGATAGATCTGTTCTGGCTTTCGCCTTCCTGGCTGTCTAACCCTGTAGTTCACCTCACTAATTTTTTCAATTACTTCGTATGGACCTTGCCATTTGGCCAGAAATTTGCTTTCAACCATAGGGACTAGCACCAAGATCCTATCCCCCGGGGAAAAAGTACGGGTCTTGGCCCCACGGTTGTACACTCTCTGCTGTGCTAACTGCGCTTGGGTCAAATGTTCCTTTACGATTGGCATTACCTGTACAATTCTATCTTGCATCAGGGCGACATGCTCAATCACACTCCTGTGAGGAGAACTCTAATTTTCCCAAGTTTCCTTGGCGATATCCAGCAGCCCTCTTGGGTGTCTCCCATAGAGCAACTCGTAGGGTGAGAAACCCGTAGAGGATTGGGGTACCTCCCTAATGGCAAACATCAGATAGGGTATTAGACAGTCCCAATTCTTTCCATCTCTATCCACCACCTTCTTTAACATTTGTTTTAGGGTTTTGTTGAATCTTTCAACCAACCCATCTGTTTGGGGGTGATACACAGATGTACACAATTGTGTCACTTTGAACAACTTGCATAGTTCTTTCATAACCCGGGACATAAAGGGTGTACCTTGGTCCGTAAGCAGTTCCTTACAAATACCCACGCGGCTAAAAACAAGAGATAGCTCTTTGGCTATGGTTTTGGCCGAGGTATTTCGAAGAGGAATTGCTTCCGGATAACGGGTGGCATAGTCCAATATAACCAAAATGTACTGATGCCCCCTAGCGGACTTCATTATGGGGCCTACCAAATCCATTGCGATCCTCTCAAAGGGGACCTCAATGATAGGAAGAGGTACCAGCGGGTTACGGAAATGTGGCATAGGTGCCGACTTCTGACACACAGGGCAGGAGGAACAATAATTTTCTGTTTCCTTCATGACCTCAGACCAATAGAATCTCTGCAATACCCTCTCTCTCGTTTTCTCGGTCCCCAGATGACCTCCCAGAATGTGCCCATGGGCCAATTCTAACACCAACTTCCTGTAAGGTTTGGGCACCACAAGTTGCTCAATGGTTTCTTCTGCCCTTTGAGCCACTCGATACAGCAGGTCCCTTTCCATAGTGAAGTACGGGTAAGTGCAAGTCTTTTCTGGGTTCACTAACTCGCCATCTATTTTCACCACATTTTCCCGTGCCTTTATTAGGATGGGGTCTTTTAACTGTTCTGTGGCAAAATTTTCCCTGTGAACCTCAAGATCCGAAAACTCCACAGACGGCATGTTTTCATCTGAGGATGTTGGCTCCTCCCCAGTTTCTCGAGTTTTCCCCGCCAATACCGACAAGGGAAATTCAGGAGAGTCCTCACCACTCCCAGAGAAATTCTGGTCATCTTCCTGGTCTATAGGGGCACCAGTGGGGGGCTCAGGACAATCCCAGAGTTCCCAGAACTTTGGAAAATCCCTTCCCACAATAGCATCATGTGGTAAGTGAGACACTAACCCCACCTGATGAGAGAGGTTACCTTTGGGGGTCTCAAAAAACACTGAAGTTACAGGATACTCTCGGGTATCCCCATGCACACAAATAACAGCCACCTTGTTCTTCCCAGAAACCTCTGTACTAACTAATTCAGCTTTTATCAATGTTACCAGGCTACCTGAATCCAGCAACACATCAACATTTCTACCATTAATACACATTTTACATAAATGTTTCTCAGGTCCCCGAATGGCAGTGCATGCAACTGTCGCAAACAGCGACTGACGTCTCTCCCTTACAAAGTCACATTGCATAGGCTCATCCACAACTGGGCAATTGGCTGCAATATGTCCCTCTTTCCGGCAGCGGTAGCAAATAATCTTTTTCGCTGCCTCTTGCAGCCTGGGCTTCCCGGGATGCTCCCGCCAGACCTTAGGTAGAACTCCCACCCTCTCACTCTCTCCACCCTTACCCCTTGGAGTCATCTTACCCGCCACTGAGGATGATCTGGTCTTAGGGTGGAAAGTCCGTGAGTCCCTGGAAGAGGTGGTCAGGTTCTCTGTAGCCAAGTACCTCTCAACCAGATCCACAAGTTTATCTGCATTTTCTGGGTCTCCATGGCTTACCCATTTTTGGATGGCAGTAGGAAGAGCTCTCAGGAAACGATCCATAACAACACGTTCCACAATGTTTGGTGCGGTCAAAGTCTCTGGCTGCAGCCACTTCCTGCTCAGGTGAATGAGATCATACATTTGAGACCTGGGGGGTTTTCCAACCTGAAAAGTCCAATTATGCACACGCTGAGCCCGGACGGCCAGGGTGACACCCAGCCGTACCAATATTTCTGTTTTTAGCACCACATAGTCTTTTGCTTGGTCAGGCTCTAGGTCATAATAAGCTTTCTGCGATTCCCCAGTTAACAGAGGGGCCACCAGTCCAGCCCACTGCTCCTTAGGCCACTTTTCCCTTTCAGCAGTCCTTTCAAATGTGGTCAAAAACACCTCCGGATCATCCTCTCCAGTAATTTTTGTCAGTAAACGGCTCACACCAAAGGATGCGGTATTAGTGTAACCACTTGCCTCATTGGTCTGCGGACGTTGCTGTATTAATGTCTCTATTTGCTGTTGAAAACTCTGCTCTTGCTTCTGCAACAGGTCTATGAAGCAGGCTTCAGATTGCTGCTGGGCTTGTTGCTGAGCTTCCAGACTCTGCTGCAAAGTTGCATTTGTCTGCTGCTGGGCTTGTTGCTGAGCTTCCAGACTCTGCTGCAAAGTTGCATTTGTCTGCTGCTGGGCTGCAAGGCTCTTTTGTAAACCCGCATTTGTTTCCTGCTGATTTGTATTTGCTAGAGCCAGTTGTCTCAGTATCTCCTCCATGCTGGCCTTAAAAAAAAAACTGCCCACCTTCTCCACCAACTGTGAGGGGTTTGCTCGGCAGCGGGTGTGTGTGACCCCCTGGATGGGTTCACAACACAAAATCAGGCACAGCAGACAGTGTTGTAGGTGGAAAAAACAAAAGGTGCGGTTTATTTATGCTACATGCAGTAAAAAATATAACAGCCAAACAAAAAAAAAAACATGAAAATAAATCCTGGTCAGCTTGACCTCTAATTACACACATAGATTCCCTGCCTTGTGCTGCACCAGTGCCTGTCTCTGTCTCTGTTGTAGAGGTTTGCCACACAGGCGTTAACTCACCGCACAGAACAGGTGTCAAACTCCCCAGTCTATACAAACACAAAACTGGTTCCAGGATGGAGCATCTCCCTAAGCATGCTGGGTTTTTTTTTGTAGAGGTCTTAATGAGCCCACTTACTTCAGCTGGGCTCATTAACTCTTCCCCTATAGGACTTCCAGCACTCCCCTCTAGTTGTACAAGTCTGCATAAAGCCTGAATCTAGGGCATACATATTTTCCATCCTGGATACAACCAGGTGATTTTACCTGCCTGCTGCCACAATTGATATCCCCTGGTGGCAGATAGCACATGTTGACATACTGTGTGCATCTTTAAAATTAGGCTTTTTTAAAATGTTGTCAAAATTGGTGCCATTTTTTTTAAATTCTTCCAAGGACATCAATCATATTCTTAAATTTTACTTCAATATCCATAGTTTTTTGTTTCATAATCTCTAAATCCTGACTACACCACATGATGTCCTGGATTAGCCTTTGGGCACTGTCACTGGTGAAAAGATCTGATTGTTCTTCCACAACCTGTACATCACCTAAAAATCAAAAAAAACACACCATGTATTATAAATATGCAAGCATACATCTCTTATTACCTGAAGCTGGGGTGTCAGACACTCACCTATTGTGGTCTCAATCTCCACCACCTCTCCTTCCTCCACATCCTCAGCTTGTGACCTCTGTTCCCCTTGTTCAGGGGGTGAGGGGTCCCTGGTGACCTCATATTTCCCGAATTTTTGCTCCCCTATTAGAATGAAACAAAAGGTATACTTAGCACACAGATATTTGAGGCAACAAATATGAATAATAAACATTGCTTGGAAGTGGGGTACAATTGTCTGGGCAGAATTCCAAGCTGAAGACATGATTTATTCCCTTACTAAAGCTGGAATACTTACCTTTTTTGGACCTCCAAGTATCCAATGGAGTACCTGTGTTTGACACCCTAAAAAGTTTGTTCTTGTGTCCCACACTAGTGCACCTGAGTCCAGATGTGTAAACAGCTGCTGAGTGTCCTCTACATACATTACACTAAATCTAGTTTGCTATTCCTTATAGGTTCAAACACATCTAGACAACAATGTCCTAAACCTCTTTTATTAAAGGGGTTGTAAAGGTAATTTTTTTATTTTCTACATCGTTTCCTTTAAGCTAGTGCATTGTTGGTTCACTTACCTTTTCCTTTGATTTCCCTTCTAAATGTTTTTTTGCTTTGTCTGAATATCTCACTTCCTGTTTCTCCTCAGTAAACTTCTCACCATCATCCGAGCTGGTGGTTAGTCAGCCAGAACAGCTTACTGAACAGCTTACTGAGGAGGAACAGGAAGTGAGAAATTCAGACAAAGAAAACAAAGAAAAAAAAACATTTAGAAGGGAAATCGAAGGAAAAGATAAGTGAACCAACAATGCACTAGCTTAAAGGAACCTATGTAGAAAATAAAAAATTTACCTTTACAACCCCTTTAAATTTAAAATTAGCATGAACAAATGTATTTAATCAGGTATCTGGGAAAACATTGTATTTATTTGGGAAACAAACAATGTTTACTACGACTGATTACTGTGCGTATGAACATGAAAGTAGCCATTTTTACATGTACAACACCATAAAGAAAAACACATGGAGCAGCATGTAATATTAATAATAATAGGAACACACGACAAATACTTACTTTTTCAAAGAACTTTCTTGATCTTTCTATCCTGCTCCCTTAATTTTAGGTCTGACCAGCGTTTCCTCAATTGATCCTTGGATCGTCGTACCCCAAAATTCCTGCACAGACTCTTCACAACTTTAGTCGTGATCTTGGCCTTTCTCAGATTTGGGTTTGGGTATGGACCATAATTCCCTTCATAGTCGTTCCTCCTCAAGATGTTGACCATCCAGAACATCTCAGCAAAGGACATATTTGTGGCCTTAAATCTCCTCCAGGAACGGGACGTTCCAGGTTCTGGGCTTTGATCCTCCTCGTTACTGCTATTATTATTATGCACCTGGTGTGCCTCCGCCATGTTCCTCTCCCACTCCGACGAAAGAGACGGGGCGGAGAATATTCTAGAAATAACGTCAGGGGCGGGCGATGCGGGCAGCGTTTCATGCATGCGCAGTGTATTTAAAGCTTAAACACGTGTGTGTCGTAACTACGTTCCGTGCACAGAGAAAGGAGGAACGGAAGCGACGAACATTATAACGAAGGTAAGATTTTAACTTTGGTGACATAAACTGACTATACTGAATCTAGATTGATGTCTATAGTGGCTTTTAAGATTATCCTGAGATGAGTGTTTTTGTCTTTTGTTTGGTCTTGCAGAGAAAATGTATCCATTTAAAGACCAAGAATTCCTGGGTGAATTCCTGGATAAGTGCCGGTTCACACTAGCGCGATGCGAGAACCCTGCAAATCATGTGCGGGTTCCCGCATCGCTCCTGACACGCACGGCAGTTCACACTGCCATATGCGAACTGCTGGGGAGTGTCATTATATGTTAACGACACCCCCATTTCATCCCGCATATCGCACTGCAAACTGACAGTTCGGACATGAATCGGATCGCATATGTGTGAACACACATGCGATCCGATTCTGGTCCGAACAGAAAAAAGGGTCCTGTGCGTGTTTGGACCGAATGCGGTGCGATATCAGCCATGCTATCTGTACAGACCCCGCACAGACATTGCATGTAATGTGAACAGCAGTGCGCTGCAAATTACATGCAATGCCTGGCATCGCTCTAATGTGAACCGGCACTAAATACCGTGATATGTGCAATTTATGGGAGGTGAAAAACCCGTTATATCACAATAAAGCAGCAAAGGAAAGCAACGCTGGAGAAGCTGCTTGAATTTGTAAAGACCCGGGCCCTCAATGCAGACATGAGGTCTCTGGAAACTAAAATTGGTAGCTTGAGAAGCACCTACAGGAAGGAGTATCAGAAGGTCCAGCAATCCCTGAGGTCAGGAGTAGGGATGGCCGAACGGTTCGCCCGGCGGTCGGTTTGCGGCGAATTTCGGCTGTTCGCGGTCCGCCCGATCGGCGGACTATTGCCGCTGTTCGCCCGGTGGACTTACGTGTTTACTGTGTAAAAGAACTTTGACCAATGATGACACATCCATCATGTGGTACAGGACAGCCAGTTGAGACATTACAGCACATGGACACTTGGACATTCCCCCTAACTTATAAATAGACCCGATCCGGCGGCCATTTTACATTCTTTCTACTGTCACTATAGGGAGAGGTTGCTGTGTGGAGCAGGAAGAGACTGTAGTGACCCAAATCGCTAGCTATTAGGTCCAAAAAAGTTCTTTTAAGGACTGGTATGGTATAGGTGCAGTTCAGGATATAGGTTTAAGGCACTGCTATTCAAGTCATTGTTGCAGCAGCCTGTCTTTTGTCAGTGCTGAGAGAGGGACAGGACGCTGTGTGCAGCAGGGACAGTCAGTTTAATCATTAGCTGTTACTATTAGGTCCACAAAAGTCCTTTTCAGGACTGGTATGGTAAAGTAGTACAGGATATAGTTTTGAGTGCTATTCAAGTTATTGTTGCAGCAGCCTGTGTTTTGTCAGTTTAAATAGGGACAGACAGGAAGCTGTGTGTGGCAGTGAGGGACAGTCAGTTTAATCAGTAGCTGTTACTATTAGGTCCACAAAGGTTCTTTTCAGGACTGGTATGGTAAGAGGCTTGTACACGTATAATATTCTTTCTTCCAAATATAGAAAGAATATTATACTTGACTGCTGCCCTTCTGCTGCAGATGTCCTTTATGAGTATAGGGACTGAGGTACAGTCTGCTAATCACAACCTACTAGTTGCACAAAGGTCCTTCTAAGGACTGGTAAGGTATAGCGTACTAGAGTGAATAGGGTTGAGTGAGGTACAGTCTGCTAATCCTTAAGGACTGGTATAGGTCCACAATATATAGGGTTGAGGTGCACTACTGCTGACTGCTGCCCTATTCTGCAGCAGTCCTTTATCAGTATAGGGACTGAGGTACAGTCTGCTAATCACAACCTACTAGTTGCACAAAGGTCCTTCTAAGGACTGGTAAGGTATAGCGAACTAGAGTATATAGGGTTGAGTGAGGTACAGTCTGCTAATCCTTAAGGACTGGTATAGGTCCAAAATATATAGGGTTGAGGTGCACTACTGCTGACTGCTGCCCTATTCTGCAGCAGTCCTTTATGAGTATAGGGACTGAGGTACAGTCTGCTAATCACAACCTACTAGTTCCACAAAGGTCCTCATAAGGACTGGTAAGGTATAGTGTACTACAGTATATAGGGTTGAGTGAGGTACAGTCTGCTAATCCTTAAGGACTGGTATAAGTCCACAATATATAGGGTTGAGGTGCACTACTGCTGACTGCTGCCCTATTCTGCAGCAGTCCTTTATCAGTATAGGGACTGAGGTACAGTCTGCTAATCACAACCTACTAGTTCCACAAAGGTCCTTATAAGGACTGGTAAGGTATAGTGTACTAAAGTATATAGGGTTGAGTGAGGTACAGTCTGCTAATCCTTAAGGACTGGTATAGGTCCACAATATATAGGGTTGAGGTGCACTACTGCTGACTGCTGCCCTATTCTGCAGCAGTCCTTTATCAGTATAGGGACTGAGGTACAGTCTGCTAATCACAACCTACTAGTTCCACAAAGGTGCTTCTAAGGACTGGTAAGGTATAGTGTACTACAGTATATAGGGTTGAGTGAGATACAGTCTGCTAATCCTTAAGGACTGGTATAGGTCCACAATATATAGGGTTGAGGTGCACTACTGCTGACTGCTGCCCTATTCTGCAGCAGTCCTTTATCAGTATAGGGACTGAGGTACAGTCTGCTAATCACAACCTACTAGTTCCACAAAGGTCCTTCTAAGGACTGGTAAGGTATAAGGTACAACAGTATATAGGGTTGAGTGAGGTACAGTCTGCTAATCCTTAAGGACTGGTATAGGTCCACAATATATAGGGTTGAGGTGCACTACTGCTGACTGCTGCCCAATTCTGCAGCAGTCCTTTATCAGTATAGGGACTGAGGTACAGTCTGCTAATCACAACCTACTAGTTCCACAAAGGTCCTTCTAAGGACTGGTAAGGTATAGCGTACTAGAGTATATAGGGTTGCGTGAGGTACAGTCTGCTAATCCTTAAGGACTGGTATAGGTCCACAATATATAGGGTTGAGGTGCACTACTGCTGACTGCTGCCCAATTCTGCAGCAGTCCTTTATCAGTATAGGGACTGAGGTACAGTCTGCTAATCACAACCTACTAGTTCCACAAAGGTCCTAATAAGGACTGGCAAGGTATAGTGTACTACAGTATATAGGGTTGAGTGAGGTACAGTCTGCTAATCACAACCTACTAGTTGCACAAAGGTCCTTCTAAGGACTGGTAAGGTATAGTGTACTAGAGTATATAGGGTTGAGTGAGGTACAGTCTGCTAATCACAACCTACTAGTTGCACAAAGGTCCTTCTAAGGACTGGTAAGGTATAGTGTACTAGAGTATATAGGGTTGAGTGAGGTACAGTCTGCTAATCCTTAAGGACTGGTATAGGTCCACAATATATAGGGTTGAGGTGCACTACTGCTGACTGCTGCCCTATTCTGCAGCAGTCCTTTATCAGTATAGGGATTGAGGTACAGTCTGCTAATCACAACCTACTAGTTGCACAAAGGTCCTTCTAAGGACTGGTAAGGTATAGCATACTACAGTATATAGGGTTGAGTGAGGTACAGTCTGCTAATCCTTAAGGACTGGTATAGGTCCACAATATATAGGGTTGAGGTGCACTACTGCTGACTGCTGCCCAATTCTGCAGCAGTCCTTTATCAGTATAGGGACTGAGGTACAGTCTGCTAATCACAACCTACTAGTTCCACAAATAGTGATGGACGAACTTCCGACGGGACGTTTCGAGAACGTGGACCGCGAACGCGGCCGATAGTTCGTGAACCGGAACGTTCGCTGCGGGCCCCATTGACTTCAATGGGAGGCGAACTTTGCAAACCTACAGGTCAAATTTGCAGCCACAAAATAATTAATAGCTGTGCAAACATAGTCCCACCACATGGCCAATAACATAACACATGTATGAGGTGAATCTGGGATCGACAACTACAAGCATTCTTTTTTTATATGGGAAATTGTTGTGACAATTCAGGACTGTGGAGCGCATGAAGGCAATGGAGGAGAGCGAAGGTCAGGGTAGGCAAAGAAGAGGGTGCAGGAGATGATCACCAGCAGCGTGACATACAGCAATGACACCTGCACCGTGATAGAGTGATCTGACAACAGCACCGTGATAGAGAGCACTGACATCAGCAGTGTGACATAAAGCACTAACACCAGCACCGTGATATACAGCACTGACAGCAGCACCGTGATAGAGAGCACTGACATCAGCAGCTTGACATACAGCAATGACATCTGCACCGCTTGAACATAACCAACCATTTAACAGCATAATGATGAAACGTTAATGTGTAGTCAGGGTTATGAACAGGATGAAGGAAAATCAGCATAACGGGTAATACATAAATGAACTAGGGGTTAATATGAATCTAGGTATGCCACCTTTCCGGGATTCACCTGGACAGTCCGGGTCTTGTATCATGTGTTCGGGTTTCAGGGGGACTGAAACCTGGACATATTATTCAGACCAGGCTGTGACTCCCCAAGTAACCAAGATAGACACACACAAATCTATTGCCGTCCAGGAGCTGTGGGCAGCTTTCTGAGGGCAGGTTAGGCATTATGGGGTGGGAGGGGCCAGGGCGATGATGTCAGCAAGAGCCACAATCACCCTTCGCTGCGGCTTGCAAGGCGCACCGCATTATTACTCTCATTTGGGGGCACCCAAAGGCGTCCAAGGTCCATAAGTGTTCGGGTTTGACCTGAAGAAAAGGCGGCAACCCTATATGAAGCGGTAGTCCTTGGTGGAAGGTGTCAGCATAACATATACATGTATTTCAGGCATTTAAAGAGGCAATATACATAATTTATGATATATGGAGGCATACTTGTGGATAGATCAACCAAGGCAATCTAGAAAAGAATCATGAGGAGGAGGTCAATAAAAAGGGGAAAAGGCATGTATGGAACACAAGTATCAGTCCAGATCACTGGACAAGTGAACTTTAAGTAGATGAGCATATGGGGTCAAAACCATCATCCAAAAGAAATGTATTAACTTGCAGACATAGTGGATGTCAGTAAATTCAGCCTACACAGGCCTCGGAGTGTCACAGGGATGATCCCCAGAGGAAGAAAAAGCCAAACCTGTTTTATTACTGAAAGTGAGACCTTTAACAGAGGATCACCCACCTACCACCCAGCCCATAATACCCCCCCCTCCCCGTTTTGGGCCATTAGACAACTATTGAAGAAGTGGAAGGGAAGATACAATGTGAAGAATCCACTGATCAGCAACAAAGAGGAAAACGTTGCACTTCTCAGAGTAAACCCCATAACAGAGGACCGCCAGCCTGAGGACACCGCCCCTCCAAGGGGTGGGGAGAGGGTAAATGGGCGGGGGACGAGGAAACAGCACCCAGGATGCAACCTATTCCTCAACCGGAATCCACAAACGATCATTGGTAAGTATTATAATAGAGAATTCTAATGCAAGTACTGTAGGACATTATAATGTATATCACTACATATATACTATATACAGTGGAGTCACTGCTATATACATAGACACTCACATATATACTATATACACTGGGGTCACTGCTATATACACCAAGAAGGGTCACTACATAGAGTAGGGAGGTGTTAGAACCCCCGTCAGGTCCCCATTACGGAGATTCACCCTCTCCATTTGATCACCAATGTCACCAGGATGGAAAGTGATGGAAGATCCACCAGGACAGGAATAAATCTGATAGGGAAAACGGTCTAGGAGATGACTGAGATATTTCTTCCCAAGCAATGCTGTGTTTATAGAACAGATAATGAAGGGAAATCTCTCAATTGGAACCCTTCCTGTAGCAGTATAGGGATACTGAGACAATGGATTGCAATTAGCAGCACAATTTGTCAGTTGGCTGACTTTTCAGTTGACCGTTGGGCAGCCAATCAGATTTGAAGGTGACAAGTGTGAGGTGACAGGTATCAGGTGTGAAGGAGATGCACACACCTGACAGGCAACCCAATTGTAAATTAAAGGATTGCACATGACAGGCTGATAGAGCTGCTGCCCCCATCACCACCATCCCCATCATTGTCACTGGGAGTAGTCATGTGGACAGTAGTGTTCTGGGCTCTGTATGGTGGCTGCAGGAGAAGATTCCTTCTATTTTATCATATAGTGTCCAGAACATAACTGCTCACAGGACTCACCCCCCCCCCCCCCACTCCTGTAGACACCACACTCTGTATTGTTTAATTATATAATTTTAACCACTTCTCGACCGCCTCACACAGATATACTGTGGCAGAAGGGCACGTACAGGCAGATTAGCGCGCCTATACGTTGCCCTTTGAGAGGCGGCTTGCGGGAGCTCCGTGACCATGATTGCGGGTCCCGCGGACTCGATGTCCGAGGGGAAACCCATGATCGTCTCACGGTGACGAAAAATGGGGAGCTGCTAATGTAAACAAGCATCTGCCCATTCTGCCTAACGACACTGCCACTGACCACAGCTCCCTGTAATCGGGAGCGCTGATCAGTGATGTGTCACACACAGCCCCCCCCCCCCAGTTAGAATCACTCCCTAGGACACACTTAACCCCTACAGTGCCACCTAGTGGTTAACCCCTTCCCTGCCAGTCACATTTACACAGTAATCAATGAATTGCACTGACCACTGTATAAATGTGAATGGTCCCAAAATCATGCCAAAATTGTTCGACGTGTCCTCCATAATGTCGCAGTCACGATAAAAATTGCCGCCATTACTAGTAAAAAAAAAAAGATCAATAAAAATGTCATAAAACTATCCCCTATTTTGTAGACGCTATAAGTTTTGCCCAAACCAATCAATAAACGCTTATTGCGTTTTTTTTATTTACCAAAAATATGTAGAAGAATACGTGTCGGCCTAAACTGAGGGGAAAAAAAATGTATATATATTTTTTGGGGATATTTATTATAGCAAAAAGTAAAAAAAAATGTGGTTTTTTTTCCCCAAATATTTTTTTGTTTATAGCGCAAAAAATAAAAACCACAGAAAAAAAAAAGCTCTATTTGTGGGGAAAAACGGACGCCAATTTTGTTTGGGAGTCACATCGCAAGACCGCGCAATTGTCAGTTAAAGCGACGCAGTGCTGAATCGCAAAAAACACTCTGGTCTTTGGCCAGCCAAATGGTCCAGGGCTTAAGTGGTTAATGAGTGCACTATATATATTTCTGTCTATAGAGCATCGCTAGTGTTCAGGTGGCACCCTTGTTGTACAACTGCTAAGATAAAACCAATATAGAATATTGGAATGCAGGGGCAGACCGACAACTCATGGGGCCTCTGGGCAATAGGAGATTGTGGGGCCCCCAGGTTTAACCACTTGCTTACTGGGCCCTCCTGCCCAGACCAATTTTCAGCTTACAGTGCTGCCACTCTTTGAATTACAATTTCATGGTCATGCAACATTGTTCCCAAATTACATTTTTCTCATTTTTTTCCCACAAATAGAGCTTTCTTTTGGTGGTATTTAATCACAGCTGGGGTTTTTATTTTTTGCTAAACAAACAAAAAAAGCCGGAAAATTTAAAAAAATAAAAATCATGTTTCATAGTTTGTTATAAAATTTAGAAAATAGGTAATTTTTCCCCTTCATTGATATACGCTGATGAGGCGGCACTGATGGGCACTGATAGGCTGCACTGATGGGCACAGATAATGCAGCACTGATAGGCACAGATAAGGCGGCAGTGATGAGGACAAATAATGCAGTACTGATGGGCACAGATAAGATGGCACTGATGGCCACTGATAAGATGGCCCTGAAGGGCACTGATAGGTGTTACTGATAGGTACCACTGATAGATGGCACTGATGGGCACTGGTAGGTGACACTGATGGGCAGCACTGTTGATGAGGCACTGATTGGTGATATTGATAGATGGCACTGTGGGCACAGATAGGTGGCACTGTGGGCACCGATGGGTGGCACTGTGGGCACCGATGGGTGGTGCTGGTGAGCTTTGATGGGTGGCACTGTGGGCACTGGTAGGTGGCGCTGGTTGGCTCTGGTAGGCAGCCCTGTTGTGCACTGGTAGGTGGCACTGGCAGGTGGCACAGGTGGGCATAGATGAGCTGGCAGCTGCTCTCCTTGATCGGGACCTATGTCCCTCTGACAGCCACCTTTGATCGCTATCAGCGTGAGGAGAAGAAATAGCCGATTACCGGCTCTGTTTACATCACATGATCAGCTGTCATTGACTGACAGCTGATCATGTGGTAAGGGGTCAGGATCAACCCCTTACTCCGATCTGTGATCCAGTGAGTCTCATAGACTCGCTGATCACAGAGCGTGCGGTGCGCGTCCTGCAGGGTGCGTGCAGGCCGCACGAGCATGGGAGGATGTCTATGGATGCCCTCCCGGCAAAGTAGGTCCGTGTTGTAGCCATCATTTGACTATAGCATGGATCTGAATCGGTTAAACATGGCCACCATGCAACAGCCATCTTTATGACGCAACATTAATGTGACCTGCAGTGTGCATAGCGTGCTGTGGCACACAGTGTGTGTTGCTAAATTATGCTGCGTATTTAGTGTGGCTTTTTAATCTAATAATACATTTTAGTCTGATTTTCTACATTTTTTTTCCATTTTTTTAATTCTAATGTTCAATTCATTTTAATATATATTATTAATATTATTATATTAATATATATTTAAATTCTTTTCACATTGCTCTTGGGGGTGGGGGGGGGAGCTTTGATGAAGTATCAGGGGTCTAAATAGACTCCTGTAGTCTCATTTTTGAGGCAGAGAAAGGGACTGAGGACACATCCACAGTCCCTTTCTGTGTAGCCTTAGCTGCACTGCAAATGAATAAACAGAACTCAGAGGCTTCTGCCCATTCATGAACTGAAGCATAAAAAACACAAATACCTGCAGCTGCTGCCAGAGGTAAAGGAAAGGAGGGGGCACTCTGTAGGAAATAAGGGGGCACTTTAGAAGCATTAAGGGGCACTGTGGAGGAGTTAGTACCTTCAGAGTGCCCCCTTACATCCTCCTGTAGATTGCCTCCTTATATTCTGCTCCTCCAGGGTGCCCCTATTTAACCACTTGCCTACTTTTACTCCCTTCTTGCCCAGGCCAATTTTCAGCTCTTAGCGCTCACATTTTCAATCACAATTGCGCGGCCATGTAATACTGTACCCATATGAAATTGCTATCTTTTTTCACACAAATATAGCTTTCTTTTGGTGGTATTTAATCACCACTGGGTTTTTATTTTTTGTTAAATAAACGAACAAAGACCAAAAATGAAAAGGAAAAAAAAACCTTTTCATAGTTTGCTATAAAACAGGTAATTTTTCTCTTTCACTGATGTACGCTGATGAAGCTGCACCGATGCGCACTGATGAGGAGGCACTGATAGACAATGATAGGTGGTACTGATAAGTAGGCACTGATAAGGAGCACTGCTGTGTGGCACTCATGGCCACTTGAAAAATAAATAGCAAAAGCCATTTATGGGTGGCAGGGCCGTCTTTAATATTGATTGGACCCTGGGCAAAAAATTTCTTGGGGCCCCCCTCCATGCAATTTCACTCTCCACCTGCTCTGAGACATACCTTAAATAGCAGCTAGACTTAAAATCAGTTAAACAGAAGAAAAAACAGCGCCAATCTAAGTGCAGTATTGTTGAATCAAAGACATTTAATTTGTGAAGTTATGCACTCACACTCTACCAGAAGGTTTCAGGCACATCATGTATCTAGAGGGCATCGCAGGGCTCTCGAGGAGAAGCGGTAACTCGTTCGGCTGTATCTCTCGTCCGGTGGCGCCGGTGGTTCCCAGCGTCGCACGGCTTGGTGTAACAGCGTCAGGGAGGTCCGTTCGTCCGTTCGTTGTTATGTTGAGGGGCGCACTGCGATGACGTTTCGTTGTGGTTTACGTTGCACGCGTTCGGAGCATGCGTGCTCCTTCATCAGGCATCTGGGTTACTATGTTTGGAGTGGTTTAAATAGGGAAAGGGGGCAGTTCTAATTAGTCGTTTAGGTTCCACCTTATGGGGCGGAGCTGTTCCGACCAAAGCATGGTGTTGATTGCTCATGTGTTGCAGGCTGGTTGTATGTGATTATTGTGTGTGTGTCCATCAATGTATGTGGATACAAGTTGGATAGTGTGGACAAGATGTGGGAAAAAGTGATAAGAGTTGGAACTTTTTTATTTATTTAATTGTTTTAAAAATTGTTTTAAAAAATTATGAAAATACTTGTTAGAAGTATAAAATAGAAGTGGATTTTGCAAGAATTAAAAGAAGGTTGTTAAAAATTGAAAAAATACATAGAAAATACATATAAAGAATATATATATATATATATATATAAAAAAGAAATTTTTTATATATAAAAAATATATAAAGAATCAATAAAAATAGAAGTAAAAATAAGGATAAAATTACAATAGGAATAAAAATAACAATAAAAAAAAAAAAACAATAAAAATAAAAATAAAAATAAAGATAAAAATAAAAATAAAAAAAAAATAGAACTAGGAATAAAAATAAAATTAAAATGAAAAAGGGGCAAAAAATTGTTAATTAAATTGCTGAAGGTATATTTCTATGGTGGGTATTATGACATAACATGGTGAGAGACATGTATATTGATAGGATTTGATATTGTGAGAATTTGGTACTGTAAAATACAATAAAATGGTGTTAAAATGAGACGTGGATGTTAGAGCAGAACATACACATACATATATATATATATATATACATACACATACACACACATACACATATATATATATATATATATATATATATATATATATATATATATACATACATACACATACATACATACATACGCATGCACACGCACTCGTACGTGTGTGAACCCACTTATAGTGGGATCAGAAAAAGGCGTGTGGATACTGATTTGTGGAGGTGAGGGCGGGGGGGGGTATGTACAATACCTCTCCTTTATGTACAAAAAATATATACCAAGATGATCCCTGCCTAGCCATTTTGGAAGAATTATACAATATGAATGAAGACCCCGCCGTCACCACCATTAGTCTCTCAGACACTTCTTGCATTTATTATCAACCAGATTCCCCCCCAATAAAACACACTTCTCTTAGGCCAAAATCCATCTTCAACCCCAGCCAGGCAAAAGGCCCTTACATACAAAGTTTCTACCAGGTTGTGTATGCAGATATCAAACGACTTTGTAAATTAAGGCCACCCCCCTCCCCCCTGCATCACCACAGGAACAACCTCACCCCACAAGAAGCCCGGGCTCTCCAAAGGCTAAGCAATTTTAAGTCTCATTAAAAAATCTCATGGAAAAAGTGTGATGGGTAAAAATTAGACAACTGAGTTGATTTCTATGTCCTCGTTGAGGCCTCCAGGCGTGAGGGTGTCTAACGTATATATCCAAAAAGTTTCCCTCTCGCAGAGACGTTTGAAACGTTCTGCGAGGGGGAAGGATCCAGGTATCTGTTCAAGGGCCCATACTTGCATGCCCTCTGTGGACCCTTGATGGTGTTCTTTAAAGTGTCGTGGGATAGTGAGATTGGAGTCCCCTTCTACTGATCGGCGATGTTCGCCAAACCTTTTTCTTAGGGTACGAATGGTACGCCCTATATAAAGTAGATTGCAAGGGCAGCGGATTGCATATATTACAAACTCAGAGGAGCAGTTGTAGAACTCTTTTAGTTGGTATGTGTTGCCCTTTGTCGTAAAAGATTTTTGGCGGTGTTGGACAAATTTACAGGTGAGACATTTTTGTTTCTTGCATTGGTACATGCCCTTCAGGGTGAGGAATGTCCTGAGTGGCTTTGGTTTGTTATCGGTTTTTAATTTGCTCGGGGCGATAAAACTTTTTATGTTGCGTGCTCTACGATATGTTATCTTGGGGGTATCTGTTATGGAGGTTTTTAACAGAGGGTCTTCTAGAAGGATACTCCAATGGTTTTTGAAGATTTTTTCCATTTTTTTGTGTTGGGAGTGATATTGAGTAATGAATCTGGTGCTGTGAGTTTGGGAATGGACAGTCGGTTTGTTCGGTGTGGTTTCATGTGGTTGGGGTGTGACCGGGTGTGTTACTGGCTGGGTGTCCAGGAATTTGGTGAAGGCTTCATCTACTAGGGTGGGGGGATAGCCTTTGTCTTCAAATTTTCTTTTAAACAGAGTGCCCTGCTCGATATAATCTGAGTTGTGAGTACAATTTCGTTTTAAACGATTAAATTGACTCTTTGGGATATTGGTGATCCACCTTGGGTGGTGGCAACTTTGGAAGTGTAAATATGAATTTCCTGCAGTGGGTTTTATGTGGTTTCTTGCGAAGATGGTTTTATTGATATGACAGAGTTCAAGATCTAAAAAGGGTAAGGTATCTGGACTGGATTCAAAAGTGAAAGATAGGCCTAGATCATTAGCGTTACAGTGTGAGACGAAGTGGTCTATGGGTGGTCCGGTGTTGTCCCATATGATGATAATATCATCTATATAGCGACCTATGTATATAATATGCTCTGTATATGGATTGTTGTTCCAAATGTAAAGAGTTTCCCAGAAGCCCATTGTCAGGTTTGCATAGCTAGGTGCAAAATTGGCACCCATAGCTGTCCCTTGGGTTTGTAAGTAGAATTTTTTATTGAAGGAGAAGTAGTTGTGGGTGAGGCAGAACTTTGTGGAATCTAAGATAAACTCTGCTTGTGCAGTTTTTAGGGATGGGTCTAGGGCTAAGAAGTGTTTTACTGCCTGAAGGCCAACAGCATGGGGAATTGAAGTATAGAGGGAATTGACATCTAAGGACACCCATTGGTAGGTGGGCTCCCAGGAGTAGGTTTTTAGGATCTCTAATAGGTGTGTACCATCTCGTATGTAAGTTTGGAGATTCTGTGCCAGTGGTTGCAGGAAATGGTCAATGTAGATAGAAAAGGGGCTGGTTATACTTTCCATTGCGGCAACAATTGGTCTCCCCGGGGGATTCTCTGAATTTTTATGTATTTTGGGAAGGTGATAGAAATAGGGAGTGTTATAATATGTTTTGGATAGAAAGGAAGCTTCTGCTTTTGTAATAATATTATCTCCAAGGGCTCGT
Source organism: Lithobates pipiens (assembly GCF_037356315.1). Classification (NCBI taxonomy): domain Eukaryota; kingdom Metazoa; phylum Chordata; class Amphibia; order Anura; family Ranidae; genus Lithobates; species Lithobates pipiens. The sequence goes on along the minus strand of NW_027507784.1, from coordinate 251,274,671 downwards.
TTTATGAGTGCTTCAGCTTCTATAGAGAAGAGGGGGAGCGGGTCACTTTTTAAGGGCTTGTATGTGTTGTTATCGGAGAGTAGTCTGTTGGCCTCATTTAGATAGTCTTCCGAATTCTGGATTACTATGCCACCTCCTTTGTCTGCTGTTTTGATGACAATAGAGTTATTTTTTGCTAGACTTTGGAGAGCCCGGGCTTCTTGTGGGGTGAGGTTGTTCCTGTGGTGATGCAGGGGGGAGGGGGGTGGCCTTAATTTACAAAGTCGTTTGATATCTGCATACACAACCTGGTAGAAACTTTGTATGTAAGGGCCTTTTGCCTGGCTGGGGTTGAAGATGGATTTTGGCCTAAGAGAAGTGTGTTTTATTGGGGGGGAATCTGGTTGATAATAAATGCAAGAAGTGTCTGAGAGACTAATGGTGGTGACGGCGGGGTCTTCATTCATATTGTATAATTCTTCCAAAATGGCTAGGCAGGGATCATCTTGGTATATATTTTTTGTACATAAAGGAGAGGTATTGTACATACCCCCCCCCGCCCTCACCTCCACAAATCAGTATCCACACGCCTTTTTCTGATCCCACTATAAGTGGGTTCACACACGTACGAGTGCGTGTGCATGCGTATGTATGTATGTATGTGTATGTATGTATATATATATATATATATATATATATATATATATATATATATATATATATATGTGTATGTGTGTGTATGTGTATGTATATATATATATATATATGTATGTGTATGTTCTGCTCTAACATCCACGTCTCATTTTAACACCATTTTATTGTATTTTACAGTACCAAATTCTCACAATATCAAATCCTATCAATATACATGTCTCTCACCATGTTATGTCATAATACCCACCATAGAAATATACCTTCAGCAATTTAATTAACAATTTTTTGCCCCTTTTTCATTTTAATTTTATTTTTATTCCTAGTTCTATTTTTTTTTTATTTTTATTTTTATCTTTATTTTTATTTTTATTTTTATTGTTTTTTTTTTTTTATTGTTATTTTTATTCCTATTGTAATTTTATCCTTATTTTTACTTCTATTTTTATTGATTCTTTATATATTTTTTATATATAAAAAATTTCTTTTTTATATATATATATATATATTCTTTATATGTATTTTCTATGTATTTTTTCAATTTTTAACAACCTTCTTTTAATTCTTGCAAAATCCACTTCTATTTTATACTTCTAACAAGTATTTTCATAATTTTTTAAAACAATTTTTAAAACAATTAAATAAATAAGAAAGTTCCAACTCTTATCACTTTTTCCCACATCTTGTCCACACTATCCAACTTGTATCCACATACATTGATGGACACACACACAATAATCACATACAACCAGCCTGCAACACATGAGCGATCAACACCATGCTTTGGTCGGAACAGCTCCGCCCCATAAGGTGGAACCTAAACGACTAATTAGAACTGCCCCCTTTCCCTATTTAAACCACTCCAAACATAGTAACCCAGATGCCTGATGAAGGAGCACGCATGCTCCGAACGCGTGCAACGTAAACCACAACGAAACGTCATCGCAGTGCGCCCCTCAACATAACAACGAACGGACGAACGGACCTCCCTGACGCTGTTACACCAAGCCGTGCGACGCTGGGAACCACCGGCGCCACCGGACGAGAGATACAGCCGAACGAGTTACCGCTTCTCCTCGAGAGCCCTGCGATGCCCTCTAGATACATGATGTGCCTGAAACCTTCTGGTAGAGTGTGAGTGCATAACTTCACAAATTAAATGTCTTTGATTCAACAATACTGCACTTAGATTGGCGCTGTTTTTTCTTCTGTTTATATGTCTTTTACAAGGTACCTTCTATCCTTGAACATGCTGCCTACCTGCCTGTGCTAAAGAAATCATCCCCTTTCTATGACTATTTTCCACAACCAGTAACTGTGGACTATAATTTGTGATCCTGCCAGCTATCCATTACTTCTGCTGCATTTACTGACATACAGAGCAAGGATTGCAAAACTCTGTGATAAGCAGACTTGACATCCCTAAATCCGCCACACCAATTTATCAACTTCAGCGTTTTTTTTCCCCCAAACCTTTTTCCCCTCCCCCATAAAAAACCCCCTCTTTTTTCCTTCCTCACTCCCCCCATCCAGGACATATATAATCCAGCAGCGCAACGCACAAAAAAACAATTTTTTCTTACTCTGTACTTTCACTAGAAGTTTGTGCCTGCAGCTCTGCTTTATGGACAAAAAAACATACACACATGCGCCCACGTGTGTATACACATACCACTCACATCAGAAGAGTTACACAAGCGCATCGACCTGCCCAGATACTCCTATAACAATACCACATACACACATCCACATCCCCCTCCCCTAACAATCAATCAATTTGTTGTTTTTATTTTATATATATATACATATATCTTTTATATTTTTTTATATATCTCTTTTATCTTTTATCCACTATTATTATTATTTTGTATATATATATTTTTTATATATATTTTTTTATATATATTTTTTATACTTCTCATTATTATTCTTTCCAATTTTTCCAGTTTTCCCTTTTTTTTTTTTTTTTTTTTTTTCTACAATGGACATGCTTCAATCAGTAGAGCATTCCAAATACGTTTTTTTAGATGAATTATTTTCGCAATTCCCAAAAGACTTTTTCAAGGTACATTTCAAAATAGGAGAGAATGTATATATGAAATTATGCACACTATTTAGAAAAATTGAGGATTCAATCACAACACTTAATCACCAAAAATGGGACAAGTTTTTTCTTGAAAACTACCTTTCCTCCAAAATTACCCCGAGGGGCCTCAGAATAAAAACTAGATGTGCCTTCCTCTCACCCGATCTCCAAACCGAATGGGAACATATCTCTGAATTTTGTTCCCAAAAATGGATAAACATCATTTTGAAACAGCGTGACCTCAAAAGCACGTCTCTTTCAGAAAAACTAAAAAATCAGATACTAAACCTCACTAAGGAGACACCAAACCTTCCCAGCACATGGCTAGATCTACTAAAGAAAAAAACAAAATTAGATGAAGATAAACTAATTAAGGCAAAACTCCAAAAAATGAGACGAGATGTGGATGACTACAACAACAAAAGGGTCTTCCAATGGAAAACCAATAACTCTGCTCCAGTGCCTCTAATGCAGATCCAATTTCCACCGTCCTTTCGGCCCTTCAAAACCCACCACCCTCCTATACTTCCCTCCCAATATCCCTCCCAACATCCATACTCAAAACACACCAACCAACCAACACAACACATATCGTCCTACAATCCAGAACCCATAAGGGAGAACAGCCCCCACACCTCACAACCAAAACCTAAACGGTATAGAAAACCAAAAAGAAATATAGAAACCCTACAAAATAGAAAATATACCACTACTCCTATTGACAGTGCAATTAATAACAAACCAACAAACACCCCCAACCAACACAAAAATAGTAATAAAAATAATACCAATAGAGGTGATAATACCCCTCCAGGACACACAAAAAAGAGTAATCAGGCTACCTCCAATACAACCACTCCGGATGTTCCTGTAAAACAGTCTCTCCAAAGCACACATGATACTAACATTGCAATGGGTCAATATAAAACCTATTCACAAATAGTCCAAAATTGCCCTCTCGAGTTTCCCACACAGACAGACGACCAGTCTTTTTTAGTCCTAACCCCTCAACCTGCACAAAAAAGAAAACTAGAAGAGGCAGAAGAGGGGGGAGAAGAAACAAAACCCAAAGAAAAGTTTGCCAAACTATAAAAATCTACAACCTTTCTTCACATACCCTGGTCCCAGATGAAATCTCTCTACTTAATAAAGGACTCAACTTCGCACCCACCAGCCAGCCCAACCCTTTCACTTTATTTGTGGATCTAAACAAATTTATACGTAATCTCACAGTGAAACGCTTTTTCAATATCAAATCCAATAAGGAAAATCCCAACAATACCACAATACCCAGTATGTACAATACCTCTCCTTTATGTACAAAAAATATATACCAAGATGATCCCTGCCTAGCCATTTTGGAAGAATTATACAATATGAATGAAGACCCCGCCGTCACCACCATTAGTCTCTCAGACACTTCTTGCATTTATTATCAACCAGATTCCCCCCCAATAAAACACACTTCTCTTAGGCCAAAATCCATCTTCAACCCCAGCCAGGCAAAAGGCCCTTACATACAAAGTTTCTACCAGGTTGTGTATGCAGATATCAAACGACTTTGTAAATTAAGGCCACCCCCCTCCCCCCTGCATCACCACAGGAACAACCTCACCCCACAAGAAGCCCGGGCTCTCCAAAGTCTAGCAAAAAATAACTCTATTGTCATCAAAACAGCAGACAAAGGAGGTGGCATAGTAATCCAGAATTCGGAAGACTATCTAAATGAGGCCAACAGACTACTCTCCGATAACAACACATACAAGCCCTTAAAAAGTGACCCGCTCCCCCTCTTCTCTATAGAAGCTGAAGCACTCATAAAACGAGCCCTTGGAGATAATATTATTACAAAAGCAGAAGCTTCCTTTCTATCCAAAACATATTATAACACTCCCTATTTCTATCACCTTCCCAAAATACATAAAAATTCAGAGAATCCCCCGGGGAGACCAATTGTTGCCGCAATGGAAAGTATAACCAGCCCCTTTTCTATCTACATTGACCATTTCCTGCAACCACTGGCACAGAATCTCCAAACTTACATACGAGATGGTACACACCTATTAGAGATCCTAAAAACCTACTCCTGGGAGCCCACCTACCAATGGGTGTCCTTAGATGTCAATTCCCTCTATACTTCAATTCCCCATGCTGTTGGCCTTCAGGCAGTAAAACACTTCTTAGCCCTAGACCCATCCCTAAAAACTGCACAAGCAGAGTTTATCTTAGATTCCACAAAGTTCTGCCTCACCCACAACTACTTCTCCTTCAATAAAAAATTCTACTTACAAACCCAAGGGACAGCTATGGGTGCCAATTTTGCACCTAGCTATGCAAACCTGACAATGGGCTTCTGGGAAACTCTTTACATTTGGAACAACAATCCATATACAGAGCATATTATATACATAGGTCGCTATATAGATGATATTATCATCATATGGGACAACACCGGACCACCCATAGACCACTTCGTCTCACACTGTAACGCTAATGATCTAGGCCTATCTTTCACTTTTGAATCCAGTCCAGATACCTTACCCTTTTTAGATCTTGAACTCTGTCATATCAATAAAACCATCTTCGCAAGAAACCACATAAAACCCACTGCAGGAAATTCATATTTACACTTCCAAAGTTGCCACCACCCAAGGTGGATCACCAATATCCCAAAGAGTCAATTTAATCGTTTAAAACGAAATTGTACTCACAACTCAGATTATATCGAGCAGGGCACTCTGTTTAAAAGAAAATTTGAAGACAAAGGCTATCCCCCCACCCTAGTAGATGAAGCCTTCACCAAATTCCTGGACACCCAGCCAGTAACACACCCGGTCACACCCCAACCACATGAAACCACACCGAACAAACCGACTGTCCATTCCCAAACTCACAGCACCAGATTCATTACTCAATATCACTCCCAACACAAAAAAATGGAAAAAATCTTCAAAAACCATTGGAGTATCCTTCTAGAAGACCCTCTGTTAAAAACCTCCATAACAGATACCCCCAAGATAACATATCGTAGAGCACGCAACATAAAAAGTTTTATCGCCCCGAGCAAATTAAAAACCGATAACAAACCAAAGCCACTCAGGACATTCCTCACCCTGAAGGGCATGTACCAATGCAAGAAACAAAAATGTCTCACCTGTAAATTTGTCCAACACCGCCAAAAATCTTTTACGACAAAGGGCAACACATACCAACTAAAAGAGTTCTACAACTGCTCCTCTGAGTTTGTAATATATGCAATCCGCTGCCCTTGCAATCTACTTTATATAGGGCGTACCATTCGTACCCTAAGAAAAAGGTTTGGCGAACATCGCCGATCAGTAGAAGGGGACTCCAATCTCACTATCCCACGACACTTTAAAGAACACCATCAAGGGTCCACAGAGGGCATGCAAGTATGGGCCCTTGAACAGATACCTGGATCCTTCCCCCTCGCAGAACGTTTCAAACGTCTCTGCGAGAGGGAAACTTTTTGGATATATACGTTAGACACCCTCACGCCTGGAGGCCTCAACGAGGACATAGAAATCAACTCAGTTGTCTAATTTTTACCCATCACACTTTTTCCATGAGATTTTTTAATGAGACTTAAAATTGCTTAGCCGCCCCCGCACCCCCCCCTCCCCCCTCCCCTTCCCCCCCCCCCGCCCTCACCTCCACAAATCAGTATCCACACGCCTTTTTCTGATCCCACTATAAGTGGGTTCACACACGTACGAGTGCGTGTGCATGCGTATGTATGTATGTATGTGTATGTATGTATATATATATATATATATATATATATATATGTGTATGTGTGTGTATGTGTATGTATATATATATATATATATGTATGTGTATGTTCTGCTCTAACATCCACGTCTCATTTTAACACCATTTTATTGTATTTTACAGTACCAAATTCTCACAATATCAAATCCTATCAATATACATGTCTCTCACCATGTTATGTCATAATACCCACCATAGAAATATACCTTCAGCAATTTAATTAACAATTTTTTGCCCCTTTTTCATTTTAATTTTATTTTTATTCCTAGTTCTATTTTTATTTTTATTTTTATTTTTATCTTTATTTTTATTTTTATTTTTATTGTTTTTTTTTATTGTTATTTTTATTCCTATTGTAATTTTATCCTTATTTTTACTTCTATTTTTATTGATTCTTTATATATTTTTTATATATAAAAAATTTCTTTTTTATATATATATATATATATATTCTTTATATGTATTTTCTATGTATTTTTTCAATTTTTAACAACCTTCTTTTAATTCTTGCAAAATCCACTTCTATTTTATACTTCTAACAAGTATTTTCATAATTTTTTAAAACAATTTTTAAAACAATTAAATAAATAAAAAAGTTCCAACTCTTATCACTTTTTCCCACATCTTGTCCACACTATCCAACTTGTATCCACATACATTGATGGACACACACACAATAATCACATACAACCAGCCTGCAACACATGAGCGATCAACACCATGCTTTGGTCGGAACAGCTCCGCCCCATAAGGTGGAACCTAAACGACTAATTAGAACTGCCCCCTTTCCCTATTTAAACCACTCCAAACATAGTAACCCAGATGCCTGATGAAGGAGCACGCATGCTCCGAACGCGTGCAACGTAAACCACAACGAAACGTCATCGCAGTGCGCCCCTCAACATAACAACGAACGGACGAACGGACCTCCCTGACGCTGTTACACCAAGCCGTGCGACGCTGGGAACCACCGGCGCCACCGGACGAGAGATACAGCCGAACGAGTTACCGCTTCTCCTCGAGAGCCCTGCGATGCCCTCTAGATACATGATGTGCCTGAAACCTTCTGGTAGAGTGTGAGTGCATAACTTCACAAATTAAATGTCTTTGATTCAACAATACTGCACTTAGATTGGCGCTGTTTTTTCTTCTGTTTATATGTCTTTTACAAGGTACCTTCTATCCTTGAACATGCTGCCTACCTGCCTGTGCTAAAGAAATCATCCCCTTTCTATGACTATTTTCCACAACCAGTAACTGTGGACTATAATTTGTGATCCTGCCAGCTATCCATTACTTCTGCTGCATTTACTGACATACAGAGCAAGGATTGCAAAACTCTGTGATAAGCAGACTTGACATCCCTAAATCCGCCACACCAATTTATCAACTTCAGCGTTTTTTTTCCCCCAAACCTTTTTCCCCTCCCCCATAAAAAACCCCCTCTTTTTTCCTTCCTCACTCCCCCCATCCAGGACATATATAATCCAGCAGCGCAACGCACAAAAAAACAATTTTTTCTTACTTAAAATCAGTTTACTGTATCAGATCAGGCAGAAATTGTGATTGGTTGCCAGCGCTTACAGCATATCATTACTGCTTACTGACTGGTTGTTAGAGGTTACAGTACACATTACTGCTCACTGATTGGTTTCTAGAGGTTACAACACATCATCTCTTCACTGCAGGGGAGCATGATATACATATGAATGCTGCCTTTGTTTACATATCAATGCCGTTGGCCACAGCTATTTACTTAGTAATGCTGCCTCTATTTACATATGATTGCTGGTTATTTACATGTAAACACAGGGTCTGCAGGTGAGTCATCTGTACACACTATGGCAGAGCCTGGCAGCATTAGTAGCAGTACTTCACACTGAGATATTGGGACACAGCACAGGACTAAAACTTCAAGGGACAAGGGAATTTAAACTTGGATAGTTGTCAAGTATGAGGCAGGTGCTTTGGGCCCCACAACAATGACAGGGCCCAGGGCAGCTGCCCCTTTTGCTCTGCCTTAAAAACAGCCTGATGGGTAGCACTGATAGGCTCCACTGATGAGGCAGCACTGGTAGGTATTGGTGGGCACTGTTGGGACTTCACATAGTGTAAATGTCCCTTTTACAGAACCTGGGTATCAGCTCTCCTTTCTTTTCCTCATGTGGCCAGGCCAGCAAGGGAACCAGATGTACTTGCTGCTCACCTGCAGCAGAGTAGGTAGCAGGTCCAGAATTTGTAATGGCAGACCAAGCTAATGCTGGGAAAAGACAGGTGACCCACCCCCCCCCCCCCAATCCTATTGTGGTGTTTGAGGGAGCTCAGGAGGATTCGCAGAATGCAGGGGTGGGAGATGTGCTTGCTGAAATGCTTAGAAGGAGCCACTGCAGTGACCTCTTATCAAGCCAGAGAAGAGGATGGGGAGAGCACGGGAAAGAACACAGCAGTGGCTGGGACTCCCGGGAGACCAGAAGAGACAGTAGCTGGCCAGAACGGACTTCCCCTCTTTCGTCAATCACAGGGAGAGGAAGGGAAAGATCACAGTGGCATCTGTGCTGCGGCTGCAGTGATAAAAGAGACAGTGACAGGCTGGATTGGTGTGAGAGTGGGGGTACACACAGCTCTTGCAAGTATGCTCAAATTAGTGCTGAAGGAAGAGAAGTGTCAGCAGGGTGCGTGAAGTATCTGGAAAACCTGCAGATCGGGGGTATATGCTGACAGACAGCAGAGCTCTCTCTATCTGTCCACTCCGGTTGTTTGGCAACAGTCAGGGGCGGGCCCCCTGCTGTCCCCCAGGCCCTCGGACAGGGCCCGATATGCCCGAATGGTCAGCCCGCCCCTGTTGGAATGATTACTAATTAGGATAAGCAGAATGATGGGATTGCAATGAGAGGGAGGAAGAGTAAATCACAAACATACTAAGGCGGAAGCACAGCCTGAGTGTGTAATGTAGCAGATTGGTGGTCTTGATCAGCAAGATCTCAGCGCAGTCAGAGATCACATTAGGATTTCTATCTCTTGGTGGCCACAAAGTATAAATATGGTTATTAGGGGTGAATTAGAAGCACTTGCACTAGTCCTGGCACAAATTAGAAGCACTTGCACTAGTCCTGGCACAGAAAATGGACTTCCGGGGCGCAGAACTCCCACACTGTCCATATATATAATTCCTGTTATATTCTTAATATCTAAATTTTAATTGGCTTTATTATACTTTATTCAGAATATAATTCTCCATATTGTGTGAAAGAAACTTTGAGACAATAAATTATATGTTATGACTTGCGATAATTGAAGAAGTAAACATTTAAAACCTGTCAGGATTTTGATAAATGTTGTTTATGTTAAATCCTCCAGTTCATTATATATATGTTTTTAGAAAGTCAGTTAAGATATTATGCTTAAGAGTCTGAAATTCTCCCTCCTCCCCATTTCCTGCCATATCATGTATGTAATTAAGAAGTCCTATGTAAGTGAGCTGAAATTCTACCTTCTACCTTCCCCCCTCATTTCCTGCCATTTCATCAGAAGGTAGAATTGTGTTTTAAGTGTTAACATATGTTACATTGATTATAAGTAACCACTCATTAGCCCACACTTTTGTAAAGAAGGAGTTATCTTTCGGGCGGGAGATTAGAGCCTGGTTAATATAATGGTAATAGAAGAAAGACACATTTCAGCACACACAGCTTTCCAGCAGACAAAGGGTTATTCGGCCATTTTAAATGACACATGACTTGATATATTGAATAAGAAAGAAAGATATTATTGTACTATTTTTTGTAAGTATTCTTTTCTATTTAAATGTGTACAAATAAATACACATTTTTGAATTACGCTGACTCAGAACTAATTAAGGAAATTCGTCTCACAATCTCGGTCTCACCATATATACTTAAGACTTTGAAATATTTATTCATTATAAGCAATATTTTTACATTGGCTCAGCCATCCAGTCAATCATAAGTCGGAAGTTTTTTTTTTCAACTTCCATCCTTTGATCAGAGGGGAAGTGATGAACAGAGATTAAACTTCGCAAAGATTGAAAAGAACCTAGAAGAAAAATCGATCGATTGATTGTGAAAGACCAGAGAATTTCAGATATACAGTCTTGAAAGACGGTGGACAGCGGGAAAACTGACGAGTTTTATATTTGGTGAGTAGAAAAGTAATATGGAATTTGTAGATGTTTTAGCTGATGAAAGTAAATTAGAATTTACAGGTTTATCGAAACAGGTCTCTGATGCTGTTTTATGGAAATCTATGTATAGTCAATGCTTACAAGCAAATACTGAAATTGAGAAAGCTAAATTTTCATTAACGAAAACTAAGAGGAAACTACGTAATGTAATGAAATTAATTTCAGTTTTTAATAATATGATATTTGACAAGCCAGAAAAACAAATGATTTGTGTAGTAAATCAAGCAGCAAGTAAAAATGTAACTGAAAATATACAAACACATGAAAATGTATTTTTTGAACCTAGCTGTTCAGGTTGTGAAACTTTTTGTACGTATATTGAGCATTTAGAGAATGAAGTAGAATTGCAGAATAATGTAGCTTCAAAAGACAAGCATATTTCGGTAATTTCAAAGAAAGTTGAGAAAAAACAGTCAGATGCAGCAAAATCATCGTTTATACCGGACAATCCGGTTGACATACAGGATCCTTCTTTGGATGATGTTCGAAAACAGAAATTGTTAGAAAGAGCGTCTAGACTTAAGTTGCAAATACATGATCAGCTGATGAAAATTTTGAAAGATATCCCTCGTTATGATCCAAGAGCAGATGTGTTTTTCAACGGGGATGTCTTTGAAAGTTTTTGTGATCGTTTCAATTTGAGTGACGAACAAAGGAATAAAATCTTTTGTTTATGGGTTCCTAGTCACATAGCAAGACGTTTAGTCAAAACACCCTATCTTGATAATTATGGCGCTGAAGTTCATAGTGATGCATCTGAAAGACTGCGTCAGTTGTTGAAGTGTATTACTGGGGAAGAAACCCCAACAGCTGAGTTATTGGATTCTTTAAAAGTAACAATACATGATGATCCATTTCATTTTAGTGAAACATTTGCGAAGGCATTTAAAATGGTGTATGCAGTGGATGAAGAGACTTCTGCATTAATAAGGGCATTTGTTCGCAAATTTACATATTTAGACCCTGCATCAATGGCGCTAGCTAGTCAAAAGGAAAGTTTGAATGATGCTACCTCAGTTATAGATCTTGTAAGGAGACAATTAAAGAGAAGTAACTTAAAATCAAAAATTTCTGTCATTCAGGATAGCAATTCTGAAGTAGACAATCAGAAAGATGTTAATGCAGGCAATACTGCCACCGTCAGGAATGGCAGGGCAAGACAGTTTGATAATAAAAAATCAATAACTTGTTTTTTTTGTCAAAAGCTTGGTCATTATAAATCTCAATGTAGACAGTATTTAAAACATATTGAGTTGAAAAATATTGGAAAAGAAAATGGATTAGTATCCAATAAACCTTCTGCCCCACCTTCAACAGAAGAAGCTAGAATTTTTTCTCCTTATGCCCCTCTGAGAAGGGAATTGAAAGAGATTGGAATAAACATGAATGCTCATTCAAACGGTGATAGCAATGGGAGACAGCCTTTGTTATCGGCCCCATGACAGATAGAGGAAAAGGAAATAATTTATCATTCTCTAGTACATGTTGCCCCTATATTTTTAGACAAAAGTGGACGCCCTTATTTAAAAGCTAAAATTAATGGACAAAAAGTGAAAACTCTTTTGGATACAGGTGCTCAGATTAGTGTCACTGGTTTGAATTTACCTGTTTTATCGGACGCGGCAGTCTGTACAATTGTCGGGTTTAATGGAACAGGTGATTCTCAAGCTAAAATGTGTAAAAAAATTTCTTTTGAAATCCCAGGTTATTTGCAAACTGAAATAGACATGTGGTGTTGTAAGGGATCTGAAAATATTATCGGAACTGATATTTTGTATCAAAGAGGATGGATTATTGATTTAGGCAATGGAGTGATTTGGAAGGGTTCAGCTAATCGTAAGCCTGTGGTAATCGATCCAGCTGATTATTCAGAAGTGGGAAGCATTTGTTTAACAGAAGCAGTTGACATCGATTATAAATGGCCTGATACAGGAGATAATTTGAAGTTAAAACAAGTGATACAGTCACACAAAAAACTTTGGAGTCAAAAAAAGAATGATGTTGGCTTATTTAAGGATATTTTAGTCAATATCGAAGGAAGGGATCATCCCTTTGTGAAGCCATATAAATTACCACCAGATTCTGATGAACCTGTTTCATTGATCATACAAGAGTTTTTGGAACAGGGTATTATCAGGAAAGCAAATTCGGTAACAAATAATCCTTTATGGGTAGTGGCTAAACGAGATGACCCTAGTGCATACAGACTTTTGATTGATCTAAGAATGCTAAACAAATACATACCCTGTTGTTCGCCTATTGTAGCGGAAACACCAGATATCATGTCACAGTTAAATGCTAATGCAAACGTTTTTTCTGTATTAGATATTGCGAATGGATTTTTTAGCATTCCTTTGGCCAAAAGCTGTCAATATAAATTTTCATTTGTTTTCAAAAATATATCATATGTTTTCACAAGACTTCCCCAAGGCTTTCATAGTTCCCCATCTATATTTCATCAGGCGTTGGCAAATGTTTTATCAAGGTTCTCTAGACCTGATTGTTTGATTCAGTATGTAGATGACATACTTCTTTCCAGTGAAAATGAGGAGGAGCATTTGACTCTTCTGGCAGAATTGCTGACAATTCTGCAAGAAGAAGGTCTAAAGCTGAATACACGCAAAGTTCAGCTCATGAAAAGTGAGGTAAAATTTCTAGGAATTTTGATTGGTCCAGGGAAAAAGCAGCCTTTGCAGGAACGTATAGAGGCTATTGCATCTTTACCTGTACCAACTACATTCAAAGCATTGAGACAATTTTTGGGATTGGTGAATTTTTCCAGAGATTTTATTGAGTCATTGGCAGAGAAGGCGAAACCGCTATATGACTTGTTAAAACATACAGAGGATAATGAATTTGGTCCCTGGACAGAAGTTCAACAAGAAGCTTTTGAAATTTTGAAAAATGATTTGCAGTCAGCTCCTGCATTAGCAACAGTGGATAAACAAGCACCATTTGCTTTGCAAGTGCATGCTTCAGAAATTGCCATCTCAGCTGTTTTGCTTCAGAAACAGGGAGAAGATTGGAGAATTCTTGGGTATTTTTCACGTTTAATTACCCCAGTGGAGAGGGGATTAGACGAATGTGTTAGACAATTAGTGGGTGTGCATTATGCAGTAAAAGCAACAGAGCATATTGTAGGATTTAACAAAATCATTTTACAAACCCCACATAGTACCTTGAAGTTCCTTTTTGAGAAAAATGTTCCTGGAGTCTCCAATCAAAGATTTTCTCAATGGTTGTTGGCTCTGTCACCTAAACAAATACAGGTTGAGCACAATGCTAAGTATATCCTTCCTCAGTTGATGGAATACAATGGGCTAGAACATGAATGTTTGTGTGAAGTCCATGATACTCATTCTCCTCTTTTTCGTAGAGAGGCAGAGAAAATTTATGAGCCTGTATTTGTTGATGGTTCGAGATATTGTATGTCAGGCAATTATTACAGTGGGTATTCAATTTGGTATCCAAAACGTAATTTTGCAATACAACACAAGTTGCCAGGACATTTTTCAGCTCAACGAGCAGAACTTGAAGCAGTAAAAACTGCATTGATAATTGACAAGGAAGAGAAGAAAGGTTCACTAGCCATTTATAGTGATAGTTCATATGTTGTGCGTTCTCTCACCGATTACTTACCTATTTGGAAATGTAGAGGTTTTGTGGATTCATCCAATAAGACTCTTGTGCAGAAAGAGACATTAGAAGCAGTTTTTGACCTTGCAGAGAGTAATCCTCTTGCATATGCTATTGTAAAAATTCCAGCACATAAAAAAGATGATAGTGAGTTATCTGTAGGTAACAGAACAGCAGATTCATTGGCAAAGGAAGCAGCTTTGCATGGGAAGTTAGTAGTTCAACCTGAAATGATATCAATTAATGTGAAGAAAACAGACACACAGATTCCTTCATTTTCAGAGGAACAGAAAAGGGACACGTCACTTTCTTCTTCCTCACCGGTTGACACAGGCTCTTTGGTTTATGAAAACGGGATCTTATGTCATGACTCAGACGGAATTCTATGTCCTGTCATACCACAACACCTACAGGTGGAATTCACTAAATTTAACCATGATAGTTTAGGTCACATTGGCAAGCAAAAATTACTTGAAATTCTTAAAGAGAAATTCTATTGGGACAAAATGGAGGAGACAGTAGACAGTGTAATTAAATCTTGTTTAATTTGTGCACAGGTGAATCCTAGACCAAAGGGTCAGAAACCTCCGTTGCAAAGAATTCCTCCAGCAGATGGACCTTGGTCTTCTATCCAAATAGATTATATAGGGCCATTACCATCAGGAAAATATGGATACAGATTTGCTTTGGTTTTGATAGACATTTTTTCAAAATGGGTAGAACTAATCCCAGTACGTAAAGATGATGCTTTAACAACTGCTAGGATGTTGATTAATCATGTTTTTCCAGTTTGGGGTATACCAGCACATCTCAGTAGTGACAGAGGATCCCATTTTACAGGTAAAATCATGCAGGCAATGTGTACAATTTTGGGTATAGAACAAAGATTTCGTGTGCCATATCACCCACAATCTGCAGGTATTGTTGAGAGGATGAATCGAACAATTAAATCTAGAATTGCAAAAATGTTGTTGGACAGAGGAAATACTTGGGTTGATGTTGTTCCTTTTATTTTAATGGGTGTAAGAAGCACAATTTCTGCTGCTACAAAGTATTCTCCTTTTGAATTAATGACAGGAAGGAAAATGCCACTTGTATTTCCCCATGAACCTTTTTTGTCTACACCTCAAAGAGAGGCGATAGAAAAGTCAAAATGGTTGCAGATGTTACAAGATAATTTGAACAGTATCTTGCCACATGCAGCTACATGTATGCAAAAAATGGTTCCTCCTCATATTTCTAAGTTTGAGAAAGGAGGTCAGCTCATGGTAAAGAGTTTCAGAAAAAGTGGGCCATGGCAAAGTAATTGGGATGGTCCATTTGACATTCTGGATGTTCGAGGGGTGATGGTACAGGTACAAAGACCTCTTAATTCAGTGAAAAACGCACGTAGACAACAAAAAACGTGGGTACACACTGATCAATGCAAACTTTATATTCCGAGATAATGATGCTGCCTTTCTTTTTTCAGGAATTAAAATATAAAAGTCGAACCTGAAGAAAGTGCGTATTCCAAAAGAAAAAAGATGTCAGCACAACAAATGAAAAGTGTAAAAGAGAGAAAATTTATCCTCATCACAGGATTCATCTTTTTCCTAATGACAATTTTATTTGTGATAATATATATCAAGAACTGCTCAAGTTATGCAAAGACTAACAGCATTGAAGGATTACACAACAAAGGTCACATGTTATTCAGAAATAAGAGAGATGTAGACACTGATATCATTACAGATGAACAAAAAGATAACAATGCTGATATCATTACAGATGAACAAAAAGATAACAATGCTGATATAATTACAAAGGACAAAAATGATATTGATATTAATGCTAATGATAAAAACCATGATTTTAGATATGTTGATATAAATACAGCAGAAGATTTGTATTGGTCAAGGTTACGATTGTTGTTTACAATTGTATTTCATTCACAGCAATAATATTGACATCAAAGTTAAAATAGAATCCAAAACAAATTTTGTTAAAATGCAGGGATCTTATAGACTAAATAACAAAACTGGAACTTTTGAATGTAACATATTGTTGAGGAGTTCCTGGTCTATATTTTTAAAGGGTAATGAGTCAACAATTTGGTCTGGAGATGTGGATAATAGTATGTCAAGATCTGGAAAATCACTTTATCCATTAGATCAATATTTTTATCTTTTTCAAAGTTTCGTAAAAATATTAGATCCAGAACATCTAAACATCATTGGAGATGAAAAAGGAGACGTTGTATGAACATGGGATTTTAAAGTAACAAGAAAATTTACTCAAATAAGAGTCAAAATTTATATCTTTATAGTTGATAAGATTGTTCCAGAAATTAATATTTTCCCACAATCTTTGAAAATTATGGAAGATAAAGATAATTTGCATTTGATATGTGATACAAAAATATCTTTACCTCAAAATTCATTGTTGACTTGGAAAAGGAATGATGAGTTTTTGGGTAGTTTTCTTTATAGTTCTACTATCATAATTCATAAAGGAATTTTTGGTAGTGTGAATTGGATCAATGATACATTTGTTTATCAACAGATGAGAGTATCTTTGAATGATACTAGTATATATGAATGTTGCATATCAATAGAAAATTATCCGGTGAAATGTGCAAAGGCAAGTGTTATTGTTATGTCTCCAAGGAAAACTCCATGTGTCAATAAGAAAAGTTTCTCTGCAAGCCCTTTTCAGATTAACCATTTCCAATCCAGAACTCTTTTGAGAGAAGGAAAATTTGTCATTATTTTGTGGAACTTTAATGTTTCAGAATGGAAAATTTCTACAAGGTTTCCACAATGTCAAGGACATCTGGTTAATATTTGAATTGGGTATTGAGAGATGGTTTGGAATTAATAATAGAAATCATAACAGAAATAAGCGTGGTATTGTTGAAGGTATTTTAGGAGGGATTGGCACAATCGGGAGTATAACAAATAGTATGGATATTAATACTTTAAAGTCTGATCTAGAAACCGCTGGTTTAGTGGGAAGTAATGGTATTAAAATACAAAGACATTTAAATCAGATTTTAGAAAATATGGTAATTAAAACTGCTAATATAATGGGTCCATCTATTTTACATCTTCAAAATATTACTCTTGATTTGATGAGAAGTGAACAACATTCAGCATGCTTAGAGATTCAAACGGAATATTTCACTAATTTTAAAATAATTGCTCAAGCATTTCAGAGTGGAATAACTCCTCTTGGCATTTTACAGTATTTGCCCAAAGAATAGTTATATGCGATAAATCATACAGATTTATGGGTAAATAAATGGATAGGATGCAAGCAGGACATATGTTATAGTTCTTCTATGATTCCAATAGCCGGAAAAGAACAAATTTTGGTTCCAATTACTGTTTTGGGATTACCTGTCAGTAATACACAATTATTATACTATAAATTACAGTATACAGATTTTGTATTTAACAATGAAAATTCTGAATTAGAACAATTAGATTTGTCATCATGTTTACAATTCCAGTCTAAAATTATATGTTTACCTAATCAAGATAAAAGCATATTTCATTCTTGTTATCATAATCATACATTATGTTCAGCAAGAATTGAAAATAGAATTAATTCTGAATTAATTACTCGTGTAGATAAAAAGAAGGTTTGTTTTCAGATTATGTCAGATACAGAAAGGGTTAAAACTTTTTTCTCTTCTTGTACAAATACAGAAAACCTAAATAAAGGGTTGTATTGTATAGAAGGAGATATTGTTGCAATAAGTATTAATGGGTTGAGAACAAATTTAACAAATATGTTTATGAAAAATATTAGCGCTCTTCCTACACAGTATAATATTTCCCAAATAGATGAATTTCCATGGGAAAAATGGGCAAATATAATTCAAAAGGATCAAGGTTTATTAATAGCTTTGGCTAAGGAATTGCAGAATGCAGAAGTATTGTTTAAACATGAACAAGGTAATTTGCAAGAAATATCGCATCAATGGTCAGAATTTTCAGGAAGTAATTGGTGGAAAAAATTTAGTAATAGTGTAGCCATGTGGGGAAAAACTTCGATAACTTCAGCAGCAGGAAATATTTTATCACATCCTATTGTAATTATTTTTATTATTATCATGTTATTTCTTATATTCCAGTTATGTTTGATGTTTAGAATGAAAAAATTATATTATCGAATTAGAAGTGATATTAAGAAAGGAGATGATTTGTTACAAAGTAAATTGAAGAGGAAAATGGGTTTTGAAGGTACGAATCCAATTGTACATGACAAAACATTTGGAGTTATTGAATCAAAGTTTGTTTGAATGTGACATGAATGGTGATGAATGAATTTTTTATCTGAAAAATATGATTAGTATTCATATTTCAGAGGGGAATGTTATATTCTTAATATCTAAATTTTAATTGGCTTTATTATACTTTATTCAGAATATAATTCTCCATATTGTGTGAAAGAAACTTTGAGACAATAAATTCTATGTTATGACTTGCGATAATTGAAGAAGTAAACATTTAAAACCTGTCAGGATTTTGATAAATGTTGTTTATGTTAAATCCTCCAGTTCATTATATATATGTTTTTAGAAAGTCAGTTAAGATATTATGCTTAAGAGTCTGAAATTCTCCCTCCTCCCCATTTCCTGCAATATCATGTATGTAATTAAGAAGTCCTATGTAAGTGAGCTGAAATTCTACCTTCTACCTTCCCCCCTCATTTCTTGCTATTTCATCAGAAGGTAGAATTGTGTTTTAAGTGTTAACATATGTTACATTGATTATAAGTAACCACTCATTAGCCCACACTTTTGTAAAGAAGGAGTTATCTTTCGGGCGGGAGATTAGAGCCTGGTTAATATAATGGTAAGACTGGGAGTTAGTTGCTCTTGAACATTCAGCAGCATACATAGAAGAAAGACACATTTCAGCACACACAGCTTTCCAGCAGACAAAGGGTTATTCGGCCATTTTAAATGACACATGACTTGATATATTGAATAAGAAAGAAAGATATTATTGTACTATTTTTTGTAAGTATTCTTTTCTATTTAAATGTGTACAAATAAATACACATTTTCGAATTACGCTGACTCAGAACTAATTAAGGAAATTCGTCTCACAATCTCGGTCTCACCATATATACTTAAGACTTTGAAATATTTATTCATTATAAGCAATATTTTTACAATTCCCATAAAGAGAGACGAGTGACACCAGATCATTCCCACAACGATATGTAAAAAGAAAAGCATTTAAAGTGATTGTACACCCTACATATACACAAGTGAATGGACTCAGGTGATCCACAGAGATGAAACAAATTCTTCTACATAAGTTGTACCTGTTTATCTGCAGCCATCTGTCCGCGTGAAGCGAGCCATGCTGAACAAATGGGCGTGGTTTACGCAAAATACTGGGCATGGCTTAAATAGTTGGGGTTAGATTCTGAGATGACATTCCGGGCAGAAGTTAGCACCCATCCGAGATGCGGAAGTGAGAGAGGTGAGGGGAGGGGCCTGACTGCGGCGCTCTCGTGGGAGATGGTGGAGGCCTCGAGGAACAAGCCGGAGGAGAGCACAGTGAGAGGATGCTCTGCTCTGGCGTGAGGAACGTGCAGCCGTGCCGACCCCCAGCCCCGTCCTCCCCCGCTCGAGTCCCGCTTAAGGCGAGCAATAGACCGGTGGCTGGCCTGCCTGTATAACCTCCCGCTTTGGTGTGAGCAGAGCGGGAACGTTTGAAGTGAGAAGCGACACGGAGCACAGGACCAAGGCAGACGGGAGGTAGGATTCCCTACTGGAGGTAACGGCGCCTCCCTCGGACACCCCCGTGAACCCACAACGATCCCCGGTCTCCTCTGTGAGGACATAGAGGAGGGGATACAAGGTCAGATCTTTCCTTTTGGATTTTGCTTTAGATGTGACTGAACATGCTTACAGAGAAACGCAGTATAAAACGGACAGTGTTATGAGATAAGAGAAGCGGTTCTGCTAAAGCCTGCATGGGATGAAGTGGTAACTCTGGTAATACAGACCCCGTTCCTAAGAGACAGCAGTGTGAACGCATGAGGGCTTGGATTTTTGCACCCGCCTGATACTTCGTTTTGTTTTTGCTCCATTTGTGTCTGGCTATCTTAGTATTTTCCCTCCTCTCTCTTTCCCATGGTATGTAGAAGTGAATTAAAGGGACAGTACCTCATATACTATTTTTACATGAGAACTATAATAAGTATGGTAAATAAAGCCTGCAAACCTGAAGGGCGGCAGTGATAGTATAAGAGATATTTCCAGCACAGGAACTGCTTAAAATAAGAAAAAAAATAACATAGAGAATTGGAAGAGAGAAGGAGGTATATGCTTGCAAATTAAAGTTGGGATCCAGGAACCCGGGCTCAAAGGACACTGGGCTGGTGTCTTGGTAACCCCTCCCCCTGATAAGGTGGTGTAATCACTCCGCATTGGTGGAACAAAAGTAATTAAAGGGACAGTACCTGTACTTATTTAAACTACCTTAATTACGATATTTGAAGTGTAAAAATTTAGAGGTAGTGTGGTAACAGTACAAGAGAAACCCCCAATAAGAGAACCCCTTGAAAGGAGGATCCTGGGAAATCCTGGGGAAAAGAAAGGTAAAGGAGAACATGAAGGAAAAAAACCCTAGAACGAACGAGCCTAAAAACTCAAGGGAGAGTCTGAACTCCAGCTCAATTCAAAAATATTTAAAAGAAACAAGTCAAAAAAGCCCAGGACTCGAGGGAAATCAAAGAGGGGTGAGAGAGAGGAGGAAGGAGGTTGGAAAATCAGAAGGTGCAAGGGGTGACTCCTCTGGAGAGGAGGAAGATCAGGAGAGTGGAAGAAGGCAGGAAGGGAGCTCCTCTCAGATACCCACAAAGGGGGAAATGCAGGAAATGTTCCAGAAATTAGAAAACATAATTAAAGCGGAGATTTTAACTGTAAGGAAGGATATGGGGCATTTACTGAAGCGAGTGGAGGAAATGGAGGAACAAACAGGAAGACAGGCCAGGGAAATATTGGAACTAAAAACACAAGTAAAGAAATCGCAGGAAGCACATAGAGAGATCCGACACAAGATGGAGGAACAGGAAAATCAAAATCGAAGACAAAATCTGAGAATTAGATCACTGCCAGAACAACAGGGAGAAGAGCTGGGTGTAAAGATCGGAAAGATATTTAATCCCTTATTGGGAAAAGAAGAAGGGACAGAGTTAAAGCTAGAACGTGCGCTCAGAATAAGGAAACCTCAAGGGTTGAGGGAAGAGGTCCCGAGGGATGTAATAATAAAGTTCCAGCTATATGAAGAAAAGGCTAAGATTTGGAGCAAGCTCAGAGGTCTACCCCCAATTCAATATGAAGGATCAACGTTACAGGTCTTTCGGGACCTGGCACCGGGAACCCTGGCACGTAGAAGAAGGCTAAAGCCTTTATTGGACCAACTGAGAAGTGCAAACATAAAATATAGTTGGGGTTTTCTGGCAGCGCTTACAGTGCAGAAGGAGGGGAGGACGTTCAAACTTAAAACCTTAGATGAAATAGAGGACTTTTGTAACAAAATAGGAATTCCAATCCCCCTGATCCCATTAGACCCTTGGGAGGTGTAGGGATTAAGAGGTACGGGAAGGGGGAACTGTATGTTCTGAGCAGATGGTTAACTGTTTTTTCCTGATCCTCCCGATGTTATTTTGATTGTGGGGCGAGGGGGGGGGGGAGGGACGGCTGGGGGGACAAGAGGGGGATTGGGGCCTATGGGGAGGTGGGAGGAGAGGAAACGCAGTCAAGGTCATACCCTAGGAGATCGGGCTTGCAGAAGGAGTAAAACTCATTATGCAAAGCAGAGGCCTGGATTGGGCCGGGAGGGTGGGAGGGGGGGGGAAGGAAGGGATGGGGGGGAGGGGGGGGGGGAAAGGGGGGGGAGATGTTCCTGGCAGGAGAGGGGAAGTGGGAATGTAATGGAAAATAAGGAAGAAAAAAGAGGGGGTTATACGGTGAGGCATAAGGTGCAGAATAAATTCGCCCAGAGAAGGATAGGATGGCCGAGATAAAGTTTGTGTCATATAATGTCAAGGGTTTGAATTCGCCAGAAAAGAGATTTAAACTTTTAAAAGAACTTCAACAATATAAAGCTGAAATAATTTTCTTACAAGAGACGCATCTAACACAAGACACAAATGTGAAATTGTACTCCGAAAAATATCCAAACTGGATTTACGGAGACTCACCAATCAGGAGGGCCAAGGGTGTGGCAATTGGGTTTGAGAAGGGTATAAAATACGAGGTGTTCGATAGGCTGACCGACCCAGAGGGGCGATACCTATTCTTAAACGGGAAAATAGGGGATAGAAAGATCACCCTAGCTAATATATACTGCCCAAATAAAAACCCAGAGAGATATATGACACAAATATTGGGGAGACTCACGGAGTTCAAGAAAGGAGATGTAATAGTGGCAGGGATCTTAATTTTTGCTTGGATCCAGCATTGGATAGTACGTCCGGTGCAAAGGGGAAGAGTGTGAGAAGTATAAAAAAAGTGAGGCTGCAGTTGAGGCGAAGCCAATTGATAGATGTGTGGAGGATACAGCATGAAAAAATAAAAGACTACACGTTTTTTTCCCCAGTGCACGGGACGTATACTAGGCTGGACTACATTTTGGTCGAACATAGGCTATTGGAGTCAGCTATGGAAACAAAAATAGAAATAGCAACTTTCTCAGACCATTCTCCAGTAGTTATGAAGTTGAGGATACCCGGGATACAGAGACGCCCCTTTTCTTGGAGGTTAAATGAGGAGCTCCTTTTGGATAAGAAAACGGCAGAAATGATACAGAAAGAGATAGAATTCTATTTCAGGACAAATGATATAGGGGAGGTGTCGGGTGCTGCCCTCTGGGAGGGCCATAAGGCTTATATTAGGGGTGTCCTCATCTCCATAGGGACCAGGAAAAAAAAGGAAAGAAAAGAAGAAAAGGAGAAGTTAATGAGAGAGGTCCTTAGTCTGGAACAGGAGCATAAAAAGCAAGGGGGCCAACAACAAGAGACCTTCCACCGACTGATTAATAAGAGAGAGGAACTTAAGAATACTTATGAGGAGGAAACGAGAAGGGCATCTTTGGGCAGAGTCAGAGAAAGGTATTATGGGGAAAATAAAATAGGAAAAAACCTAGCGAGACAGGTGAAAGGTAAAAGAGGGGTTAACTTTATCGATAAAATAAAGGATAAAAACGGCAAAATGGCATACACCTCCAGGGAAATAGCAGAAGTATTTAAAAACTACTATGAAGCCTTGTATAACGTGGAAAAGAAAGGGGTACAGGGAAAAGGGCAAAAGGAGAAAATGAAAGAATTCATGCGTAAAGCCAAAGTACCCCGCCTGAATGACGGGGAGAGGGAGGACATGGAGAGCCCCATCACTGAGGATGAAATTCATAAGGCTTTAAAAGAGACAGCCTCGGGGAAAAGCCCGGGCCCAGATGGGTTTGTAATCTCGTACTATAAAAAATTTAAGGATTCCTTAGTCCCCCATCTATGTAAATACATCAATGGAATAGGCACCGAATATGACATGGGGAGGGAAACATTGCGGGCCGCGATCTCTTTGATCCCGAAAGAGGAGAAAGACCAAACACTATGTGGTAATTATAGGCCGATTGCTCTGCTAAATACAGATGTAAAGTTATATGCTAAAGTAATAGCAGCAAGATTAAAAAGAAATATGACAAAACTGATACATCCGGATCAAGTCGGGTTTATCCCGGAGAGAGAAGGCAGGGATAACGGAATAAGGGCATTGCTCCTCATCCAAGCCTTAAAAGACAGTGGGTCCCCAGGCCTATTCCTGTCAATTGACGCTGAAAAAGCCTCTGACAGGGTAGACTGGGGACTCATGCTAGAAACATTAGAAGAGATGGGGGTGGGCCCGAGGATGTTACATTGGATTAAGGCTCTATATAAGAATCCACAAGCGACGGTTAAGGTCAATGGAGAATCTTCCACCGTGCTACAAATGGGTAATGGCACCAGACAGGGGTGTCCATTGTCCCCCCTGCTGTTTGCGATTTCCCTTGAACCTTTGCTGGCCGCAATTTGTAATAACTCAGACATTACGGGAATTAGAATAGGGGAAGAGGAGCACAAATTAGCCGCATACGCGGACGATGTGCTCTTCTTTATTACAAACCCCAGGATAACGATCCCGAATCTGCTAAAGACACTGGAAGATTTTGGACAGATCTCTAATCTAAAAATTAACCTTGGAAAATCAGAAGTTTTAAACATAAATATCTGTAAACTAGAAGAGGAGAGGCTACGAGCACAATTCTTCTTCCCCTGGCGCAAAGAAATTAAATATTTGGGGGTCCTCCTGTCGAACACCTTAAGAAAAATATACCTGAAAAACTATATCCCTTTATTAGAGGAAATTAAGAGCGAAATAAATAAAATTTCATGTAGCCCCCTCTCGTGGTTAGGTCGGATAAATGTGGTAAAAATGATTTTAGTCCCGAAGATAATATATAAATTTCAAATGATGCCCCTCGCACTCCCTGTGACCTACTTTGCAGTCTTAAGGAAGATAATTTCGAAGTTTATATGGCAAAATAAAAAACCGAGAATCTCGTATGCGGTACTAAGGAGAGGGAAAGAACAAGGGGGAGTGGCAGCCCCGGATATAAAAAGATACTACAACGCAGTAGTTTTGTCACGGGTGGTAGAGTGGGCGAAAGAGGTAAATGATAAAAGATGGGTAGGCATAGAAAACACGCTCTCTCAAACACAGTTAGGGAGAATTATTTGGAATCCGCCACAATATAGGACACTGGGATTAAATACACACAAGATCACACGACAAGTTTTTAAACTATGGGATCAAATACACACGCAGAAAAAATGGGGCTACAATTCACCTTTAATTTTTTTGAAAGATAACGATTATTTTCCACCAGGACAAAGAGAAATAGGGGGAAATTGGATACTAAAAGATAATGCACAATTAAAAGATATTTTAGTAGAAGATAAGTTAAGCACTTTTCAAGCACTAAGAGAAGACACAGAGTTAATGAGGATTGATGAATGGCGGTACCTCCAGTTACGAACATTTGTCTCAAAGCTGCCCCATCCCTTACGGAGCAAAGAAGAACTAAGACCTTTAGAACAATTATGTCAGAAGGATAAACTAACAAAAAAAAGAAAATATATTGGTTTAATTTATAAAATAATCTCGGGGGGGGGGGGGACGAACTGGAAGAACCGGCATTTATAAAAAAATGGGAAAAGGAACTGGGGGTACAATGTAATACTCAAAATAGAAAGAAAATACTAACATTAACTCACTATGCGGGGGGAGGGAGTAAACTGATAGAAACAAATTATAAATGTATAGCAAGATGGTATGCCACCCCTGACAAATTAACTAGGTTCAGAAATGACCAATCGCCGGAGTGCTGGCGAGGATGTAAGTCTATCGGGAGTATGGGCCATATTTGGTGGGACTGTCCCATAATTAAAGAATACTGGAAGAGGATAATTGATTTAGTAAAGGTGGTAACGGGAAAAGTAATTAGAGTGGACCCATGGATGGTGCTATTCCATGGGACAGAGGAGACAATAAACCAATACAAAGCATCATTAGTCCCTATTTTACTTGATATTGCAAAAAACCTTATCCCGAGAAAATGGCGAGAGAAAGAAGGTCCTAAAATCCAGGATTGGATTCGTAGGGTATCCGAAGTACAACATATGGAAAGTGGGGAGGGAGGTGACGAGGAATTAGCCACAAAGGAGGAGAGGGATAGGAAGTGGGACCTCTGGGAAGAATTCAAAAAATCATGGCGATATGTGGAGGAAATAACACAGGAATAACAACAGGAAAGGAAATGTTGAAGTGAGGTCTAAAGTTGTACCCCGAGGGAAAGTAACCAGGAACAGAGAGGGGAAGGGTAGGGATAGAGGAGAGTTTAAAGGGATAAAGAGAAGAGGAAGACCAAACGAGAGCTGACACTGGACGTATTGCTGTAGGATTTGGGGGGTTTCCTCTTTTTCTTATACCCACAATGGATCTGAAAGAGAGAGGGATTGGGGGGGAGGGGGGAAAATAATGTGAAGAAGTAGGGCGAGGGATGGTAAGGGTTAAACCTAAAGGGATAGCACAGGCTAACTTGATGGTATTTTCTTTTTTATATGTATAAACGAATAAAGCATTTGAATGATAAGGTTCACTAAAAAGACGAGCTACAATGATGTGATGTGAAGACGAGGACAACTAAAATGAACGCTAAGTTGATGGGTGCCTCGCAGATAAATTCGCTCAAAAAAAAAAAAAAGATTCTGAGATGAATGAGGGATGGAGAGGGAAAAGGGGGGAAGGGGGGGAGAGGGGGGGGGAGGGATGGAGAGACAGCAGCCCCAGATCCTACACCACAATAGCAATATATGTATTCTAGAGTTTAACAATCAGCAGATAAAGATACTCCAAACACCTAGTGTTAGCACTTCAATCATCCCGGCACCATGGTTGTTATGGTGTCAGGATGATTGAAGCGCATTGTTTCCATAATTACATTGTAATATAAAATTAAATCATTAAACTCACCATAATGCAGAATCAGTGGAAGCCCTGAGCGTGTCACCTGCCACCAGATGCCATCAGGTGCCCCCAGCAGAGTCCCTCCTTACATCAGGTGCCCCCATCAGCGGAGCCTTCCTCACATCTGTGTCCCCAGCAGTGGAGTCCTCCTTACATCTGTGTCCCCATCAGCAAAGCCTCTCCTTACATCTGTGTCCCCATTAGCGGAGCCCCTCCTTACATCTGGTGTCCCCATCAGCGGAGTCCCTCCTTACATCAAGAAACCCCGGAACAGAGATCTTCCTGTAGGTGGATATAAAAGAGGCCAATGTCCACCCATCACTCTTCATTCTTCTTTGTATACATGTATATTTGTATCTTGGGATTAGTGATTGGCGAACGCGAACCGCGACGCGGCCAAAAGTTTGGCTCCTGATACATTAGCAGTCTGCTTTGTCCCTCCTGTGCAATGTAAGTTCTGCCTGCTTCTCCTCCCTATCTGCTGGTCCATATCTCCCTCTGAACTCCCCTCCTCTTCCTCTCTTGTGGGCACCCACGTGACATCACTAGACATGTCATCATCTACGTCACCTTCCCCACCGCTATAATTAGAGATCTCGGAGTAGGCAGCAACACCGGGGACCAACCTCCTCCTTGGGCTGATCTGGGTACTGTCGTCAGACTGCTGAGTGGCGGTTGTTGCTACCTCCTCTTCCTGATCCATTGCCAAGAGTGGCTGCGCATCGGCAATGTCTTGTGATGGATCAGAAAATAATTCTTGTGACTCAAGCGGAGGGTATATGGTGGTGGTGGTGGTGTTGGTGGTAGTGTCTTTGGGGGTACACACAGCAGAGAGTGAAGAAGAGGGTGCAGATCGAGAGGATGAGGAGGGTGCAGAAGAGTAAGGCCGCGTACACACGCGGGGACTGTTCGCCCAACTTTGTCCGTCAAACAGTTTCGGCAAACAGTCCGCTCAAAATTAGCATGGACGGACATGGCCACACACGACGGACGAACAGTTTGCTGAAACCGTGCGCGATGACGTGAACGGCACGTACGACGGGACGAAAAATACGACGTCCTATACACTGCATTATAACTTTCGGCGTGTAAATCCTTTCTGAGCATGCGCGGAACTTAGTTTGACGAACAAGCCTACACACGAGGGGACTGTTCGCTGAAACAAGGTTTCAGCGGACAGTTTTTCGGAATTTCCGAAAAACATTGTTCAGCGGACTGTTCGCTGAAACTGTCCGCTGAAAGCCCACACACGAGCGGACTGTTTGCCGAAACACTGTTCAGCGGACAAAGTTGGGCGAACAGTCCCCGCGTGTGTACGCGGCCTAAGGCTGAGTGAGCCACTTAACCAAGTCTGGTGTGTCCTTTGACGTAATCAAATGCACCTTCTGCAATTTGCCACTTTGACTCAAGACTGTTTCTCCTGCCCTACCCCTACCACCCTTGCGGAAGGGCCTGCCTCTTCCTCTACCTGTCATTTTTTAAATGACCCTGTGACAAAAGTCTCTAGAGAAGTGCAGTATATGTGGAAGAAGGTATATAACACCCCGCTTCAAACTGTTATGGGGGGGGGGGGGGCACTGGTCTATCACATCAGTTATAATACTTTTTTCTAATTGCGTTTGTCACTCTCTGTAGTATCGCTGCAGAACCGCTCAGCAGTCACAATGTTGCACAGTGGAAATGCACTATACTATGCTTTCTATATTTGCAAGTATTTTATACGTGTATTACACCCCTATATACTGCACACCAAATAGTACACCTATACCAGTGCTTAAAAGGGCCTTTGTGGACCTAATAGTATCTAGCTAGTAGCTAGTGAATTGCAGACTGTTCCTGCCCCAAAAACCAAACTGTCCCTCCCTACACTGAGAAACGACAGCTGCAGAATCGGTCAGCAGCACTGCATACAGTGCATTATAATATGCTTTCTATATTTGAAAGAAAGTATATTATACATGTATTACAACCCTATATACTCTACACCTATACCAGTCCTTAAAAGGACCTTTGTGGACCTAGTAGTAGCAAGCTAGTAGCTAGTGAACTGCAGACTGTCCCTGCTCCAAACACCAAACTGTCCCTCCCTACACTGAGAAATGACAGCTGCAGAATCGGTCAGCACTCAGCTCAGCAGCACAGCAGTGAAGTATAATATGCTTTCTATATTTGGTTACCTCCTCTCAACGGGAGGGCTTCTTTCTGACTATATGGACGCCGTCTTGATCTCATTGGGGCTTAAACCCCATATGTGGTCATTGATCTTATCACTATACACTAATCCCAGAGCTTGGGACAAGGTCAATGGTCAACTGCCGGACGTTTCTCCATCCAAAATGGAACCAGACAGGGGTGCCCCCTTTCCCCCCCTGCTCTATATACTCATGTTAGAGCCCCTATTATGTTGCATACAAGCTAACCCAGATATTAAGGGTATTCAGATACAGGAACGGGAATTTAAGATCACAGCTTTTGCGGGCGATATCCTGCTTTTCCTCTCCTCACTGCTGACATCTCTGCCCAATCTCCTACATACGCTAGAACACGTTAAACTCCTATCTAACTGTAGCAGCCATGGACGCTGACACCAATAAAGTCCTTTTAAAAGGTTTTTATTTGCAGGGGTAGCATCCAACAACACAGTCTCGTATGGGAACAGAGGGAAAGGGTGAAGAAACTCAGGCACCTTGAACTACAGATATAACAAAGTCTCTAGTACCACCCAGAGAGTAGCCACTTGCAGCTGGGCACTTCAAGGCTGAACAAATCTCTAGCCAGAGATTATGGCAATCAGCGCTTTGACTCCGAACTTGTGAAATCTCTGACCTTGAACAAGTTGTAACTGAAAGTGAACAGGAACCTTTTTCCTCAGTACCTGGAACGTTCTCTGTCTCCTTAGTAGTACTGAAAAAAAGCGTGAATTTGTCAGTGTCCTTCACAACTCAGCAACCAGGCACTTCTCAGGATGCCAGCTTGTTGGCCCTCCTCCAAAGAGTCCTCCCTCGGTCACTTACACGAGCTGCGGTGCCCCTCCAAGCCCAGAGCACACCCAGACGCCTTGAATCCTCCCTCAGTTACTTTGCCTCGGACCAGCCGGTTCCGAGACTCGGGAACAGACGGATCTTTACTCCAGACCAGGTGGGTCTATTGGGGTTAACCAACCGAAGTATGTTGCGGAGCGATGAACGCTCCCGTGACCGGGACCCCTTGCGGGGCTACCCCGGTCCAGAAAACAGGAACAGACCGCTAGGGCCTCACGAACTAACCACCCGAAACACGTGACCGCAAATCTTAAGTACCCCCCAGACTCCTCAGCGGGGCCCGGCACACCCACTGATTGGCTCAGAGGAAGCTGATACCCAAAACGTCCAACCAGGCCTGGTTCTGGCCTGTCATGTGCACCTCACTGTACACATGACCAGGCAGAACTCTAACACAGCCCAGCCAAACTGATGTCAAAGTTAACATACATAATTAACCCTCAGAACCCCATTACCGTTCTGAGGCAAAAAAATAAATTTACACATGAATGACACTTTGCACAGTAGCAGCTAAATAATTGCATGCACAGCAGCAATTTGCATTAGGATTCACCATTAGTATTGGTATAATTATAGATTTATTGCACTTTATCTATGAGGTAGAATACATATCAAACAAGGATATTCCATCTTTGTAGTAATATATGGTATATAGTTTGCGCTGATCACCTTTTTTATTTATTTTTGTTCAAGTGCCTGGTATATACTTTAGGTCTAGCAGCAATCTAACGGACATACCACA
This sequence comes from Lithobates pipiens, assembly GCF_037356315.1. Lineage (NCBI taxonomy): Eukaryota > Metazoa > Chordata > Amphibia > Anura > Ranidae > Lithobates > Lithobates pipiens. The sequence goes on along the minus strand of NW_027507784.1, from coordinate 251,243,969 downwards.
TTCAGATATTTTTCATTTTTGATAGCGTGAGGGAACCCCATTTTTTATAGAACCCCCAATTTAACATTTTTTCCACCAAAACACTGCGGGACCTTTATACCATAGCAGGCCTCCAGCTGTATCACAGACTTGGAGACAACACCTTTTCCCGCAGTGCAACCATAACCATATTCCAGCATACTGTTCCACTGGAATACTCCAGAGGGACCCATACCACTGATGAGCCCCTCACCACTTCCATCACATATGTTATCTGCCACCGCCAAAGACCAAGGACACCACCACAGCCTGCAAGGATAAAACCTTACCCTTAAGGGCCCCTCCACAAAGGCAGGGCCCGCTGAATCCCATCCTGAAGACCCAGTGCCCAAAGATCAATTCCCACAGCTGAAAGATTAACTCCATCACCCCGCAGGTATAAGCCCACATTAAGCTCCAACTCCATGTGTCTGATAACCAAATCCCCATTACGTGAAACAAGTCTAGCCCCTTGTTCACTTTCATTCGAGTTTTGTTAATCCTCATCATCGATCTCGCCATGTGCCAAGTAGTCCGCGCAGCTATGTCAGACCACACCAGCAACATGTCGGGAAAGGCCAAACAGAGCATCAGGAAATCTGACTTAATGGCCGAAATCAGTTGCCTGCTTGACCTGACCCCCAAATTGTTCCCTCCCACATGGAGAACCAAAACCTCTGGCAGCCGATTGAGCCGAGCGTAGCGCTACACCTCCAGCAGAACCCTACTCCACACCATCCCGGGAATTCCCAACCACCGAATACATGTCTCCCTCCATGATATGCCCAGCTGTCTGACATCCTGTCTAACATCTGCTCTCCTGGCCCCCCAAAAGACATAAGAATGCCCCAAGATCCAGACGAGGCATATGTAACCTCCACCTGAAATGACAGAACGACAAACAAGGGGTAACACCAACACCAAACACATCACATAAATCATGAAAGCAGTAAAACTAACGAGTCTATCGTGCCATCACCCCCCCCCCCCCCCCCAATTCAATCTGTTAACAATTGCGAGCGCACATAAGAGCAGAATCTTCTGGATAGGGATGGCCGAACGGTTCGCCCGCTGGTCATTTCGCTGCGAATTTCGGCTGTTCGCCGTCCGCCCGATCGGCGGACTATTGCCGCCGATCGCCCGGCGGACTTCCATGTTTACTGTGTAAAAGAACTTTGACCTATGATGACACATCCATCATGGGGTACAGGACAGCCAATTGAGACATTACAGCACATGGACACTTGGACATTCCCCCTAACTTATAAATAGACCCGATCCGGCGGCCATTTTTCATTCTTTCTTCTGTCACTATAGGGAGAGGTTGCTGTGTGGAGCAGGGAGAGACTTCTGTGACCCAAATCGCTATTTATTAGGTCCACAAAAGTTCTTTTAAGGACTGGTATCATGGTAAAGGTGTTAGGTGTAGTTCAGGATATATGTTTGAGGCAGTGCTGTGCTAGTGATTGTTGCAGCAGCCTGAGTGTCTTTTGTCAGTGTAGAGAAAGGGACAGGACGCTGTGTGCTGCAGGGACAGTCATTGTAATCATTAGCTGTTACTATTAGGTCCACAAAAGTGCAATTCAAGTTATTGTTCCAGCAGCCTCTGTTTTGTCAGTTTATATAGGGACAGGCAGGAAGCTGTGTGTGAGGCAGTGAGGGACAGTCAGTTTAATCAGTAGCTGTTACTATTAGGTCCACAAAGGTTCTTTTCAGGACTGGTATGGTAATAGGCTTGTACACGTATAACATTCTTTCTTCCAAATATAGAAAGAATATTATACTTGACTGCTGCCCTTCTGCTGCAGTCTGCTAATCATTCACAACCTACTTGTTCCACAAAGGTCCTTATAAGGACTGGTAAGGTCTAGGGTGCTACAGTACATAGGGTTGAGTGAGGTACAGTCTGCTATTCCATAAGGACTGGTATAGGTCCACAATACATAGGGTTGAGGTGCACTACTGCTGACCGCTGCCCTATACTGCAGCAGTCCTTCATCAGTATAGGGACTGACGTACAGTCTGCTAATCATTCACAACCTACTTTTTCCACAAAGGTCCTTATAAGGACTGGTAAGGTCTAGGGTGCTACAGTACATAGGGTTGAGTGAGGTACAGTCTGCTATTCCATAAGGACTGGTATAGGTCCACAATACATAGGGTTGAGGTGCACTACTGCTGACCGCTGCCCTATACTGCAGCAGTCCTTCATCAGTATAGGGACTGACGTACAGTCTGCTAATCATTCACAACCTACTTGTTCCACAAAGGTCCTTATAAGGACTGGTAAGGTCTAGGGTGCTACAGTACATAGGGTTGAGTGAGGTACAGTCTGATATTCCATAAGGACTGGTATAGGTCCACAATACATAGGGTTGAGGTGCATTACTGCTGACCGCTGCCCTATACTGCAGCAGTCCTTCATCAGTATAGGGACTGAGAGTTTTGTCACAGGGTCATTTAAAAAATGACATGCAGAGGAAGAGGCAGGCCCTTCCTCAGGGGTGGTAGGGGTAGGGCAAGAGCAACAGGCTTGAGCCAAAGTGGGAAGTTGCAGAAGGTGCGTTCAATTCATTTGCAATCTGCACCCTCTTCTTCACTCTCTGCTATGTGCACCCCCAAAGACACTACCACCAACAACAACACCACAGCACCACCACATACCTTCCGCTTGAGTCACAGGAATTATTTTCCGATCCATATCAAGACATTTCTGATGCGCAGCCACTTTTGGTATTGGATCAGGAAGAGGAGGTAGCAACAACCGCTACTCAGCAGTCTGACGACAGTACCCAGATCAGCCCAAGGAGGAGGTTGGTCCCCGGTGTTGCTGCCTACTCCGAGATCTCTACTTATAGCGGTGGGGAAGATGACGTCGATGATGACGTGTCTAGTGATGTCACGTGGGTGCCCACAAGAGAGGAAGAGGAGGGGAGTTCAGAGGGAGATATGGACCAGCAGATAGGGAGGAGAAGCAGGAATAACTTACATTGCACAGGAGGGACAAAGCAGACGTCAAATGTATCAGGAGCAAGTCATCAACCATGTACGGTCACATCTGGCGTTCCCAGGACACCGGCACATGGCTTCACAGTGTGGGCTTTTTTTAACGTGTCCGCTGCTGACAATAGCGTTGCCATCTGCAATCTTTGCAGTCAACGCATTAGTCGCGGTAAGCCTAACACTCACCTAGGGACGACCGCCTTAAGAAGGCAGACGAGCAGCCATCACCGAGCCCAGTGGGAGCAACAGAACACACAAAGCCACACTCCAGGCTCTCACCGTCCAGCCTCGTCTTCAACTTCTCCTTCTCCTCTCTCCTCACAATTGTCCTCCACTCCATCTTCCATCACGCCAAGCTCACGTTTTTCTGCAAAAAGGCAGACTTCCGTGGGCCTAATGTTTGAGCGTAAAAAAATGATGACGCCGGATAATCCTCTTGCCCAACGGTTGACGGCTGGCTTGTCAGAACTCATAGCCCGCCAACTACTGCCATATAAACTGGTGGACTCGGAGGCCTTTCGCAAATTTGTGGCCATTGGAACACCACAATGGAAGGTCCCAGGAAGGAAGTATTTCTCAGAGAAGGGCATCCCAGAGCTATATGGCCATGTTCAGCGGCAAGTGAATGTATCTCTGGCACACAGTGTCGGTGCCAAGATACATCTGACCACAGACACTTGGTCTAGAAAACATGGGCAGGGAAGGTATATCACTTTTACTGCCCACTGGGTGAACCTTCTGACAGCCGTCAAGCATGTAACCCATGGCACCCATGTAGATTTGGTTTTACCGCCACAGATTGCATGCAGGCCTGGCTCTTCTTCTCTTCCTCCTCCTCCTACTCCATCCTCCTCCCTCTCCTCCTTGGCTGACTCCTCCTTTTCCGCTGCTAGCGTCTCTTCCACTGCGCCGCCCAAGCACCCCAGAACCTATTCGACATGTCAGGTGAGACGTTGCCATGCCGTGCTGCGTCTGTTGTGCCCGGAAGCCAAGAGCCACACTGGCCCGGCACTCCTTTCAGCTTTGCGTTCACAGGCAGATCAGTGGCTAATTATTCCCAAATAAGCTGCGCTATACTGATCCGATAAATGCTATGTGAAGCAAATGAGTGAATAAATAAAGCATGAAATCAAAAAATATTAACAAAGTGCAGACAGGGAAATGCATATACTAATGTTCAAATATTAGTCCATCATCCCATCAACAAAAAACGTTTTGCTTGTAATCTCCAACGTGTTTTAAACACACCACACCGATATAGGAAAAGTGTCATCAGAGTTTGCAGGAAAAAAGAGGACTTCCACCACCAACACTACTGCCGCTTACCAGCTACACTGATCCCATCTCAGAGACCAGATATCGCCAAATCAAAAACGCTTCCTCTGAGTCAGGACTGCATGGAGGGTGTATCCTCTTTAAGCGCTTGGTTCAAATGGTTAGAAGAATCCTACGGCCACACCACTTATTCCAATGGTTAGAAAAATCCTACGGCCACACCGCTCATTGCCCAGCACATATAATAACGAAAGGAATCGCCATAGTGTGATATAGTCACGAAATTTAATATAATAAAAAAGATTGCACTTACATCAAGTAGAAAAAACTTTGCTTTGTAAAACAAACAAATTCGCCGGCCGGCTTAGTAACGCTGCCCGTCGCTTCCGGGTCCAGCGTAGATCGCGGTGACGTCAGTACGTCGCTCCTCCCTTTTTTTTTTTTTTTTTTGTTTCATTACTTCACATTAAGTTTACATAGGAACAGCGCTGTATTTTTTAGGTTTTTATTCCGTTTTAGATCAGTGGCTAACACCGCTCAATTTGACAGTTGGTAAAGTGGTGTGTGACAACGGTGCCAATCTGCTTAGCGCATTGAAACAGGGCAAAATTACGCACGTGCCATGCATGGCGCACGTCTTAAACTTGGTGGTGCAGCGATTCGTTGTCAAATACCCTGGGGTCCAGGACATCTTGCGGTAGGCAAGGAAAATCTCGGCCCATTTCAGAAGATCTTACACGGCCATGGCTCGCCTTGCTGACATTCAGCGGCGACACAATCTGCCGGTCAGACGTCTTATTTGCGATTGCCCGACGCAATGGAACTCAACCTTCTATATGCTTGATAGGCTGCTCCAGCAGAAACGTGCAGTTAATGTCTACCTGTATGAACTCTGCGGCAGAACAGGTTCTGGGGAGCTGGGGTTTTTTTCACAGCGCCAGTGGCTGCTCATGCGCGATGCATGCAGACTTCTGCGGCCATTTGAGGAGATCACCAAACTGGTCAGTCGCAGCCATGGCGCCATCAGTGACATGGTACCTTATGCCTTCTTTATGGAGCGTGCATTGCGTCGTGTCATTGATCAAGCTGTGGAGGAGCAGGAGCGGGAAGATGAGGAAGTCGCAATGCTGGATGAATTCCCAGGGGGGGCTACTCTATCTGAGACAAGTGAACAACAGGAGTCTGAAGAGGAGTCAGAGGAGGATGGTGCCGGGGCGGATGAGGAGGAGCAAGAAGAGCATGCTTTAAACCTTTCTGGTATCCCTGTTGTTGTGCGTGGATGGGGAGAGGAGAATGAAGAGGACGACATTATCCTGGATGATGAGCAGGAGCCAGGCCACCACACCGCTTCCAGTTTAGTGCAAATGGGGGCCTTCATGCTCCAGTGTTTTAATAGGGACCCCCGTATAAAAAGCATAAGGGTCAAGGACCAGTACTGGGTGGCAACGTACTTAGACCCCCGGTAAAAACACAAAATGTCGGAAATGTTACCGCCGTCACAGAGGGCTGTCAGAATGGAGCACTTCCAGGCCTTGCTTCGAGAAATGCTGCATTCTGCTTTTGCGTGCGCTGGCAGAGGAGCAATTCCCACTCCCAGAGAAGGAGTTGCGGGTACCAATCCAACAGCGCCTGCAAGAAGAGGCTGGTTTGAAGATGTGTTGGTGACTTCGGATATGAGGTCATTCTTTCAGCCGACCCATCGACAGGTGTCATCCGGATCCAGCATCAGGGAACGCCTAGACCATCAGGTGTCCGACTACATTGGGTTAACGGGCGATGTGGACGCTCTGAGGAGTGATGAACCCCTGGACTACTGGGTGGGCAGGCTTGACCTCTGGCCAGAGCTTGCCCAATTTGCAATCGAACTGTTGGCTTACCCCTTGTCCAGTGTCCTGTCCGAAAGGACGTTCAGCGCAGCAGGGGGGATCGTGACCGATAAGCGTACTCGCCTAGCTCACGACAGTGTTAACTACCTCACATTTCTAAAAATGAATGAGGCATGGATCTCGGAGGTATTCAACACATATGACCAGTAGACCATGTATATGTCTATAAACAATTTTTTTAATCAAGCACACAGACCTTCTTTCTTCATTTGGCTCACTTCCTTGTCCAAAAAAAGCACACTGTACTATATGCCTGTACCCTCCTCTTTGAAGAGGTTGAGCGGTGTCATATTTCTACTGGGGCTGCTTATTATGAGGGTCTCCCACCATCCCTGTGTTGTGCTGACTTCCTCCTGGGGCTGCTTATTATGAGGGGCTCCCACCATCCCTGTGCTGTGCTGACTTCCTCCTGGGGTTGTACCTCTGCTGTGCATATTATGAGGGGCCCCCACCATCCCTGTGCTATGCTCATTATGAGGGGCTCCCACCATCCCTGTGCTATGCTCATTATGAGGGGCCCCCACCATCCCTGTGCTATGCTGACTTCCTCCTGGGGCTGCTTACGGTGCAGGTGTCAGTGCTGTATATCACGGTGCTGGTGTCAGTGCTGTATATCACGGTGCTGGTGTGAGTGCTTTATGTCACGCTGCTGATGTCAGTGCTCTCTATCATGGTGCTGCTGTCAGTGCTGTATGCCACGGTGCTGGTGTTAGTGCTTTACGTCACACTGCTGATGTCAGTGCTCTCTATCACAGTGCTGCTGTCAGTGCTGTATATCACGGTGCTGGTGTTAGTGCTTTATGTCACGCTGCTCATGTCAGTGCTCTCTATCACAGTGCTGCTGTCAGTGCTGTATATCACGGTGCTGGTGTTAGTGCTTTATGTCACGCTGCTGATGTCAGTGCTCTCTATCACGGTGCTGCTGTCAGTGCTGTATATCACGGTGCTGGTGTTAGTGCTTTATGTCACGCTGCTGATGTCAGTGCTCTCTATCACGGTGCTGTTGTCAGATCACTCTATCACGGTGCAGGTGTCATTGCTGTATGTCACGCTGCTGATGTCAGTGCTCTCTATCACGGTGCTGCTGTCAGTGCTGTATATCACGGTGCTGGTGTTAGTGCTTTATGTCACGCTGCTGATGTTAGTGCTCTCTATCACGGTGCTGTTGTCAGATCACTCTATCACGGTGCAGGTGTCATTGCTGTATGTCACGCTGCTGATGTCAGTGCTCTCTATCACGGTGCTGCTGTCAGTGCTGTATATCACGGTGCTGGTGTTAGTGCTTTATGTCACGCTGCTGATGTTAGTGCTCTCTATCACGGTGCTGTTGTCAGATCACTCTATCACGGTGCAGGTGTCATTGCTGTATGTCACGCTGCTAAAGTCAGTGCTCTCTATCACAGTGCTGCTGTCAGTGCTGTATGTCACGGTGCTGGTGTTAGTGCTTTATGTCACGCTGCTGATGTCAGTGCTCTCTATCACGGTGCTGTTGTCAGATCACTCTATCACGGTGCAGGTGTCATTGCTGTATGTCACGCTGCTGATGTCAGTGCTCTCTATCACGGTGCTGCTGTCAGTGCTGTATATCACGGTGCTGGTGTTAGTGCTTTATGTCACGCTGCTGATGTCAGTGCTCTCTATCACGGTGCTGTTGTCAGATCACTCTATAACGGTGCAGGTGTCATTGCTGTATGTCACACTGCTGATGTCAGTGCTCTCTATCACGGTGCTGCTGTCAGTGCTGTATATCACGGTGCTGGTGTTAGTGCTTTATGTCACGCTGCTGATGTCAGTGCTCTCTATCACGGTGCTGGTGTCAGATCACTCTATCACGGTGCAGGTGTCATTGCTGTATATCACGCTGCTGATGTCAGTGATCTCTATCATGGTGCTGGTGTCAGATGACTCTATCACGGTGAGGGTGTCATTGCTGTATGTCACGCTGCTGGTGATCATCTCCTGCACCCTCTTCTTTGCCTACCCTGACCTTCCCTCTCCTCCATTGCCTTCATGCGCTCCACAGTCCTGAATTGTCACAACAATTTCACATATAAAAAAAGAATGCTTGTAGATGTCGATCCCAGATTCACCTCATACATGTGTTATGTCATTGGCCATGTGGTGGGACTTTGTTTGCACAGCTATTAATTATTTTGTGGCTGCAAATTGGACCTGTAGGTTTGCAAAGTTCCCCTCCCATTGAAGTCAATGGGGCCCGCCGCGAACGTTACGGTTCGCGTACTATCGACCGCGTTCGCGGTCCGCGAAAACATCCCGTCGGAAGTTCGTCCATCACTACTCCTGGATTCCCAATGCCCAATCTTCTTAAAGAGGGATTCCACCTACAAAAAAAATATTAAAAGCCAGCAGCTATAAATACTACAGCTGCTGACTTTTAATAAATGGACACTCACCTGTCCCGGGTTCCAGCGATGCCGGCAGCCGAGGCCGATCGATCGCTCGGCTCTCGGCTGCTGCCGCCACCATTCTAGGTGAGGGAATCAGGAAGTGAAGCGAATCGGCTTCACTTCCCGGTTCCCTACTGCGCATGCGCGAGTCGCGCAGCGCAATAGGAATTGTCCGCGCTGTCTCTGGGACCCGTGTGTGTCCCAGCAGACAGCGCGGCAGGACAGGAAGAGGCATAGACTCCCATGGGAGTCTATGCCCGGAAGTGGGTGTAAATACCTGTCTTTGACAGATATCTCCACCCCCCTCCCTCCTGAAAGGTGCCAATTGTGACACCGGAGGGGGGGAGGGTTCCGATCAGCGGAAGTTCCACTTTAGGGTGGAACCCCGCTTTAACTGCTGCCTCATCCAACCCATACCAGGCAGCTTCTGTGGCCACCCCAATGAGGAAGGAGTCAGGCAATCAAACTCCGCCACTCAAAGGCACTTCCGAAAAAATTGCCTCGAATTGGAACCTGGATAAGTAGGACCCATTCCCATGCAACAAGAACGGCCCACCTCTAATCGGACGAACTCCCAGGAAATCCCTCACGCCACTCACTTAAGGGCAGCACAGTGGTGTAGTGGTTAGCACTCTCACCTAGCAGTAAGAAGGGTTGCTGGTTCAAATCTCAACCACAACTCTACCTGCCTGGAGTTTGCATGTTCTCCCTGTGCCTGCGTGGGTTTCCTCCGGGTACTCCGGTTTCCTCCTACAAACCAAAGACATGCAGGTAGGTTAATTGGCTTCTGTCCAAAATTGGCCCTAGTATATGAATGGGGACCTTGGATTGTGGGCTCCTTGAGGGTAGGGACCGATGTGAGTGTGTAATGTACAGGGATAGGGACAATTATAGACACTCAGGTTGAACTGGATGGACTGGTGTCTTTATTCAACCTTACTAACTATGAAACTATGAAACTCACCAGGCAAACTCTCAAACCCGGCAGGGGAAACAGATCAACACTCACCCTTTTCCCCTCTGATCCGTTTTAGACTTGCGCAACCATAACATCACTGTCTTTCGCTGCTCCCACATCCTGGACCATAAAACCCCCTGCTACCCGTCTAGATGGGCTCCCCCACCCGAAATGCTCTGAAAAACACTACCAAAAAAGCAGCTTTAAACAAAATTACCTCATAAACTGATGAACACATGTATTCCAGCTGTTCACAAATGGTCTGCCAAATCGAAAAAGAGACCGGCCACCGAGCATCTTTTTGTGAGTGGCACTTGCTATACCCTTTTATCGCTTGTTTCACCCAAAAATCTTTCATGAAATCAGGCCGGCCCTGCAGCTTGAACAAAAATGCTAAACCTGCCAGCTTCCTTGAAATGGCCGACACTGACCCCCCACCCTCCATGTGCCTAGAAACAAAATACATCACCAACAACCTTGTCTCAGGCTCACCCAGCTCAGCTCCCACCAGCCGTAAGAATTCTAACCACTCATTCCATACCTTTGAGTAAGCAGCCCAAGTCGACCCACTCACCGACCTGTTGAACCATCCCGTGGCGACTCCAAAGCAATCTCCCAAAGCTAGCCCGGGCAAGAAACCCCTTCCTTCTCTGCGGACGGAGCCAGCTCCCTGAACCTGCCCCACTGAAACCGAGACAGAGTCAGCTAGCGTGTTATCAATGCCCGGGATATGTACAGCATACAGAAAAATGTTCAACTGTAAACAACACAGCACTAAGTGATGCAACAACTGTATCACTGGCTGTGACAATGTGGAGATTCGGTTGATGACTTGAACCACCCCCATGTTGTCACAGTTCAACCTAATCTTCAAATTCCTACACGCTTCTCCCCACAGCTCCATTGCCATGATGACCACTGGAAATAATTCCAACAGTACCAGGTTCCGAAGGAAACCTGCCTCCACCCAGGATGTAGGCCAAGATTCTGCACTCCATTGCCCTTGAAAGAAAGCCCCATTGCCCGTAGACCTTGCCGCATCCGTGACTAAATCGAAATCAAAGTTACTCATCTGTCCCTCCATCCAAAGCAATCACCTATTATATGTCTGCAAAAATGTGTGCCAAACTGATGAAATGGGTCGGGGCACGCACCCCAGCGGTAGATGCCGACAGCCACCAACAGAACACCCTACCCATTGGAATAATGCGACAGGCAAAGTTAAACTTAAAGACTGTAACATCCGGAGTTAGACCTTGCTCTGCCCCATCATCCCCCTAATCTCCATCCTGAGATTCTCTACCTTGTCCATTGGCAGCCGACACTCCATGGCTCTGGAATCAATTACTATGCCCATAAAACTAAGTTCTGTACTCGGGCCCTCAGTCTTGTCAGCCTCCAATGGAACGCCGAACCTACCTGTAATGTGCTTCAATGTGGACAAGAGAATCGCACACACATTTGAGGAAGGAGGTCCCACACACAAAAAATCATCCAGGTAGTGGATGACGGAATCCAAACCCGACACCTCCCTAATTACCCATTCCAGAAATAAACAAAACATCTCAAACATTGCGCAGGAAATGGAGGAACCCATGGGCAGACATTGATCCACATAAAAGTCCCCCTGCCAACAGCATCCCAATAGTCTAAAACAGTCCAGGTGTACTGGAAGCAAATGAAAAGCCGACTCAATGTCTGATTTCGCCATGAGAGCACCCTGTCCAGCGCCTCACCCACCCCACAGCAGCGTCAATGGAAGTGTAAGACACTGTACACGCTTCTCGGTCTATAGAATCATTAACAGACCCCCCCTTTCAGAAACGATAGGTGGTGAATGAGCCAAAACTTATTTAGTTCCTTCTTAGGCACCACCCCTAGCGGGGAAACTACCAAATCCCTCAACAGCTGAACCTTAAACGGCCCCCCCGTGCGCCCCAGCATCACTTCTTTTTCCAATTTCTCTGAAACCACCCTGGATTCTGTAGAGCAGACCGCAAATTCCGCGCAAAATAAGCAGCACTTCAGTCAAACCAGATGGTATCTTAAAACCCTCTGAAAACCCGAGGCCAACATCCTAGCAGCTTCTCTATATGGGTACCTATTTAGGAAAAGCTGCATCCTTTCCACCATCACCAGAGTTGTCCCTCTTGTTCACAAACTCCCCAACCCGCTTCCCTTTCTTGAAGCAGCAGGACAGGGGATGATTGCCCCCGCATCCAAAGCACTCGTGCTTAAAGCGGCATTACCACCCAAACTTACAGAAGCCTTCGGTAAATGGCCAGCACATCCCCCCACTTCTTCCTGGCCGGCAGTCCTGGCCGGCAGTCCGCGGCGAAGACATAAGATAAGGCTCATCCAAAGGCTTATGTCCTTATGATCCCACCAAAGCAATGGTCGGACCGCCCTACGTTGCCTAAACTGTTCGTAGCCACGTGGTCCCCCCATACACCCTATTAGCCTCACCTATAGAATCCATATAACAGAACAGAGCCAAGCAGTGTTCCCGGTTTTTCGCCCCTATGACGCTGGCCATGATAGCGAACACCTGCAGCCAATTTACGAATGTCCACGGGATTAAACGGTACCTCCTCTTCTCCTCACCCTCCTTCTTTGAGTCAACTGGCTTAACGCTATCCAAATTAAATTTTTCCAAGGGGAGCAATGAGAAGATTTCCACATACTTACCCTTAATGATCTTGTCCTGTAACTCCTGTTTCAAGTGAGCCCCCAATGGCCCCTCAAAAAAACTGTACACTTTGCATTTTGCGGCATCTGCAATTCTTACCACGTCCATTCTGGCGGTTCCCCACTTTTGTCTCCCCCTGCCACACTCACCATCACCACTCCCAGAGCAGCCAGAGCTGCAGGGGTCCCCCTTTCCCCAGTATTCTCTGTACTCCCGCCAACCCATGGCGCTACCTGTGGAGGCACCCCTTGTCCACCCGCAAAGCATTGTACCAGGTCCTGCAACCCCTCAGTAACTCCTGTAGCCGCCCAGCTGACCCAAAGGCGGTCGGACGGACCGCTCGACACCCGCGGGCTAGTCCCCTCCCCCCCGCAATGGCCCTCTGCCCAGCCACCTTATCACCATGGACCCCCCACGCCTAACAACCGACACATAATGTCAGATAAATCAACATTAGATAAGGAGACAGACTTACCGGGCTGACCGGGCAAGTCCCCCACAGCCGCTGCACCTGCATGTCCTGCTGGCTTGCAATCCCGCTGGTCTTCCTCTTCAGATCCTGAGACTTCTCCCTCTGACCGAACCTCAGGAGCCAGCAGCATCAGTGTCAGCAGCCCCCTAGGCGAAGCAGGCCTGGAGGCCGTGGATTCTGCAAAACGCCGCTCCCCAGCCTGTCCCAGCCACATCTGCAGTGATGCGCCCACCAGCATGCGTAGATCCCCTGGTAGGACCCACCACCTGTCTTCCGCCCTCACATGTCCGAGACCTCCGCACGCATGGGGAAACCACACCTCCGGTGGACGACCCCTCGGTCTGGTCATGTATTAAAGTGGCCAGTTGGCTGTGTAGCCATTCTGATCCCCGTGTTGCTGCTGCCACCCGCAAGCGTGCCAGGATAAGGTCAACATCTGCCATGACAGAGGAGCAACGTGGAGAGAAAAACAACCTCCCTCTGTCTCACACAGACTGACTGCTCCTGGAAGTCCCCGCCTCCCCTTTTATATAACTCCTCTCCCTTACAACACTTCTACATCCCTTGTTGCCTCACTTTCCACCTAGTCATGCCTGGCCCTCCACTTCTTGTTTCTTTGTTCTTCTCCGTTCCGGGCCTCACTTTCTAACACATGAATATGCTTTGATCTAAACTAGGGGTAGGCAACCTTTTGAGGACAGTGTTCCAAAACATATTTTCAAAGAAATTACGAGTGCAGATTTTATAACAAAAAAATGTCTACTTCAAACTCTCATTCATGAAAAGGATTTTTTATAAAGTAAATGCTGCAAAATTAACATCCTGCACTCACGTCTCAGATTAGCCAGAATTCCTGCAACTATACACTTCAAATCAGCCCCAATTCAGGCACCGTCACACCTCAGATCACAGTCCCACCTGCAAATCTGTTTCATCACTGTACCCCCCTGTTCATCTGTCCCACCACTGTAATCCCCTGCACATCTGCCCCACCACTGTAACCCCCTGCACATCTGCTCCACCACTGTAACCCCCTGCTCATCTGTCCCACCACTGTACCACCCTGCTCTTCTATCCCACCACTGTAACCCCCTGCTCATCTGCCCCACCACTATCCCTCCCTTTCTCATCTGCTCCACCGCCATACCCCCATGCTCTTCCGTCTCACCACTGAACCATCTTCTCATCTGTCCTAACACTGAACTATTCTGCTCATCTGTCCCACCACTGTAACCCCTTTCTCATTTACCCCACCACTGTACCTCCTGCACATCTGTCCCACCTCTGTTCCCCCTATTAACCTGTCCTACCAATGTACCTCCTTTCTCCTCTGCCCCGCCACTGAACCCCCCCCCCCCTGTACACCTGCCCCACCTCTGTACCCCCTGCACTCCTGCCCAATCACTGTAACCCCTGCTCATCTGTCCCACCAATGCACCTCCTTTCACATGTGCCCCACCGCTGTAACCCCCTGCTCTTCTGTCCCACAGCTGAACCCACTTCTCATCCCTCCCACTACTGTACTACTACTGTACTACTACTACTGTGCACATCTGCCCACCACTGCACCCCCTTGCTCATCTGTCCCACTACTGTAACCCCACTGCTTATCTGCCCCATCAATGTACCCCTTTTCTAATCTGTCCTACCAATGTAACTCCCTGCACATCTGCTCCACCGACATATCCCCATCTGTCTCACCTCTGTACCCCCTGCTCTTCTGCCCCACCTCTGTTCTCCCTGCTTTTCTGTCCCATCACTGAACCCCTTCTCATCTGGCCCAACACTGAAATCCCCCCAGCTCATCTGCCCCATCACTTTACCCCTGCTCTTCTGTCCCATTGTTGAAGCCCTTCTCATGTCTTCCACCACTGTATCTCCCTGCAAATCTGCCCCACCGCTGTACTCTCCTGCTTTTTTGTCCCACCTCTGAACCCCTTCTGCTCATTTTCACCATCGCTGTACCCTCTTCTCATCTATGATATGCGTGATATGCAGAGTGGTGAAAAGAAGCAAAGATGCGACACATCTACCTGTCCTGCGACACTCATCCTGCTGATCCACCTCTTGCAACTAGCCCACGTGCATGTATGTGATGTCACATACAAACATCTGAAATGGAAGCGCAATGATAATCTTAGGTCAGGAGTATTTTCTGAAAGCAGTGGGCCTGTGTGCAGGATCATAAGTAGGGCCCCCGTAGCTGAGAAAAGGTTGTGTGTGATTTTCATTGTGCTGAATACTGGCTGTGGCTTAAATGGACACAGAGTGCAGGGATTCAGGATTAAGTGAGGCAAAGGTTCAGAAACAGGGCCAGATTAACATAGGGGCTATTGGAGTTGCAGCACCAGGCCCCTACCATAATATAGGCCCTGGCTGGCCAAATTCACTGTCAGTGCTATTTTCTGTCACTAAATACAGAAGTCTGGCTTCTGTGCTATAAGTGACAGTGTGCTGCTCCCTCAAACTCTCCCTGCACAGCACTCAGGGTAGATATAGACACAGCTTCCAGGGCACGGATATGTTATGGGCATCACCAGAGGGCTTGCTGGCTGAGAAACAGCCTGGTGCTCGAATGCCGATGCCCCCCTGCTGGACGATCTCACTACCACCCGTTACTGCTGTTTAGTGAAGGAGAGGCAAAGCCACAAATGGACTGTGTGAGGTAAGGTGGGGGGGTGTGGCAGGGGGTCCGTTTGTGTAAAGGTGAGGGTAGTGGGAAAGCAGGACTCTGTCAGGAACCATGAAACAGACAGAGACAGAAGTACACTCAAATCACACTTGTTTATTAATAAAAATAAAAAGGTAAATAGTAAAAAGCATAGTCAAGCATAGCCAGAGTCCAGTAGCCAGATCGGGTAATCAGCCAGTCCAAAGTTCATAAATCAGATCGGGAAATCAGCCAGTCCAGACCAGACGTCAGGGCTCCAAGGAGAGCAACTGCAAGCAGGATAGAAGCCAGGAGGGATGTCAGCAAGCCAGTCTTGAAACAAACAGCAGGAGATGGTTCCTAGTGATGTGACCAACGCAAAAGCAAATGAAAGAGTGAGCTGGAGGGCTTTAAATAGGCAGGTCAGACGAGCATCATCGGGAACAGCTGGAAACTGTGGAAAGAGAAGAGAGCTGGCAATTAGCCGACAGCTGAGCGGCCAGCCCAGAGGAGGAAGGGCTAAGCCAGCCCTGACAGACTCAAAGCTGAAGCAGCAGAATGCAGAGCTTAGCTGATGAGGGAGGGTTAGGAAGTAGACATGTGCACAATGAAATATTTCATTTCGGAATTTCATTTTCGTCCGAAAAATACATTTATTTAGTTACTCCCAAAATTCGTTTTTATTTATTTAATTTTTCGTAAAAAATTGCATTCGTCCAAAAATCCAAATTAATGTCTATTAGGAAGTGACTGCAGAATGCAGAGATAATCTGTGAGAGAAGGGTGCAGAGGTGAGCTATGGATGTGGGGGCAGAAGTGTCCTCTGTGCATAGCAAACCTCTGAACCCAGTGCTCTGTGTATTATGCTCTTCTGAACCCTGTGTTTATGCATTCCTGGGTTTAGTGAACAATGTCCCTTTAAGACCCTCCCGCTGTAAAATTTGGCCACACCCACCCTATGATGTGGAGTGCTCCCCCACAGGAAAGGGGGGGTTCTTGCACCTATTCTCTGAAAAGAAAAGCCGGGGCGTGGCTTGGCGCATGGAGGAGGAAGACGCTTGAGAGCTCAGCTCCTGCTCAAGCCCACAGAACGGCACACAGCACCACCACTAATCACTCCACCGGCCCCCCTCATGAGCAGGAGAGGAGGCAGTAACACTCCCCGCATCTCGGGATCGCAGAAATCGGAGGAAATCGGCAGTTATTTCCCCCAAAAGGACCACATAACAAAGCCACACCGGCCTCCAAGATGGCGGCGACCTGCTCGGCAGCAGCTCAGGCAGACTGCCTCTCAGGTACAGGCCTCGCAGCCTACACACTCCCCTCACCCCGGTCCCCAGGCACAGTGAACTTGAGAACTCCAGGAGCCCCTCACCGACTCAACATAGCCAGAAAGAGCTGGGATATGGAAAGCTATATTAAAGCTCTCCCCACAAAGCGGGACATTGAGGCTTATATTAGCAGGCTTGAAAGGTCTTACAAAAGAGAGATTAATGACCTGCGCCAGGACATAGGCCAGCACATAGAAGATATTGAAGCCGCTGTGGAGGAGTCTGTGATCAGAATCATGGATCATGACAATATCTTACAGGAACATACTAATCAGATCCAACATTTGTTCTATGGTCTCGACGACCAGGAGAACAGAAGTCGCTGCAATAACATCCGCATTCGCGGAAACCCAGAGTTAGTGGAAAACAAAGATTTAACAATGTTTAACCAGTTGCTGAACAAGCCCAACTAGCACCTCCTTAAATAGATAGGATCCATAGATCCTTGGGCCCTCACAACCCCAACCTTGCATACCCCAGAGACATTATCTGTTGCATACATTTCTTTAACATCAAAACCGAGATAATGCAAGCTGCTCGTGCCCAGGAATCGATTCTGTTCAACGACACCCCTATAATGCTCCTGACAGACTTATCAAAACAGACACTTCTCATGCGGAAGGCCCTGAAGCCTGTAACGGATGCATTACAATCCAAACAGATCAAATACAGATGGGGATTCCCCTTCCATCTATTTGCTTCCCAAAATGGTAAATCTGCCACCTTCCGCACCCTTGGAGACCTGCTCAACTTCCTAGGCACCTTTGAACTGCCTCAAATTAGGATCCCTGACTGGCCATTAAGTGCAGCTACACCAGGCCTTCCAAGATCTTCTGGATGGGTAAAACGAGCTAAGAAGAAGAGGCCCCGCTCCTGCACTTCCAAATCCCCTCTGGGATGAACAGTTCTTTCCCCACCGGCCGGTGGCCAACCTACCTAATTTTTCAATAATCCTGAGACTTGAAGTTTTGCCTTGAATATTTTTGATTTTCTTGCTTTCTGTTACTCCTCTCTCTCCCTGGAGTTTTTATTTTTTTTGAGCTCCCCCCCTTTCTTGTCAGGTGGGGGGGATTAGGTTCATAGCACATGCAACTTTTTTCACAGGGCGGTGGGAGAGGAGAACTGCACTAGCTGTAGTGGCTGATGCAGAAAATCTCAGGGTTAAATCTCACGAGTTACAGTTGCTTCAGCTTCCTATTTTATATGTAACAGACACTAACACTTTTGAGCTCAGGAAGTTGTTTGTTGAGATACCTGTGTAACTCGCTTTAAATGTATCTCAGTTTGATTTAAGTAGTTTAAGGTGCTGTGTGCATTAGGTGAGCATATTCATGACACTTTTTTAGTTGGGGCGGAGCCCCTGAGTTTGCACCAAACATGTTCCCCACAATAGGGTTTACAGAGTCTTTACTGCCTCTGTTTATGGCATATTTCTTAGGCTGCGTACACACGATGAGACTATCTGGCGGACTTAGTCCAGCGGACGAACCACCGGACTTTGCAGCGGAGGTCCGCCGGACTTTCTGAACGAGCGGACCTGTCGACACACGACCAGACTTTTCTGGCAGACTAGGTCTGGCGGGCAATCTGCCGGACTATGACAGGAGTCCACCGGACTTTTGAAATGAACAGACTTGCCCACACACGGAGAAAAGACAGTTCATTTTTAACGCGGCTCCAGGTAGACGGGAATCGCCTGGTATGGACTTAAAGGGGAAGCCCTACGCTGTAAAAACGGTGTGGGGGTCCCCCCAAAGTCCATATCAGACCTTTATCCGAGCACGTAGCCTGGCCGGTCAGGAAAGGGGGTGGGGACGAGCGAGCGCCCCCACCCTCCTGAGTAGTACCAGGCCGTGTGCCCTCATCATGTCCCCATGTTGATGAGGACAAGGGCCTCTTCCCCGACAACCCTGGCCGTTGGTTGTCGGGGTCTGCGGGCGGGGGGCTTATGGGAATCCGGGATCCCCTTTAATGAGGGGGCCCCCAGATACAGGCTGCCCACCCTATGTGAATGAGTATGGGGTACCATGTACCCCTACCCATTCACCTGGGAAAAAAGTAAATAAAAAACACAACACAAGTTTTTAAAATAATGTATTGGACAGCGCCAGTGGTCTTCTCTTCTTCTGTCTTGGGGGGTCTTCTCACCGGACTCCTCCGCTATCTTCTGCTCTTTTGCTAGTTCTTTTACTAGCGGAGGAGCCTGGCTTTCTTCTTCATCGCTTCCGCCGTCCGGGAGTCTTCTTACAACTTCGGGGGTCTTGTCCCCCTCTTCTGGGGTCTTGTCCCCCTCTTCAGTTCTTCTTGCTGGGCCTCCGCTTTCTTCTTCCAGCTCTTTTACTAGCATTGGACCAGTCTTCTGTAGCCGCCGCCTTCTCTTCTTCTCTTCTTCTCTTCTTCTTCCTTGAGATGTTGTCTGGACGCTCTCTTTGGCTGCAATGACAGGGATGCGTTGTGTGGCGACTTATATAGGGACAAGGGGCAGGGTCACCGGGTGATGTCACATGGTGACCCCACCCCCTTATGATGTCACAGTCCCAGAGGATGCGGCGAAAGAAGACAAGACCAACACTAGTAAAAGAGCTGGAAGAAGAAAGTGGAGGCCCAGCAAGAAGAACCGAAGAGGGGGACAAGACCCCCGAAGTTGGAAGAAGAGAAGAAGGCGACAGAAGACCGGGCCACTGCTAGTAAAAGAGCTATAAGAAGATAGCGGAGGCCCGGTAAGAAGAACTGAATAGGGGGACAAGACCCCAAAGAGGGAGACAAGACCCCCGAAGTCGGAAGAAGACCCCTGGACCCCACGCCCGCAGACCCCGACAACCAACGGCTAGGGTTGTCAGGAAGAGGCCCTTGCCCTCATCAACATGGGGACAAGGGCCCCCCATGTTGAGGGCACACGGCCTGGTACAGCTCAGGAGGGGGGGGCTCGCTCGTCCCCACCCCCTTTCCTGACTGGCCGGGCTGCGTGCTCGGATAAGGGTCTGATATGGACTCAGGGGGGGACCCCCACGCCGTTTTTTTGGCGTAGGGCTTCCCCTTTAAGTCCATACCAGGTGACCGGGCCAGCAAGGTGTCAATCTCGCCGATGGAGGCGGCGACATTGACCTCCTTCGCTAGTCCCGTCTACCTGGAGCCGCATTTAAAATGAATGGACTCTTCTCCATATGTGGGCAAGTCCGTTCATTTCAAAAGTCCGGCGGACTAGCACACAGACGGCAGATTGTCCACCGAACTCAAAACTTCTTTCTAAGTCCGCCGGACTTTTGGAAAGAAATAGTTCGCCGGAGCCCACACACGGGCGGATTGTCCGGCGGACTCTGGTCCGCCGGATAGTCTGATCGTGTGTACACGGCATCAGAAATACTTAGTGTCCATCTCCTCTACCCCACTATCGACACTAGAGAGCGCAGTCTCCCTATAATTTATGTCATTCTGCCTATCTGTCAGCGAACTTACACACTGATACGGGGATCCCCAAATCACTTATATCCCCATTCCCACCCACATTTTGCCTACTGGGCAACACAGCATACATCCCTGTCTAGGTGCATTCACCTTCCATTTTTCCTTGTTAAAATGTATTCCTTCCTCATCCTATCCCCTCCCCCAAACATAGCTCAGCAACAGCACATAAGTCCCCTCTCCCTTGAGTTCAAGAAACAAACGATATACATCTTCAAAAAACCTTTCTTATGGCTACCATCTTAGAGATTAAGATTTCCTCTCTTAATTGTAGAGGATTTAACACCCCTAAAATTATGGTCAGATCGTGCCCCTGTACATGTCACCCTCGGGAGACTCCCACGTCACACTTGACGCAACACTTGGAGACTGAATGATAACCTACTGAACGACACCACATGCACTGCAGCGGTGTCCAAAGCAATTACAGACTTTACTCAAGCGCATGTCCACGACGAGACATCTAGCATGAACAAGTGGGAGACTCTGAAATGCGTTTTACGTGGGTTTTTTTTACAACATGGCTCTAGATTGAAAAAGGCACGCACAGAGGACATACACCATCTCTTTTCTCAGATAGCCTCCCTTGAAGATTTGCATAAATGCACTTTAGACCTTAGAACCCTAACCGAACTTTCTAACACACAATGAAACTTACTACATATTTTTACTGAAAGATCATTAACCGCCTGTAACAAAAGCAGTCACATTCATTATTCTCAGGCAAATAAGTGTGGGAAACACCTCGCATGAGTTATCTACCCTAGACAACAGAGACAAAACATTCCCCATATCATGTCTCCCTGAGTCCCTCCCAACAGAAGAGGTTTAAGCCCACGTACACACGGTCGGAGATTTTGCCAACCAAATCCGTTGGATTTTGCCCGTCGGATTTAGTCCGACGGATTGTGTCCGAAACTGTTGCATACACACGGTTGGGCCAAGTTGGCGAAAAATCTGATCTTTCAGAACGTGATGACGTAATTTCGTTACGATGGGACTACATTCAGGCTAGTAGCCAATAGCTTTGATGTAGGAATTTGATCTGAGCATGCGTGGCACTTGGTCCGATCAAAATGCTCTACACATGATCGGATTAGGTCCGTCCGGCCCAGTTGGTCGGGAAATATTTCCAACATGTTGGAAAATTGGGTCGGACGGAGATTCAGACGGAATCAGTCCGATGCATACCACACACAGTCGGATTATCTGACGACACGGTCCGATAAGACTCATTCCGACAGATTCTCCGACCGTGTGTACAAGGGCTAAGAACTCTGAGATTGTCTCAGAGTTTAGAGACTTTTACTCCTCACTCTATAATCTCCCCTCATCCAGCAGTTCGCACCCCTCCTCCCCGTCCGATCTACTCCAATATATACAAGACACAGCTTTACCGAGTATCGCTCTATCCGACATTGAAGAATTAGAACAACCATTAACCACATCAGATTTTTTGATTTCGATCAAAGGACTTAAAAATGGCAAAAGCCCATGCCCAGACGATTACACCCCCCCAATTTTACAAAAGATTTGCGCAACAACTCGCCTCAATTATGGCAAAGGCCATTGAGGAGGTGGACGAGACACAACCTCTGTCTTTTCAACTCCTTCAAGCCCAGATAGTCGTGATACCTAAGCCAGGAAAAGATCACGCACAATGCAGTAATTATCGACCCATATCTCTACTGATCATCGATATAAAATTCTACTCAAAAAAAAAAAAAAGCACTCAGTGCACAGTAGACATATGCAGAGTAAAATATTTCGTTTCGGAATTTCGTTTTCATCCGAAAAATTTATTAATTTAGTTTTTATTTATTTTGTTTTTCGTTCAAAAATTGCATTCGTCCGAAAATCCACATGAATTACAGTCGAATCTGTCTTTGAAGGCTTATGGTGTCTGTCGAATGTATGAAGAAGATTAGACGGAACTAGTATATAGCATACTTCGTGTGAACTTTAGAACCCTATTAAAGTCTATGGGACTCCAACGTTCAAAATCTAAAGTGCTAATTTTAAAGGCTAATTTGCAAGTTACTGTCCTAAAAAGTGTTTGGGGACCTGGGTCCTGCCCCAGGGGACATTTATCAATGCAAAAAAAAGTTTTGGTGGGATCTGGGGGTCCACTTGTTAAAGGGGGCTTCCAGATTCTGATAAGCCCCCCGCCCGCAGACCCCCACAACCACCGGCCAGGGTTGTGGGGATGAGGCCCTTCTCCGCATCATCATAGGGACAAGGTGCTTTGAGGGGTCACAGACCCCCAAAGCATCCTCCCAATGTTGAGGGCATGTGGCCTGGTACGGTTCAGGATGGAGGGGGGCCGCTCTCTCGCCCCCCCTCTTTTCCTGCGGCCTGCCAGGTTGCGTGCTCAGATAAAGGGTCAGGTATGGATTTTTAGGGGGACCCCCACGTCAATTTTTTTTTAAATTTCCCCTTAATATCCATACCAGACCTGAAGGGCCTGGTAATTGAATTTGGGGGACCCGCACGCTTTTTTTTATTTATTTATTTATTTTTTATTTATTTTTTTTATCAATGACTTTCAATGAGTGTTCTCAGTATTACGGAGCCGACAATTCATAATAGCTGCGAGTGATTTTAAAGGACTTTTTTTCCTGCATAAATGACACTTTGTGCAGGGACAGTTCTAAGCACCAGAAACATACGCCCCTTCACAGGCATACTATAGACACACCCCCCCGTATGAAATTTAAAGGAATATTACACTTTTATTGTTTCACTTTAATCATTATTAAAATCACTGCTCCCGAAAAAAACTGCCATTTTTAAAACTTTTTTTGCATTGATACATGTCCCCTAGGGCAGGACCCAGGTCCCCAAACACTTTTTAGGACAGTAACTTGCAGAATCTTTTCTCTCTGTCAAATCTTTTTTCTCTGTTGAGTATTTTCTCTATATAATCTTGGACTAATAGAGGTAAGGTTAGGCACATTCGACCACAGGTTCTATAGACACAGATTGTTATTGTCACATCGAATCTCCTATTCTATATCGAACTGTTGTAGCAATGAAAACAAAAATAAAGCATTTATTTATGTCGGATCTTTCGTTTTTCGGATTCTGTGCTTTCGTTATCGTTTGTCAAAACGAAAACGAAAATAGCTGAAATTCGGACGAAAATGCATTCGGACGAAAACGAATGCACATGTCTAGTGCACAGTGATCAAGTAGGCTTCATTCCAGGCCGAGAAGCCAGAAACAACACGTTTGACAGGGTGAGCTTGCCATTTCTACGAGCTTCACTACAACAAATAGGCCTGGGCCCACGGATAATATCCAAAATTATGTCCCTATACTCAAATCCCTCTGCGAGGATCTCAGCTAACGGGGAGTCTTCCGAGGCCTTCGGAATTAAAAATGGCACGAGGCAAGGCTGCCTTCTATCACCATTTTAATTTGCACTTATGGTGGAGCACCTGGCTCAAGCCATCCGCAACAATGGTTCCATTCATGGGATCCCTACTCCCTCGGCTACCCGTAAGCTGTCACTCTATGCTGACGACCTACTCCTGTATGTCACTCAACTGCGGACCAGTATTACAGTTATCCTAGGGGAGCTTGACCGTTTTAGAGCACATAGCAACTTTAAATTGAACATAACTTAAACAGAAGCACTCAACATATCTTTAGCTCCGAAGGAACTAAACTTCATTCAGAAACAATTTCCTTTTATCGGTGGCATTTTCGCTCAGTTAAGTATCTAGGGATGGAGATCCCTAAAGATCTACAAGACTAGGGATGAGCCGAACACCCCCCGGTTCGGTTCGCACCAGAACTTTCGAACGGACCCCAAATTCGTACGAACTTTAGAACCCCATTGAAGTCTATGGGACTCGAACGTTCAAAATTAAAAGTGCTAATTTTAACGGCTAATATGCAAGATACTGTCCTAAAATGGTTTGGGGACCTGGCTCCTGCCCCAGGGGACATGGGTCAAAATGACATTAAACGGAAATAACATCATTTAAAACTGCTTGCGGTTTTAATGTTATATCTGGTTCCTGCAATATGGTTGAAAATCATTGAGAAAAATGGCATGGGTAGCCCCATTACCAGCCCCTTTGGGTCTTGTACGCATATTAAGGGGAACCCCGTACCCATATTAAAAAAAGGAAATGCGTGTGGCCCCCAGGCAATATATACTCAGAACAGCAGTATACAGGCGGTGAAGACAGGGACCGTGTAGGTTTGTTGTGTTAAGTTGAATCTGTTTGTAATTTTAAACTGGTACATTTTTAAAGTGTAGCTCCAGTCAAAAAAACGATTTTTAAGCTTTTTGGAAAACATAGGGAAGGGTTATCACCCCTGTATAATTTGTTTTGTCGTACATCTTTTTTCATCTCACTTGCTGTTGTCTCCTTCCGTTTGCAAGTAGGAGATGTTTGTAAGTTGGATGTTTAAAAGTAGGGGCCTGCCCTATATGCTCTGCAGAAATGGCGGAACAAGGTGTTGGTTTTGCCACAACATTGTAAGCCCTCAAAGTGACTGTTGGTGGGCGCTGGAGCGCCCTGCTGTGAATGATTATATCAAGAATTGTAATTACATGCCATTGTTGAACAGTGGTAGAAAAATTTACCTTTGGTGGTTGTGGTGCTGGTGCCACAACACTATAAGTCCTCACAGTTACTCTGGGTGGGCACAGGAACGGGCCCTCCTGTGAAATATTATATCAAGAATTGTAATTACGTGTCCCTGTTAAACAGGGGCTGAAAAATTGGGCTGCTGGCACTGGTGCTGGTGGCACGACACTGCAACCTCTCCCATATACTCTAGTTTTATTGCAGGAATTAGCCCTGCTGCAAAGCATTGCATCAAAAATTGTAATTAAACGCCCCTGTTAAACAGGGGCAGAAAAATTGGGCCTTGGGCACTGGTGCCACCACACTGCAACCTCTCCCATATACTCTAGTTTTATTGCAGGAATTAGCCCTGCTGCAAAGCATTGCATCAAAAATTGTAATTAAACGCCCATGTTAAACAGGGGCAGAAAAATTGGGCTGATGGCATCACCCAGAACCAGAAATGTTCTTCCAACATATCAGCGGAGGAGGAAGAGGATAGACAATCAACATAACAGGACAGTCACTCAGCATCAGCATAGGCAGTCTTGAAGGGATGTGATATTTCAAAAAAAATTATTCGGTTACATCAGCTTCAGGTGCTTGGTAGCTGTGGGTTATCCAAGACTGATTCATCTTGATGAAGGTCAGTCGATCAACTGATTCGGTGGACAGGCGCACCCTGTGATCGGTAACAAAGCCACCAGCAGCACTGAAGGTGCGTTCCAAAAGAACGCTGGATGCAGGACAGGCCAGTAGCTCAATTGCATACTGTGCAAGCTCTGGCCAGTGATCCACCCTCAAGACCCAGTAAGCCAGAGGATTTTCGGTGGGAAAGGTGTCGCTGGCGATGGTTGCTGGAACCAATCATACCTTGGGGCTGCGGACTAAAAAATTGTCAGAAAGCATCAGTCAGACGGCCACCTTCTCCACTGCTCCTTCTGACCGATGCCTCAGCAACACGTTGTCCAGGACCAGGAGTTTGTAACCTCCCAGTCTCTGGGAACGCATTGCACAGACCTTTCTGCAAGGCCTCCCGGAGATGTCTCATCCTCTGCTCCCTCTGCGATGGCAAGATAAGGTCGGCAACCTTACCCTTGTACCGTGGATCAAGGAGAGTGGCCAGCCAGTAATGGTCCCTCTCCTTGATCCGAAGAATACGAGGATCCTTCCGCAGGCTTTGCAGGATCAGGGAGGCCATGCAGCGTAGGTTAGCTGAGGCATTCGGTCCGGAGTCCTCTGGGTCACTAAGGGCAACATGATCCGCAGCTACCTCCTTCCAGCCACGTACAAGTCCACGTGTTTCTTGGGACTGTAAATCATCCCTACAAGACTGCTGCTGCTGATGCTGAGTGCCAGCCTCCACCTCCATGCTGACACAATCATCCTCCTCCTCCTCTTCCTGTGTGATGGGTGGCACAGCAGGAACACTGTCTGGATAAAGGGGGCCTTGAGAGGCAAGGAAGTCCTCCTCTTCCTGCCTCTGTTCTGCCTCAAGTGCCCTGTCCATTATTCCACGCAGCGTATGCTCCAAGAGGTGGACAAGAGGTACAGTGTCACTAATGCATGCACTGTCACTGCTCACCATCCTTGTGGCCTCCTCAAACGGTGACAGGACAGTGCATGCACCCCTGATCATGCCCCACTGGCGTGCTGAGAAAAAACCGAGCTCCCATGACCCTGTCCTGGTGCCGTAGTCGCACAGGTACTCATTGATGGCCCTCTGCTGCGTCTGCAGCCACTGCAGCATGGCCAACGTTGAGTTCCACCTGGTGGGCATGTCACATATAAGGCGGTTCTTGGGCAGGTTCAACTCCTTTTGGAGCTCAGCCAGCCGAGCACAGGCATTAAATGTTCGGCGGAAATGCACACAGACTTTCCTGGCCTGCTTCAGGACATCCTGTAAGCCGGGGTACCTGCCCAAGAACCGCTGCACCACCAGGTTAAGGACGTGAGCTACACAGGGCACATGGGTCAGTTGTCCCTGTCGGAGGGCGGAGAGGAGGTTGGTGCCATTGTCGCAGACCACCATTCCTGGCTTAAGCTGGCGTGGCGTCAACCACCTCTCGGCCTGCCCCTGCAGAGCTGACAAAACATCCACCCCAGTGTGGCTCCTGTCCCCCAAACAAACCAGCGCAAGCACGGCATGGCATCGTTTTGCCTGCGTACTTGCGTAGCCCCTGGAACGCCTACGGAGCACCGCTGGTTCTGAGGACAGAGCACTGGAAGAGGCCATGGAGGAAGAAGAAGAGGAGGGGGTGGAGGAGAGAGGTGTGTCACAACCAATAGTAGCATTTTGGAGGCGTGGTGGCGGAACAACCTCCAACACTACTGCACCTTGTCCTGCATCCTTCCCAGCTGCCAGAAGAGTGGCCCAATGGGCCGTGAAAGACAGGTAACGTCCCTGTCCATGCCTGCTGGACCATGAGTCAGCGGTAATATGCACCTTACCGCGCTGACCGCCCTGTCCAGCGAGGCAAGGACATTGCCTTCCACATGCCGGTAGAGAGCCGGAATCGCCTTCCGTGAGAAAAAGTGGCGTTTGGGGACCTGCCACTGAGGAACCGCACATTGTACAAACTCACGGAAGGGGGCCAAGTCTACCAACTGAAAAGGCAGCAGTTGAAGTGCTAGCAATTTAGCCAAGCTAGCATTCAACCGCTGGGCATGTGGATGGCAGGGAGTGAACTTCTTTCGCCAGTCCAGCAGCTGGGGCAGGGACATTTGCCTGCTATAATCGGACGTGGGTGTACTGCTAGCAGAGTGCCCGGAAGCACTTGGCTGTGACACACCTAATTCTACACCTTCATTCCTCTCAGAGCAGGTTTCAGAGAGGACTGAAGGTCTAGTGGGGTTGGAGATGCCAGCTGATGAGGAGCAAGGAGAGGTCCGCTTTGTTCTTTGGTGTGGGTCTTTGCAGTACGCTTGCAAACGAGCTGCATGGCAGGTCAACATATGTCTGGTCAAGCATGTGGTGCCCAAGCGGCTGATGTTTTGGCCACGCGAGATACGCTTGAGACATATGTTGCAAATAGCAGCGGTGCGATCTGATGCACTCGTCTCAAAAAAGGCCCACACCAAAGAACTTTTAGAATAACGCGCAGAGGCAGCGCCTGCACAGGCGGAGCTCTGCGGTGTGATTCAGTCGGTGTGCTGCCCCTAAGCTGGCCCCCGGAGGGCATCCTGCCTCATTGGACATGTGCCTCCTCCTCCTCCTCTCTCCTACCAGGCACCCACGTGGAGTCAGTGCCCTCATCATCCCCTCCCTCTTCATCCCTGTAGCAAACCTGGCAATATGCTGCAGCTTGTGGAACATGACTGCCAGATTGCTGTCCTTCTTGAGCATCCCCTCTCTCTGCATTCACGCTACTGCCTTCCTCTAGCTGAGTGTCATCATCAGAGCCTACAAAACACTGGGCATCCTCCTGGAGCATGTACCCAAAACTGTGCTCAAAGAGTTCAGGAGACTCCTCAGGAGGACGTCGTGGGTCTAGGGAAGGAGTCACTGATGATGACATTGAGAGGAGGGAAGAAAAGAAGGACAAGCGTGTCCCATGGCCACAAGCTGATGACAATGCACCGCGTCAACGACCAGCACTGTTGTCTCTAGACACAGAGCCTGCTTGCCCTCTTTTATCGGCTCGCGCCTGTCTGCCTGTCTGCCTCTCCTTGCTGGCCTTCCAGACATGGTAATGGCCTGAAGGGAGTTGGGTAAAACAGCAGTTGGGTAGTGTATATTGTGCTGGAGGCACACAACATCCACTAACTCCTGCAGATGCCTTTATTATAGAACACCAGAGATAAAGGGGTATACTGTAATGGAGTCACACAACACTCACTAAGCCCTGCAGATGGCTCTAATAGAGAACAGCAATAAAGGGTAGATACAGGTGTATATTGTGCTGGAGGCACACAACACCCACTAACTCCTGCAGATGCCTTTATTATAGAACACCAGAGATAAAGGGGTATACTGTAATGGAGTCACACAACACCCACTAAGCCCTGCAGATGGCTCTATTAGAGAACAGCAATAAAGGGTAGATACAGGTGTATATTGTGCTGGAGGCACAAAACACACACTAACTCCTGCAGATGCCTTTATTATAGAACACCAGAGATAAAGGGGTATATACAGATGTATACTGTGCTGTGCTGGAGGCACACACAACTTCCAATAACTCCTGCAGATGGCAAGTGGGCTCAAATAGAGAAGAGCTATGTAGGTGGATATAGCGGTGTGTACTGGGTACAGAGCACGCAGACAGCACGCACAAGCTCCTAACACTACTGACTGCAAGCTCTATTATAAAAGATAGATCACTAGCTATATAGGTGAGGTGAATATAACGGTGTATACTGCGGTCAGGGCACACAGACAACAACCACTACAGAAGAGCAAGATCGAAAATCGGCGGATAACGATCGGTGTATACTGTGTTGAAGGTACACAGAACACCCACAACCTGCTTCAGACGGCAACACACTACACAAGGCCGCCGCGCTGGCGGCCTTATATAGTGTGGGGCATGTACTACACAGCCTGAGCTATGATTGGCCACAGGCATCCTGCCTGTGGCCAATCATGGCTCTCCTCGCTGCCGGCGCTGTGATTGGCCAAGCATGCGGGGTCACAGTGCATGCTTGGCCAATCATGAGCCAGCAATGCACTGCGCCATCGCATTGCATTGTGGGCCGTGAGCGCCACACGAATTTGGCACGAACGGCCCATAACGTTCGGAATTCGCCGAACGGGCGAACAGCCGATGTTCCAGTCGAACGTATGTTCGACTCGAACACGAAGCTCATCCCTACACAAGACATGTATTCCCTAAATTTCAGCCCGCTGCTGACCAAAATCAGACGTTCCATCGAAACTTGGCACAACCTCAAACTCACATGGGTGGGGGAGAATGAACGACATAAAAATGGATATAATTCCTAAAATGTTATATCTATTCCAAACCTTGCCCATCCTCCTCCCCAAAGCATTTTTTCTATCGCTCCGCTCCATGACGGTTAAGTTCCTCTGGCAGCATCACCCCCCAGGCATAAAGTTCTATGATGCACCCCTAAATCCAGTGGAGGCACTGGCCTCCCGGATTTCCAATTATATCATATTTCAACGTTGATCTCCAGGCTCCTTGATTGGTTCCCTAGACCGCTAATGAAACCTTCCATCTCAATCGAACAAGATATGGCACAAGTTGACCTGCGAGCCCTTTTATGGTGATATAATGCTAAATTCCGCACAATGCAAGGGATCTCGCCACTGACGATGGCAGCCCTCACTTTATGGTACAACAAAGCCAATAAATTAGCCCTCTCCACAGACCCAAGCCCTCTCTCTCCCCTATTTGATAACCCGGCCTTCCCTGCTTATCTTTCTAGAGAACAATGTGGGGCATACCATAGAGAGCAATGGCCTACTGCTAACCAATTTGTTCTCCCCACCACAGGTCATTTTCGCCCACCCTCAGATTCAAAGACCCCCACCACAACGGACTGGCTCATCACAATCTCTCTAAACCACGTTAGTAGGTCGCTTCATCTCTCCGGACTGGTCCACAGATCACTCACTTAATTTGAGGACATGTACAGTCTCTCTCAGACACACCTTATCGCTAATATACAAAGACATTCAGTCCCATCTGTGCGATTCTCTTCCCGAATATACACATAAATAGTCCAGAGACCTAGCCACTGAGATATCTCCAGCACAGTGGATCACCTCATTCATACTCACCCACAAATTGTCCAGGTCAGGATTCACACAGGAGAAGAACTACAAACTGATTTTGCAGTGGTATAGTGTCCCAGTCTCAGTACACAGGATGTTCCCGTCCACTACGGATGTCTGCTGGTGGTGTCACGGAGAAAGAGTATCCTACAGTCATGTCTGGTGGGATTGTGTCAAGGTTCGTCCATTTTGGGATAGGTGACGTCGATGATGACGTATCTAGTGATGTCACGTAGGTGCCCACAAGAGAGGAAGAGGAGGGGAATTCAGAGGGAGATATGGACCAGCAGATAGGGAGGAGAAGCAGGCGAAACTTACATTGCACAGGAGGGACAAACCAGACTGCTAATGTATCAGGAGCGAGGCATCAACCATGTACGGTCACATCTGGCGCTCCCAGGATGCCGGCACATGGCTCCGTGGTGTGTGCTTTCTTTAACATGTCCGCTGCTGACAATAGTGTTGCCATCTGCAGCCTTTGCAGTCAACACATAAGTCGCGGTAAGCCCAACACTCACCTAGGGACAACCACCTTAAGAAGGCACATGAGCTGCCATCACCGAGCCCAGTGGGAGTAATGGAACCCACAAAGCCACACTCCAGGCTCTCACCGTCCAGCCTCTTCCACTTCTCCTTCTCCTCTCATCTCATAATTGTCCTCCATTCCACCTTCCATCATGCCATCGTCACGTTTTTCTGGAAAAAGGCAGGCTTCCGTGTGTCAAATGTTCGAGCGTAAAAAAATGATGACGCGAGATAACCCTCTTGCTCAACGGTTGACCACTGGCTTGTCAGAACTGTTAGCCTGCCAACTACTGCCATATAAACTGGTGGACTCGGAAGCCTTTCGAAAATTTGTGGCCATTGGAACACCACAATGGAAGGTCACAGGAAGGAGGTATTTCTCACAGAAGGGCATCCCAGAGCTATATGGCCATGTTCAGCGGCAAGTGAATGTATCTCTGGCACACAGTGTCGGTGCCAAGATACATCTGACCACAGATACGTGGTCTAGCAAACACGGGCAGGGAAGGTATATAACTTTTACTGCCCACTGGGTGAACCTTGTGGTGGCCGTCAAGCATGTAATAGAGGTGCACGATTAATCGCGAGAAGATCACGATTTCGATTCACCCCCCACGCGATCTAAAGTCTGGATGACCCGCGATTTTCGATTTAGCTCTGCCGGTTCCATGTAACCAGCGTGGAATGCAAATGGCGGATATCGGAACTGAAGTCAACCACCGGAACTGACGTCAGTCATCAGAGCTCGTGATGCGGCGCGCTGCTGCCTGGGCATGGGTGGCCCGGGAAACAGCAGCGAGTGCGCACTGTGATGTTGGTCTACAACTCCCAGCATAGCTGTTTCTAGGGGGGTGGTGACAGAGTACTGAGGACTGGAGTGGACTACAGTATGGCCCTATAGGGTGAGTTGTTAAATAATGAGGCTGGTGTACAGAGGACTACAACCCCCAGCATGGCTGATTCTATATTATGGGGCACTGCAACCCCCAGCATTACTGCTGTATGGGGATTATGTCCCTATATGGGGCAATATAAACTACCTGAAGACTGACTGCCATAAGGCCCTATATGAGGTGGTGTACTGAGGACTATAACTCCCAGCATGACTGATTTTGGCTTATGGGGGACTATAACCCCCCAGCATGATTCTGGTTAATGGGGGACTACAACCCTTAGCATGCCCCTATGTGGGGGGGGGCATATAACACTGAGGACTGCAACTCCCCACCATGACTTATTCTCTAAGGGGGACTACAATTCCCAGCAGGGACTTGTGTATAGTAATGAGGAGTCCTCGCTACTATACACAGGTCCCTGCTGGCAATTGTAGTCCCCCATAGAGAATAAGTCATGCTGGGGAGTTGCAGTCCTCAGTGTTATATGTCCCCCCTCCCCACATAGGGGCATGCTAAGGGTTGTAGTCCCCCATAAACCAGAATCGAGCTGGGGGGTTGTAGTCCCCCATAAGCCAAAATCAGTCATGCTGGAGGACTGCAGCTCCCAGCACAATCATTTTGTGGGGGGACTACAACCCTGAGCAGTGTAACTCCCATCATGGCTGATTCTGTTATGGAAAGACTACAACTCTCAGCGTGGCCCTGTAGTGGGCCTTATTTTTTCTTATTTATTCTCAGTTTTTGAGAATCGTGAGAGAATCGTGATCTTCATTCTAAGCAAAAGAATCGCGATTCTCATTTTTCCCAGAATAATGCAGCTCTAGCATGTAACCTGTGGCACCCGTGTAGATTTGGTTTTACCGCCACGGATTGCATGCAGGCCTGGCTCTTCTTCTCCTCCTCCTACTCCATCCTCCCTCTCCTCCTCGGTTGACTCCTCCGTTTCCGGTGCTAGCGCCTCTTCCGCGGCACCGCCCAAGATCCCCAGAACCTATTCGACATGGCAGGTGAGACATTGCCATGCTGTGCTACGTCTGTTGTGCCTGGAAGCCAAGAGCCACACTGGCCCTGCACTCCTTTCAGCTTTGCGTTCGCAGGCAGATCAGTGGCTAACACCGATCAATTTGACAGTTGGTAAAGTGGTGTGTGACAACGCTGCCAATCTGCTTAGTGCATTGAAACAGGGCAAAATTACACACGTGCCACGCATGGCACACGTCTTAAACTTGGTCTGCATCGATTCGTTGTCAAATACCCTGGGGTCCAGGACATCTTGTGGCAGGCAAGGAAAATCTCTGCCCATTTCAGAAGATCTTACACGGCCATGGCTCGCCTTGCTGACATTCAGCGGTGACACAATCTGCCGCTCAGACGTCTTATTTGCGATTGCCCGACGCAATGGAACTCAACCTTCTATATGCTTAATAGGCTGCTCCAGCAGAAATGTGCAGTTAACGACTACATGTACGAACTCTGCGGCAGAACAGGTTCTGGGAGCTTGGTTTTTTTTTCACTGTGCCAGTGGCTGCTCTGCAGCCATTTGATGAGATCACCAAACTGGTCAGTCGCAGCCATGGCGCCATCAGTGACATCGTACCTTATGCCTTCTTTATGGAGCGTGCATTGCGTCGTGTCATTGATCAAGCTGTGGAGGAACAGGAGCAGGAAGATGAGGAATGATTTAAACCTTTCTGGGATCCCTGTTGTTGTCCATGGATGGGGGGAGGAGAACGAGGAGGACGACATTATCCTGGATGATGAGCAGGAGCCAGGCCACCCCATAGTTTAGTGCAAATGGGGGCCTTCATGCTCTAGTGTTTTAACAGGGACCCCCGTATAAAAAGCATAAAGGTCAAGGACCAGTACTGGATGGCAACGTACTTAGACCCCCAGTACAAACACAAATGGCTAAAATGTTACCACCATCACAGAGGGCTGTCAGAATGGAGCACTTCCAGGCCTTGCTTAGAGAAATGCTGCATTCTGCTTTTGCGTGCGCTGGCAGAGGAATTCCCACTCCCAGAGAAAGAGTTGCAGGTACCAATCCAACAGCGCCTGCAACAAGAGGGCGGTTTGAAGATGTGTTGGTCACTTCTGATATGAGATCATTCTTTCAGCTGACCCATCAACAGGTGTCATCCGGATCCTGCATCAGGGAACGCCTAGACCGACAGGTATCTAACTACATCGGGATAACGGGCGATGTGGACGCTCTGAGGAGTGATGAACCCCTGGACTACTGGGTGGGCAGGCTTGACCTCTGGCCAGAGCTTGCCCAATTTGCAATCGAACTGTTGGCTTACCCCTTGTCCAGTGTCCTGTCCAAAAGGACGTTCAGCGCAGCAGGGGGAATCATGACCAATAAACGTACTCGCCTAGCTCACGACAGTGTTGACTACCTCACATTTATAAAAATGAATGAGGCATGGATCTCAGAGGAATTCAACACATGTGATCAGTAGACCATGTATATGCATAACTCTATAAACGATTTATATAATCTAGCACACGGACCTTTTTTCTACCTTTGCCTCACTTGTACAAAAAAGCACACCGTACTATATGCCCCTACCCTCCTGTTTGAAGAGGTTGAGCGGTGTCATATTTTTGGGTCCAGCAGCGAGTTACTGGTATCAGTGCTGGTGTCAGTGCTCTCTATCACGGTGCTGGTGTCAGCGCTCTCTATCACAATGTTGGTGTGGTGTCAGTGCTCTCTATCATGGTGCTGGTGTCAGTGCTCTCTATCTCGGTGCTGGTGTCAGTGCTCTCTATCTCGGTGCTGGTGTTGTGTCAGTGCTCTCTATCATGGTGCTGGTGTCAGTGCTCTCTATCACGGTGCTGGTGTCAGTGCTCTCTATCTCGGTGCTGGTGTCAGTGCTCAGTCTCTATCACGGTGCTGGTGTCAGTGTTCTATCTCAGTGCTGGTGTCAGTGAGGGAGATATCAGCTGAGAAGCCAATCAGCAGGCAGTGCCAGCACCATGGCTGAGGATCAGAACTGGACTGGCACCTCCGGACCACCGCAATGGAGCCCTGCATAGGTGGGGGTAAGGGCTGGGCAGAGGGAGGGGTCAGGGGCTCAAGCACAGGTT
This sequence comes from Lithobates pipiens, assembly GCF_037356315.1. NCBI lineage: Eukaryota > Metazoa > Chordata > Amphibia > Anura > Ranidae > Lithobates > Lithobates pipiens. The sequence continues at coordinate 251,208,983 of NW_027507784.1, read as the reverse complement.
GGCACACTGGGACACTGGCACAGGACTGCGCTGCCCTGACTGTGGCACTGATCATCTCCTGCACCCCCTTCATAGCCTGGCCTGACCTTGCCTCTCCTCCATGGCCTTCATGCGCTCCTGAATTGTCAAAATTTCACAGATAAAAAAAGAATGCTTGTCGTTGTCGATCCCAGATTCACTTAATACTTCTGGTACGTCAGTGTCCATGTTGTGGGACTATGTGTGCACAGCTAGTAAGTATTTTGTGGCTGAAAATATGACCTGGAGGTTTTTAAGGTTCGCCTGCCATTAAAGTGAATGGGGTCCGCGGACATTTGGGCACGTTCGCGGATTGCATTTGCGAAGCGTCCCGTCGGAAGTTCGTACATCACTACCGAGCCGTGCTGTACGATGTGATCTCCCCAGCACTTCCACCTGAAGGTGTACTAGTAGCTCATTACAAGGCAAGTACACTGTTTGGTAGCCAGGGGTGTTTTCCTGTTACTGAAAAAGACAGCATTGCAAGAGCTGCACTGACTTGATCTTTGTCCATCATTTGAAAAATACTTACCAGTGGATCCATCCTCTACAGCTTTATATGAACTGTTCTAAGTTGTTGACCCCTAGACCTTCTTGCATATACCCACACTATAAGAGGCCAAAGTGATAGAAGAATCATTAATCCTACAGGTGAGAAAAGTAATTTTTTTATGCAATGGTGGAGATTCTGATATGCACTGGGTATTCTTTTAGAGTTTCAAATGGCCACCTGATAATTTGAACATGTATATCTTTTGTGGCCCCCAACGAATCTACAAGAGCCAGGGGCCACAAAAGATATACATGCTGGCTGCCTTGGAGGGGACAGGGAGGAAGCGGGATGAGTGTCATACATAAAGGTGAATTTCCTGTTTGCACGGCGGCCTCTGTAATAGGCAGTCCTGTCTCCTGCGCTGCCATTGGACAACTATTCTGTCTATCATAGGAGGCGGGACTTTGTATTAAAGAAGCCACTGAGAAAACAGATTCTGCTGTATGTGATTTGTCGGTGCTCCACCTGCCCCCTCCCTGTCCCATCCGTGGTTGCAGATGGGAATCAATCAGGTTTTCATCAAGGATGTCATTGTACATTGCTGCATTCATCTTTCCCTTAATCCTGACTAGTCTCCCAGTTCTTCCTGCTTAAAAACATCCCCACAGCATGATGCTGCCAACACCATGCTTCACTGTAGGGATGATATTGGCCAGGTGATGAGCGATGCCATTAAGGCCAAATAGTTCAATCTTTGTTTCATCAGACCAGAGAATGTTGTTTTTCAAAGTCTGAGAGTCCTTTAGGTGCCTTTTGGCAAACTCCAGGCGGGCTGTCATGTGCCTTTTACTGGGGAGTGGCTTCCGTCTGGCCACTGTACCATATAGGCCTGATTGGTGGAGTGCTGTAGAGATGGTTGTTCTTCTGGAAGGTTCTCCTCTCTCCACAGAGAAATGCTGGGGTTCTGTCTGAGTGACCACCAAGTTCTTGGTCACCTCCCCCGATCACTCAGTTTGGTAGGGTGACCCACTCTAGGAAGGTGGTTCCAAACTTCTTCCATTTATGGATGATGGAGGCTACTGTGCTCATTGGGACCTGCAGACATTTTTCTGTACCCTTCCCCAGATCTGTGCCTTTACACAATCCTGTCTTGGAGATATACAGTCAATTCCTTGGACTTCATGGGTTGGTTTGTGCTCTGACATGCACTGTTAATTGTGGGACCTTATATAGACAGGTGTGTGCCTTTCCAAATCATGTCCAATCAACTGAATTTACCACAGGGGGACCCCAATCAATTTGTAGAAACATCTCAAGGATGATCAGTAGAAACAGAATGCATCTGAGCTCAATTTTGAGTGTTATGGCAAAGGCTGTGAATACTTATGTACATGGGACTTTTTTCTTTTAACATCTTGCCTACTGGGCACTTAAACACCCCTCCTGCCCAGACCAATTTTCAGCTTTCGGTGCTCTCACACTTTGAATGACAATTACTCATATAACACTGTACCCAAATGAATTTTTTGTCCTTTTTTTCCCAAAAATAGAGGTTTCTTTTGGTGGTATTTGATCACCTCTCTGTTTTTTATTTTTTGCGCTATAAATTAAAAAAATAACGTAAATTTAGAAAAAAAACACATTTTTCTTTGTTTCTGTGATAACATTTTGCAAATTATTAATTTTTCTTCATAAATTTTGGCCACAATTTATACTGCTACATATCTTTGGTAAAAATAACCCAAATTAGTGGATATTATTTGGTCTTTTATGAAAGTTAGAGAGTCTACAAGCTGTGGTGCGAATCATACAAAATTGATCACACCTGAAGTACTGGTGGCCGATCTCATTTCTTGTGACCCAAACAAGCCAGGAAAGTACAAATACCTCCCAAATTACCCCTTTTGGAAAGTAGACATTCCAAGGTATTTAGTAAGAGGCATAGTGAGCTTTTTGATGTTGTCATTTTTTCCCCACAATTCTTTGCAAAATTAAGATTTTTTATTTTTTTTATTTTTTTCCACAAAATTGTCATTGTAATAGGTTATTTTTCTCACATGGCATGTGTATACCACAAATGACACCCCCAAAAAATTCTGCTTCTCTTCCTGAGTATTACAATACCACATGTGTGGGACTTTTTCACAGCCTGGCCACATAGAGAGGCCCAACATGCAGGGAGCGCCATCACGTGTTCTAGGAGCATAAATTACACATCTAACTTGTTGACTACCTATTACACTTTTGAAGGCCCTGGAGCACCAGGACAATGACATGTGACACTGATGACAGATGGCACTGATACGTGGCAATGATGACACTTATACGTGGCACAATGACACGTGGCACTGATGACAGATGGCACTAATATGTGTCACTGATGACAGATGGCACTAATACGTGGCACTGATGACAGGTGGCACTTATACGTGGCACTGATGACACGTGGCACTAATACGTGGCACTGATGACAGATGGCACTAATACATGGCACTGATGACAGATGGCACTAATACATGGCACTAATACGTGGCACTGATGACAGATGGCACTAATACGTGGCACCGATGACGCGTGACACTGATGACAGATGGCACTGATAAGTGGCATTGATGACACGTGACACTGACAACAGATGGCACGTGACACTGACAGGTGGCACTGATGACAAATGGCACTGATACGTGGCACTGATGACAGATGGCCCTAATATGTGGCACTGATGACAGATGGCACTATGTGGCCCTGATGACACGTGGCACTGATGACAGATGCCACTTATACGTGGCACTGATGACAGATGGCACTGGGGACAAATGGCACTGACAACAGGTGGCACTGGGGACAGATAGCACTAACAGGTGGCACTGGGGGCAGGTAGCACTGGGGAGGATGGCACTGGGCGCGGATGGCACTGGGGAGGATGCCACTGGGGCGGATGGTACTGGGGCAGATGGCACTGGGGGAGGATGGCACTGGGGCAGATGGCACGTCTAGGTACGGCCTCCCGGCAGATAGCGTTCGCTCTGCAGCTGTCTTTCGGCTATAAACCATAATAAAAACAGTAACAAAACAATAACAACATCAGTTATGACAAAAACATCAGCTCCCCCTAGTGTTGGTCTTTGCAGGTACACCAATAACACTCAGGTTATATCCAAAAATTATGACACTGCGGTCCCTCTGACGTGGGTTATTGGGCCTCAAGCCGACAGGCTGACTCAGAGACACCCACCTACCGCAATGCCCCCATAACCAATTACCAGATAACCTCCGTTAACTGGAGTACCACCCACAGGACCCGTACCACCGACAGATCCTGACTCTTCATTCAGAACTCTCTTCCTCACCCACAAAGACCAAACACCAGCCACAGCTAACAAGGGTAACCCCTTACCCTTGGGAGCGACCGCCACACACGCAACGCTCGGTGCGCTCCATCCTGGATCCCCAGTGCCCACAGATCAGTCCCCACATCATTAAGGTGCACTCCATCCTTCTTCCAGTACCGCCAAGTTTCAAATTCTAACTCCAGATGTCTGATCCCCAAACCTCCATGCTGTACCACAAACCTGCTGATACCCCTGTTTATTTTTCGTCTGGCCCTGTTCCCACCCTCCACCGACCTGGCCATCCTAAAAGATGATAGCGTCCGGATAAGACATACGCAGCCGCAGTATGTCGAACTTCATATCCCGTGTGATATCCAACATGGACCTGACTCCTAAGTCGTTGCCCCCCACATGTAAAATCAAAACATCTGGAGGCCTGTACCGCCATGCAAAACGGTGAACCTCCGATACCATTCTGTTCCATAACATACCCGGAAACCCCAACCAACGAACACGGGCTTCTCGGTTGGAAAACCCCAGCTGCCGCCCGTTAGGCCGGACATCCGCCCTTCTGGCCCCCCAGCAAACATATGAGTGGCCCAAAATCCAGATCAGTCACTGCACCGCATCTGGAATAAAAGAAAGACAAATGTGCCACCATGACCATCCAAAACAACTTGAACCCCAACTCAACAGATCCTGAGCCCCCCAAAACAAACTGCCATCACAACAAGTGAGGGCGGACATACAGTCTAAACCTCCTGGATTCCAACCGCCCAATGCGTTTTACTGCTTCCTTGTCCAAACCGAACCTAGCCGCTTCAGTCGCTGCCCCTATCCTGAATGAATGAAAAGAGAAACCTTTGTCCTCCAAACCCATACCCCGTAAACACTTCCGGAAAACAGAGACAAACTAAAATTTGGACAGCAGGGACCCATCCTCATGCACTAATAAAGAACCTGTAAACCCCGGTCTGTGATCCAAAAACCCCCTAACTGCCACCACTGGACATAAAGCCAATCCCGGCAAGGGGTAGACGTACACCATCTTACCCCTGCCCACTTGATCCGTTTTTGATCTCCGCAGCTGAACAGAAACCCCGTCTGCAGCGCACTTGACGTCCTAGAACCCAATGCCCCCTTGGACTTTCTTAGATGGGCTAACCAATTCCCCAATTCTAAACGCCCCAGAAAACGCCAACAGAAAAGCCGCCCTTAATAAACCCAGCTCGTAGGTCGAGGAGCAAACCCCCACCAACTGCTCCAAAATGCCCCCCAGGATCGCAAAAGACACAAGTCTCCTAGCATCCTTCCGCCCAACCGACTTCTTGTAGCCTTTTATCGCCTGGCGCACCCAAAAATCCTTGTTAAAATCCCTGCCATTTGAACAGAAATGACAAACCTGCCATTTTCCTGCTCACTGCAGCCCCTGAGGCTCCCTCCTCCATCTGTCTAGATAGGTAATACAGCACCATCCAGTGAACTACCGGGCCCGTGGGATCCTCGCCCAGACCCTGAATGAAAACCCCCCATTCCTCCCATACCTTACCATATGCTCTCCATGTGGGTTCGCTTACCAACTTCCTGATCCATCCCGTGAGTCACTCAATGCAATCGTCCACAACCAGTCGGGACAGGGCACTCCGTGTTGCTCCACGGCCGGCGCCAACTCCCGGAACCTGTCCCACTGAAAGCGAGACAACGCATCAGCAATCACGTTCTCCACACCTGGCAAGTGCACCGCATAAATAAAGATATTCAGCTGCAAACAACGTAAAACCAGGTGTTGCAGTAGCTTGATGACCGGAGGGGATGATGCAGATACTCTGTTGATCACCTGCACCACCCCCAGGTTATCACCATGGAAACAAACCTTCCTGTCCCGGAACAATGCCCCCCAGAGCTCCACCGCCAGCACCACTGGGAACAATTCCAGCAGCACCAGATTTTTGGTGAACCCAGCATCCACCCACGACTTCGGCCAGGGGCCCACACTTCAGCAGCCCTGGAAAAAAGCTCCGAAGCCCGATGCCCCCGCCGCATCGGTGAATAATTCCATATCGAAATTACTCACCGGTCCAGACATCTACAAAGCCCTTCCGTTAAAGGCCCCCAGGAAACGGTGCCAAATCTGCAGATCATCCCTATGCAATTTAAGCAGCCGCACATAGTGCATGGGTGACCTCACACCCGCCGTGCTCGCCGACAGCCATCAACAAAACACCCTACCCATTGGAAGAATTCTACAAGCAAAGTTGAGTTTCCCCAACAGTGATTGTAGAACCTTAAGCTGCACCTTGCGCTTGTCCAGTAGTCCCTGAATCGCGGTCTTCAGATCCACAAGCTTGTCCTCCAGCAACCTGCATTCCATCGCTTCAGAATGCAACACAATACCCAGAAAGGTGATGACCTTCCTGGGCCCTTCCGTCTTGTCGGGTGCCAACGGGATGCCGAACCATTCCGCTATGTGTTCCAGCGTCGCCAGCAACACCCCGCACACTCTGGAATCCGGCAGACCCACACAGAGAAAGTCATCCAAATAATGGATAACAGAGTTCAGCCCTGCGACATCCCGCACCACCCATTCCACAAACAAGCTAAATGTTTCAAACACTGTGTACGAAATGGAGCACCCCATGGGGAGACAACGGTCAACATAAAACAGGTTGTCCCAATGACACCCCAACAACCGAAAACTTTCAGGATGGAAGGGGAGCAACCAAAAAGCCAACTCAATGTCTGTTTTCGCCATCAGCGCCCCCTGCCCATATCGGCGGACCCAACTCATCGCCGCATCAAAGGACGTGTAGCTAACTGTACACTCCTCAGGATCAATGGCATCATTGACCGACCCCCCTTTCGGAAAAGACAAGTGGTGAATTAGCCGAAATTTTTGTGGTTCCTTCTTTGGAACCACCCCCAAAGGAGAAACCACAAGATCAGGGAAAGGTGCCACCGGAAAAGGGCCTCCCATACGTCCCAACTCTACCTCCTTACACAGCTTCATAGAAACCACGTCAGGATGCAGCAAGGCCGACTTCAGGTTCCGCAGTACTGGCGGGACCACCTCTAACCTACCCGGTATCGGAAACCCCTCCGTGAAACCCTCCTCCAATAGGCGTGCTGCCCTTTCTATCCGGATACCTACCGAGAAACGGTCGCATCCTTTCCACCATCACTGGCATCCTCCCTCTTTTGCGTAGCATCTCCAGATCTGTTCCTGCCCTGTTTAAAGCATCCACAGACTAATTTCCTTGTGGTCCCATCTCAGCGACGGCCGCACCGCTCTCCGCTGGCAAAACTGTTCATAGTATCTCAGCCACGCGGTTCCCACGTACACTCGGTAAGCTTCCCCAACCGAGTCCATGTAACAGAAAAGAGCCGAGCAATGCTCAGCGTTCTTTTCTCCAATCACACTCGCCATGATGGTAAATGCATGCAGCCAATTCGCAAAGGTCCTCGGTATCAGTCTGTACCGCCACTTCTCCTCGTCATCTTTTTTAGTATCGTCCGGCTTGACCCTGTCCAGGTTGAACTTCTCTAGTGGTAGTAGTGAAAATATCACCACATACTCACCCTTCCATATTTTCTCCCGTACCTCTGGCTTCAAATGAGCCCCCAACGGCCCTTCAAAGCAGACATACATCTCGCATTTCGAAGAGTCCGCCAAACGCACAATGTCTTGTCTAGTAGAGGACTCGCTCCCGCTCGATGCCTTAGTGGGCACTGGTGGCTCCTGCCCCGCGGGCCCAGCCACCGCAGGGAAAACCACCCCTTGGGCACCAACCACCGCTCCCATGCCTTTTACGCCTCTCCCTGACACCCTGTCAGAAGGGAGCCACACCGCCGCCGGGCCAGTGGCAGCCCTCTCCTGGTTCTCAAACCTGCCCACTAGCTCCTTGATCCCAGCCAGAAAACCCAACAGCCTACTCTCCGCCCTGACAGCCCCACCTGTCCCCAAACCCCCCTGCTCCACCACCTCCTGTGTACCCGCACTCACAGCACCACCGGCATCCGCCGAAACAACCCCCCCCCACCAATAGGTAAACTTAAAGGGTACTTTGGCCATATGAAGATGAAGAGAGAGATGCTGAGGGAATACACATTGGCATGCCATTCCAATTTGTGAGAAATTCGACTCCCATGGGCAGATCTGCTATAGCTGGCACATCTTAATTTAAGGATTTAGTCAGGGTCTTTACCTGGAAGAGAAACACTAAAAGATGGGAGGTAAAGGATCCCCTTGAGTCTGGCTGCTGCCTTGGCTGAAAATGAGCGGTGATAGTCAAAGGATGGGCACCCTGCGTACTTGTGACCTGCTGCATGCAGATACAGGTCCAATTCTACCCTCCTGTTGGGGTTGCTCTGCCTAGCATGTCTCTGACTGTCCCCAAGGCCAGCACAAACTCTGTGACAGTGAGCTTGCGATTAAGTAAAGGCTCTCTGGCCTTCAGGATGACAGAGACATCTCCCCGCGAATATGACTTGTTCTAGGCCAAGTTGTGCACTGCTATGAGGAGGGATGCTAAGTTAACGTCGTTGTCATCCAAGATGTCCTCCTAGATGCCCTGCTAGGACAAGGTGTGCAGGGAAGACGATGGTGCAGAAGTTGGGTGTATCTGTAAGTGAAGGTACGGGAATGACGGTGGTGACTGGAGCTGGTAGGGGCACGGCTGGGCGTACCTCCAGGCCTGTCACTCTGCTTGGACTTCGGCGACTGCTGTTGACAGTGTGGTTACCCAGGAGTGCAGCTGAGTAGTCACAAAGAAGATAGACTGAATGGTGCCTGGAAGGGCTGCCACTGGCAGTGGAAACAGTAGCCTAAAGGCTTGGTCTCCTGGCTGCGGCAGGGTAGGATTTACTCCTGCGACACCGTTCTGCTATGAGTTTTTTTTTTTTTTTTATTGGTCCAAGCTCTTGTGAGACTGTAAACCGCCGCTTGCTGAGTCTGTAAAGGGTGATGGCAGGGCTGAGGCAAAGTCCTCACTGTCTGCCTGCGACATGGCGTCAACTAAAAGCAAGGGGGGGGGGTGCGTATGTTTGAGGTTAGTTGCAAAGGTAGGAGGGGATAGTTGCGTTGGGTAGATAAGATGAAAGGCGGAAGGAAACAAGAAGAATAGGACAAGGAACGACAGCCATAGTGACAGTTGGTTTGCGCTAGAGCGCTGTTTGAGTGTGACTTTAGAAAACTCAAAAGAATGCGTGACAACCGAGCTAGGCGGTGACAGGAGGTGTCTGGCTAGGTAACCGATAGCTCGGGTGTCAGTCTGTGCTCGGCACAGACTAATGAACCAGAGCGCCCCAGGGCGGACTGGGGTGGGTAGCTGAAGTCTGGTATACTAAGTAGGAATGTTGCGATCTGTAGTTAATTGACGTGGGTTCGGTCTACTAATGCTTGCACTGCCAGTAAGTATGGAGATTAGGCGACCTTGTCTGTGTATTGAAGGCTTGTGCTTCGAAAACAGAGTGAAGTGCACAGAAGTATGTGACAGTTGCTAACGCCTCAGGAGTAGGTCAAATTGTGTATGTGAAGTAAAAATATGTAGTGAAAGAGTGTTTAAGAGAAAGGGGGAATCCCATTGAACTAAACACCTGACTTTATGCACTAGTTGTGAAGTCGACTGGTTGGGGTCGAGAACTGAGTTGACCGGGAGCCTGTAGTAAGGTGACATGAGAATTTCGTTTTGACAAGGGGGATTGCAAAGAGCTCTTTGGGGCAAAGCTGGCCCCCTGGTGAAGATGCAAGCCCTCGACAATGGTTTTATTTTTTTTTATTTTTTTGGGAGATACTGTCCAAACCTGGTGCAGGGTGGACTAACTGGTGTTCTAACTGGCCTAAAAAGGGGAAAGCGACAGAGAAAATGATGAGCAGCCGTGTTGCTACTGGAGACGATGAGTGGCAGTTTGAGCCACTTTCTGAAATGCTTGCAGCGATTGCAAGGAAGCGGCCTTATTTGAATTATGAGGTGAGAATGAATGAATGGATGAATGAGGTGAGCAGCTGTGTTGCTACTGGAGATGAGTGGCCGTATTAAGCTATTGCAGAGATGCTTGCAGCGATTGCAAGAAAGCAGCTTTATTTGAATCTATAAATTAAATTATAAGTGTGTAGGAATGAGGAGAGCAGCCATGTTGCTACTGGAGATGAGCTTTGTTGAAAGGCGAAAGAAAAGGTTATAGAGGAAATGTGATTATGTAGGAATGACCGTGCGCAACACTGAGCGAATTGATGGAGAGAATTGTGTATGATCATGTATGGATAGACTGTGAAAGTCAAACGTAAGTACTGCTGAATTCGTACAGTCGATGTAACTAGTTTGAACTGGGTTATAGCTATGGAATAGTCTGCGAAAGATTTGACTCATTTGAGTCGGAGATGCAACAGGATTTAGCTTGGTTGGTAGAGTTGCGTTTGGCAAGGACTGGAATCATTGCGCCGATGCTGCGACTAGACTCGAATTCTCCATAGATGCGACTGAGAGGCTCATATATGGGATCCGACCGTATCGCTGAGGATATGGCTGGGTTCGGATTGATTGAATTGTGATGGTGGTTGAAGGGGCTGGTGATTGCCAATGATCTGAAACATAGAAGCGAAGTTGCGACTAGATTCGAATCGGCCGTAGATGCGAGGTGACTACAGGGCTCGTATGACAGGTCTGCCCGTATTGCCGATGATATGGCTGGGTTTGAATCGACTAAATGGTGATGGTGGTTTGAAGGGGCTTGTGATTGCCGAGGATCCAAAACATAGAAGCGAAGTTGTGACTAGATTCGAATTGGCCATAGATGTGAGGTGACTACGGGGCTCGTATGACAGATCTGACCGTATTGCCGATGATATGGCTGGGTTCGAATCAACTAAATGGTGATGGCAGTTGAAGGGGCTTTGTGATTTCCAAGGATCCGAAACATAGAAGCGAAGTTGCGACTAGATTTGAATCGGCCGTAGAGGCGAGGTGAGTAAGGGGCTTGAATGTCGGATTTGACCGCATCGCCGCGAAGTGGACGACTCGAGTAAACCCGCCTTGGGTAGAAAGCATGAAATACATGAAAGATGACATAGAAAGACTTACGGTGGCGTAAGTGCGACTTTTTGAAAAACGAACATGATAAACGAACACGATAACGTAACTACTAGAGTTTAGAGGAGCGGTAACAACAAAGTCCTACCTGCAACAGCGAGTGTGTAGCGGTCCGAGCATGGGACAATCGATGAAGATATACGACCGATCTCAAAGGTACAGCTACGTGGACACGCAGTGAGTTGGCAGAGTCAGCCTGTGCAATGCATTTGACACGAATCAGCTTAAAAAATGTATGAGATGAATCTGATATAAATTGGCAGTAAGGAGTATCTGATACGAATTGGTTGTAGAGTGTATGCCATTCCTTACTGTGAAACCAAACACCTATCAACCACCCATCCCCCCAGGCTAGTCAAGTGCAGGAAAGACATCAGGTGGGTTTAATTACACTCAATCAGCCACAGAAACCCATACAAACAATACCTGTTTATCTCAAAAAAGGATGAGAACAGTGAGTCTTATAACTAGTGAAGCCTATGGCGAGTGATATTGGAGAACGACCGACAGCGACTCGGAGGCTTGGATCTATGAATGAATCGTATGTTTGGTAGAAGGAATTTACGAATGTACTATGCCTGTGCCGAAAGATGTCGGGACATGAGTGTCAACAACTCAGAGGTAGGTTTTGCGAAAGGGGTGCAGGATAGTAAGCATGATAAGCCGCAAGTTTGCACATGATATGAAAAGATTCGGATACTACTTATCTGCGACCATGAGCAGGAACCGCCGACGAAGACGAAGACCACGAATGAAGAAGTCGAAGTGCACCTGCGTTTGGAAGCACAGATAGTCGACCGTGAGGGAGCTGAGAAGAGTCGGCCCCTTGATGTGCAGTACCTTGCACTGGAACCGACACAGACCGTTGTGGGTGGTCTGATTATATACCCTCCGGGCTCCTCCCATAATTACGGGCCACCATACTGGCCCTCTTTATATATATATATATATATATATATATATATATATATATATATACGCAACTCTGCACATAACAACGTCCCTGTAGCAGTATATCTGCTATGGGGCGGTCAGGAAAACTGTTAACACTGATCTAAAACAAATGTACGGTACAGGTGGTGAACCACTATGGAGAATATAGAAATCTCACTATGGTGTTGCCATCATCCCAAATATTTGTTAGGTAAAAAGACCAAAAAGGGAAAATGGGGGCGTGGCTTGGACATGGCCGAGTGAGGAGGTGTTCTACCTGAGCTCCTGGCCACCCTGCACCCACCTTGGCAATACCACACTAATTTACCGGACATGCCATCTTCTAAGAAGCGGGCAAGCCAGCGGACGAGACACGGGGCTACCCCAGCCACCGATAACCAGGCTATCGGAGACCTACAGAGACTTTTTAGCCGCTCGGGCCCGAGCGCCTCGGGATCCAAGATGGCGGAGCCTCGTGGCACGAGCTCCCCAGTCCCGACACAAGCGGACGTTCGGGCAGCCTCTGTGGGTTCACAAAGCCCGACTTTCTATCCGAGCTCCCCGGCGGCCCCATCGGCGGACCCGGGTGGATCTCCTCACCTGCCGCTGCTCTACCGCACGGACCCGGAGTTAAAGGCCATCCTGCAGGCCCTCCCGACGAAAACAGACATTGAGACCATTGTTGGGAGAGTGGAGGCCGCCCATAGAAAGGAGATCGCCGCGATTCGCCAGGAAGTTCATTCCCTAGGCACACGCCTCACAACAGAGGAACTGTCGGTGACTTCCTTGGAGCGGAGAGTCTCCGCGCTTGAGTCCCAACATGGAGCTCACTCCCTAGCAGCGGTGGAGCTGCAGCTCCGTATGGAGGAGATCGAGGACCGGAGCCGCCGGAATAATTTGCGGCTCCGCGGCCTCCCGGAGGCTACCGGCCCCGCGGATCTCCTAGCCACGGTCACCGCAATTTTTCGGCAAGTGGCGGGTGAGCAGCTACCGGAACGGTTCGAGATCGACAGGGTGCACAGAACCCTGGGCCCAAGACCGTCTGATCCAGCTCGGCCAAGAGATGTCCTCTGTCGCCTGCACCACTACACCCACAAGGAGATTGTTGCCCGACGGTCGTGGGAAACGGGTGAATTGGACTTCGACGGGGCCTGTGTGAAGATCCTCCCTGATGTTTCTAGACCGACTCTACACCGCCGAGCCCTTCTAAAGCCCCTCCTGGATCTGGCCAGGCGCTGTAATGCTACCTATCGCTGGGGCTATCCTTTCTCTGCCACCTTCACCAGAAATCAGAGATCTTTTTTGCTGAAATCGCCGGAGGCTCTTCCGGAGTTGTTTATTTTCCTAGATGCGGATCTGATTGCTGTGCCCAATTGGCTGGCCTACCTTCCGCGGTCGCAGGGCCGCCCAACTACCTCGGGAATGCCCATGCCGCGGAGACGGCAGAGAGAGGGCCGTCGTCCGCGAACCCTCTCCCGCGAACACGATCGGGAAGGATAGGTGATAGTAACGGATTTGCCTGACATCCTTTCGGCATCGCCTTGCACGTCCCCCTCTCCCCCCCCCCCCTTTTTTTTTTTTTTTTTTTTTTTTTTTAACTACTGCTGCTCTGGTCTTTTTCTCCACCCCGAACCGCCCAGGCCCCGAGCTCATCGCCTGCTGCTCTCTGCGAAGGAGACTTCCTGTCATAATGGAAGAGCACCCCCCCCTTGCGGTGGCACTTGAGCGTCCTGGACATTTTCTGCACTGCAGCCAGCGGTGCTTGATACTTGCCAGGTCTCCTCCTCGGCCCCCCGGCTCCAGCCCTAGTAAGGAACTACACCGGACGCCCCCTGTTTCTGTTCGGAGCCCCCCCGCCTGCTGGAGACCAACAATGATGTCTGGGTGGCCTACGGGCTTGCCCGCTGGCACGACTACCCATCCTCCCGCCGATGCTGCTGCTTTTCTGCACGGACAGGTACTTTATTTTTCCCTTTATTTAATCCCCCTTTTGTTTTTTCTCAGTTCCCCAGCGGTGCACGGTTGCCTAGCGAGGAAGAAACTTTGTCACTTCTGCTGTGGAGCTACTGCCTGGTGGGGGTCATTGACATGTCCTGCTGGGGTTGGGTCTGGACGTGCTGTTCCTTTGGAGACTTTGGGGGTTTTATGAGGGGTGTCCACAGGGGGGGCATGGTCTGTTGGGCTTCGGTTGTTAATTCCCTTTTCTACTTTTGGGCGAATCGCTCTGTATTACCAGGGCTGAGAGACCAGCTCCTGGCTGATGTATTTGTACTCTGTGGCCTCCACGTCCGACGCAGCAGGAGACTGTTGGGTGGGATTCCCTCTCGCCCGCTTAGGCCGTTTTACCGTTTCATTATGCTGTTCACTCCCCCTTAGGGGTTGTTCCTGGCTGATGATAGAACTGTTCTTTAAACGCGGCAGAGGGACCCCATGGCTCACTTATGTTTTTTTTTGGGGGGGGGGGGGGGTTTATATGAGGTGCTTACTGTGATGACTGCCAGGTTTCTGTCCGATGTGCTGTAGCGGAGCTACGGCTGGGTTTCTGTGCATATGTCTGGGCCCAGGTTTCCTAGTAGTGGTATTAACCATACCTCCTGTTATATAGGTGGATATGCCTGCTTCTTTATTGTTATATTTTCTGTTACTGTTTATCATTTGTTATGTCTGTTTTTCTTTACACTTGCCGAGGTGGGTGGAGGGCCCGGGACCTCGTCGCTGGTCCCCTGCCTACCCACGCCCCACATAGGCCATTGTGTACCCCCGGTGTTCCCGGGTTCGTGCACTCCGAAGACTAAGTCTTCCCCTTAGTTGACCCCTACCTTCTCCCCGTGGTGTCTAGGGAGTAGGAAGTTTCCGCTCCCCTGTCACCGTCCCTTTCCCCCCTCCTCCCTCTTTTCTCCTCTTTTTTTTTTTTTTTTTTTCTCCTCTACAGCTCTCTTCTTGCCTGACCCCCTTAGGGTGCTTGTACTGCTTTTACACACCCCCCCTTCTGAGACATGGCGGTGGCCTCTATCACGGTAGCTTCTCTGAATGCTAAGGGTTTGAACACCCCCGAGAAGAGACGCATGCTTCTCCACGACCTTAAGAACTCCCGTGCGGACATAGCCTTCATCCAAGAGACACATTTTAGGAATGACAAGCTCCCACTGCTCCAGAATAGGCATTACTCCAAGGTCTATCATTCTACTAACCCTCTCTCTAAATCCAAAGGTGTGTCAATTCTGATCTCCAGCAGATTACCGTGGCAGTGTCAGGTGGTTACGGCGGACCCTGCCGGGCGGTTTCTATTTTTGGTGGGACTAATTGGGGACGTGCAATTTACCTTAGCCTCACTTTATTCCCCTAATGACCACCAAGATAGTTTCATCAGCCGCACCTTAGACAAATTGATGGATGTTAAGATGGGCCAATTAATCCTAGGTGGCGACCTTAATGTCCCACTGTCCCCCACATCAGACACCTCTTCCGGTCACTCCTCTATCTCCTCTACCTGCAGGAAGCGCATAACACAAAGTTTACATACCACCCAATTGATGGACATATGGCGGCTTCAACACCCCGGTGAGAGGGATTACACCTTCTATTCCCCCCCCCATAAGGTTTATTCCAGGATTGACCTCTTCCTAATCCCGCACGACCAACTCCACTTGGTCTCCTCTACCTCCTTGGGTCAGATTACTTGGTCGGATCATGCCCCCATCTATTTAACCTATACCCTTAGCGACCACCCCTCGCCCCGATCCCTTTTTTGGCGGTTAAACGAAAGCCTCTTGCAAACTCCTGAAGTCCTCGCGGATGTGACTAGGGAACTTAACCTGTACTTTCGGGATAATGATACGCAGGGCTGTGACCCTGGGATACTCTGGGAAGCCCACAAGACAGTGATCCGAGGGACTCTTATTAAACACGGAGCCGCCATTAAAAAGAAAAGAAGTGCGCACATTGCCCTCTTACTTACCAAGCTAGCCTCTGTAGAATCCAAACATAAGCATGCCCCTACTCAGCCCTTGGAAGCGGAACTTCTCACTCTTCGCACGCAAATAACCGAAGCACTTCAATACAAGGCCAAAGCGGCGATTCAGTTTTCCCGCCGATTGTCATACGAAACGGGAGATAAATGCGGGAAGACGCTGGCCAAATCGGTCAAAGCTATCAAATCGGCGTCCTTTATCCCCCACGTGATCACCGCGCAGGGTCAGCGGATCTCTACCCCGCAACAAATCGCCGCGACTTTTGGCGATTTCTACTCCGGCCTATATAACCTGCCGAGCCCCTCCCACAACCAATCGCAGATAGACCAGTATATTGCCGATTCCCAGCTCCCCTCACTCCCATCGGAATCACGGGTTCTATTGGAAGAACCAATAACTTTGGAAGAGCTACAAATGGCAGTGACCGCTATGAAGGCAGATAAAGCCCCAGGCCCAGACGGCTTCACCGCCCAATACTATAAGGCTCTATTCCCGATACTGGGTCCACGTCTGGTGTCTTTCTTTAATGCATTGGGAGCTGGAGCCGACTTTCCGCGGGATACTTTGAGAGCCCATATTTCTCTGATCCCTAAAGAAGGGAAGGACCCGAACCAGTGTGGCAGCTATAGGCCGATCTCCCTGTTGAATTTAGATTTAAAACTGTTTTCCAAAATACTTGCCTCCAGACTGGCACACCATCTCCAGACCCTTGTACATTTGGATCAGGTGGGGTTCATACCCCATAGAGAAGCAAGAGATAATACTATAAAGGTCTTGAATCTACTCCATGCCGCGCATTCCCGCAAAATCCCATGTCTTTTAGTTAACACTGATGCCGAAAAGGCATTTGACAGGGTCAATTGGACTTATATGTTTTCTGTTCTTCGCCACATTGGCCTGGGCGAACGGATGATGAGATGGATTACCAGCATCTATTCGTCCCCCTCGGCTCAAGTCAAGGCAAATGGAGTCCTCTCGAGTCCTTTCCCTATTGGGAATGGGACAAGACAGGGCTGCCCCCTGTCCCCTTTACTCTTCGCCCTGTCCCTTGAACCGTTCCTTTGCACCGTTAGACTTAACCCGGATATCTCAGGGCTCCAGTTTGGCAACTCGCACTGTAAAATCTCTGCATACGCAGACGACCTCATGTTCTCCCTGACAAATCCCACAATCTCCTTGCCGAATCTTCTTAACGAGTTTAAGCGTTATGGGGCTCTCTCTCACCTGCAAATCAATTTCACTAAATCGGAAGCCATGGGAATAGCGATCCCCTACCGGACCTTGTCCGACTTGCAGGCCGGGTTTAGCTTCCGATGGACTGACACCGCCCTAACATATCTAGGCACAAAAATCCCAGCTGACATATCCCGGACGTTTGAACTTAACTTCCCGCCACTACTGACCAAAACCCGACTGCTCCTAGAGAAATGGCATGGAGGTCTCCATTCCTGGTTCGGAAGGTGTAACCTCCTTAAAATGAGCATCCTGCCCAAATTTATTTACCTCATCCAAGCATTACCCATACATATACCCCCACTCTTTTTTAAGCAAGTACAATCTCTTTTCACCAGATTTGTCTACGCGCATAAAAAACCTAGGCTACGCTACTCACAACTGATACTTCCCAAACAGTGGGGTGGTCTCGCACTTCCTGACATTCGCTCCTACTACCTGGCTTCTCACCTTGGACGGATACTTGACTGGAGGCGAAATAGTGCCTCTAAACTCTGGATCCATATAGAACAGTCCCAGGTCCGCATACCCTTACGTGGAGCACTGTGGTGCTACAAAGACCTCCCGACGGATATGAAAACACACCCGCTGATAGGGACGACATTGAAACATAGCTACCACGCCACTGCTCAAAAGTTCCTTCGGTCACATGTGTCCCTCTTACTTCCAATCCTGGGTCACCCAAAGTTCGAACCGGGTCTACGCTGCGTTGAGTACGCACCCCTTAGAGAAGCTGGCCACGATTATGCGGCTAAATTTATGACTGAGGGACGCTGGCCTTCGATCTCCGACCTCTCTGAACCGTCAGGTATGTATCGACTCCCCTTCTGGAAGGCCTTACCACTGCATCATTTCCTTCACTCTCTGTCACGTCCCCGGGACTTCACGCAAACTTTAACCCCATTTGAGGCTTTATGCTCCGGCACTGACCCATTGACACACGTCCTCTCACAGACGTACGCGTTGTTATCCACGCCGCGGAATCCCCCACGCTTACCCTGTCTGTCTAAGTGGGAGGATGACCTTAATTGTACGTTCTCGGAAACGCAATCTCAACGCATTATCACTCTAGCCCTTAGGTCCTCTCCCTGTACCAAGATTCAGGAAACAAACTTTAAAGTACTTAACCGCTGGTATCTGACCCCCTCGCGTTTGAACAGGTGTTTCCCTTCCTCGTCGGACCAGTGTTGGCGGTGTGAGGAGGAAAGAGGTACCCTGCTCCATGTTTTCTGGTCCTGCCCGCAGCTGCGTGGGTTCTGGGGCGAGGTTCGCCGCATCACCCAGAAATTTACGGAGGATGCTGTCCCGGACGAAGCGGCCTTTTTTCTGCTTCATCATTCGGCAACCCCTGTTAAAAGATACAGGAGATCGCTGATCTGCCACCTCCTCAATGCAGCTAAAGCATGTATTCCTCTTCACTGGAAACAGCGTTCTCCCCCGACTGTGGCACATTGGCTGCGGAAAGTGGAGGAAGTACGCAAACTAGAAGATTTAATCCTCACGGCCCAACATAAACAGGAGGTCTTTAAGAAGACCTGGGATATATGGTGTATGTTCATATTTTCGGACGAAGGTCGACGTCTGTTGACGACCTGACCCTGCCACATCTTTCCTGCAGGGTCGGTATCTCAGGCCACCGCCGTGTCCACGCACATCCGCTTGACTCTTTCTGCCCCGCCTTCTCTACTTTCTCACCTCCCCCCCTCTTTTGTTGTTTATTTCCTTTTTTCCTTATCTTTTTTCCTTTTCTTCTCTTTCTTTCTTGCTGCTTCTTCTCCCCCTCCCTCTTTCCTCTTGTCATCCCTCTTCCCTTCACTCCCTCTTTTTGACAGCCCTGGATGCCCCCCCTCATATTATGCATGGGGGGCGCAGGGGTCGACCCCCATTTCAAAATCGTCTATCTGAGCTATGACGTAGGTTGTTGTTGCTTTTGATCTGAGCAGTGGCCGATCGTTTATTTGATTGTTTTCTCATGACTTGTACACTGCTCTGTTATACTTGATGTCATGCTGATATTTGTAGTCATGGCTCTGTATGTTTTCCTGTATGTATCATGGGGCGCCGCCCCTTCTGGAGTTAAATAAATAAAGATTATATTTGAAAAAAAAAAAAAAGGGAAAATGTACCCCCCTGTACAATAGGACTTTAGGGGCAAACCGAAGATAATCAATTTGCCTTGGTCACATCACAAGAAACCATATCCTGAATTCCTGTTTTAAGACTGGCTTTGCTGACATCCCTTCTGGCTCCTTATCCTGCTTGCTGTTCCTTTACTTAGATCCCTGACTTCTGGCCTGGCTGATTACCCGATCTGGTTACTGAACTCTGGCTTGGCTGACTACCCGATCCGGTTACTGGACCCTGGCTATGCTTTGACTACGCTTACTCTATTTACCTTTTTATTTTTATTAATAAACAAGTGTGATTTTACTGTACTTCTCTCTTGGCCTGGTTCATGGTTTCTGACATCCTTGAAACTTTAACTGACACCATAACCTATGCACTAGGTGCCCCAGCAGGAGCTAAGAGATCAAGTAAACCTCCTATTAGGTATGATGTAGATGATGGTGGGGAATAACCCATGATAGAAGTCCCGAACCCCAGGGGAGGACAGGCAGATGGGGTGGGAGGACAGCATCCCCTGACAATGACTGTTTTGGACTTGGAATGACATACAAAAAGCTACAGAACACATAAAACATTCAAAATTAGGTCCAGCCGAATTTATTGAAAACATAGAGGGACAACAGGAACAGATCACAACGCTTATCAAAACAATAAACTGACTTGAAGCATCCCACAAACTCTACATAAAAAAAATACACTACAAGACCTATTACACGCACGTTCCTGTCTGATGGACGAGCTAGGAAAACGAACCAGACGGCGATACATTCTTAAACAAAAAGTGTTTGCACGATACAGGCAGCTAAAACTTCATCTATAATTCACCATCTCCGGGATAAACAAAGGACATGACTAGTGTAACCCAGATAAACTTCCTTCTAACTGTTACAGACCCATCATACCCCTTTTTCACCTTCTTCGAATAAGAGACTACACCGTTCTTATGGAGTATAAATGGCCATAACAGCCTTTTATTAACCAAATAACATATAAAAACTCCAAAATAACTTTATAAAACAAGGTAATTACAACCATAAGAAACAACATGTTTCAACCCCCGTTTATTGGTCAGTGACATAGCTATCTCCTCTTTCACCGGATATATATATCCATATATATCACACACTGCGGGACCTTTACCAACCATCATAGGCCTCCAGCTGTACCGCTCGGAGACACCCCCTTTTCCCGCAGTGCAACCACCAGTATTCACCAACCATTTGATGAATACACCGGAGGGGCCATACTACCGATGAGCCCCCCACCCCATTTTGTCACATCCGTTACCGCTCCCGTCACTGAACAACAAACAAAACACCGCCACAGCCTGATAGGATGACACCTCAGCCTAAAGGGCCCCTCCACACCCGCAGGGCCTGCTGTATCCCCTCCTGCAATCCCAGTGACCATAAATCAATTCCCACATCAGTAAGGTGCACTTCATCCCTCCTGAGGTAAAGGCCGGCATTCTTCTCCAGTTCCCAGTGACATACCACCAAGCACCCCTCTCGAACCATAAACCTCCCGACCACCTTGTTCACCCGAATCCTAGCTTTGTTAAGCCTTTCTACCGACCTGGCCATGCGCCATGCCGTCCTAGCTACCATATCCGACCATACCAGCAGCGTGTTCGGAAATGCCGAACGCAGATACCCCAGATCCGACTTTACGTCCGCGATCAGATCCCTGCCCGTCCTCACCCCTAAATCATTACCCCCTGCATGTATCACCAACACATCTGACGGCCCGTCAAACCTCACATACTGTACCTTTCCACCTCCGGGACCACCCCTCCCCACATCATCCCGGGCCTACCCAGCCACCTTATCTGAGCCTCCTTCCGGGATATCCCCAACTGTCTCCCCTCAGGTCTGGCATCCCCTCTCCTGGCTCCCCAGGATACATAAGAATGTCCCACAATCCAGACAAGGCGTGGGTAACCTCCATCTGAAACGAAAAAAAAAAAACAAAATAACAGACATCCCAAAATTAGCACAAGTCAATTTCCCCACCACAGTAAATTCCCCATTTTTTTTTTTAACTAAAGCAGAAAATTCATTCCCAAACCAAACTTGGCCTAATGTAACTGCGGAATCGTTTTGATTCCCATCTCCCCATCCTACGCACTGCCGCCTCGTCCAACCCGCACCTGGCAGCCTCCGTGGCTGCCCCAATCCGGAAGGAGTGCGAGGCGTATGCCGAACCGTCCATCTCCAGGTTACCAAAACATTTTCGCAAGACCGCTACGCAAGAAATCTAGACAAATAAGACCTATCCTCGTGCACCAACAGAGGCCCTCCACCAGCCACCCTCCTTTGGAGAAAACGCCCCACCACCTTCACCGGGCACGCTGCACACTCGTAATGCAAACAACCACACCTGTACCCCCTTCCCTTGCTGATCCGTTTTTGATTTCTGTAGCGTAACCGATAACCTATCCTCCCAGAGGTGTACATCCTTCCTCAAAACACCCCCCGCCACAGCCCTAGATGGGCTAACCAGTTCCCCTACCCGAAACGCCCCAAAAAACGCTAACGAAAAAGCCGCCGAAAACAGCGACACCTCATAAGAGGATGAACACACCGACCCCAGTTGTTGCAGCAAAGCCAGCAAATTAGCAAATGTAATAGGCCTGCGCGTATCCTGCCGCCAATGCACCTTCCTGTAACCTTTGAGCGCTTGCCGCACCCAAAAACACTTCCTTCAATCCTCCTACCCGCTCAATTTAAACAAAAACGCCAAACCTGCCATTTTTTTCTCGATAGATGACACCGAGCGCCCCTCTTCCATGTTTCTTGACACAAAATACAAAACCAACAACTGTGCAGCTGACCCATCCTGCTCCACTCCCGCCTCCTTTACCAAATCCGACCATTCCTTCCACACCTTCGTATATGCCCCCCACGTCACGCCACTCACCGACCTCCTGATCCATCCTACAGCGATTTCAATACCAGTTCCCACATCCAGCCCGGGCAAGGCATGCCTTCTTCGTCCGCCTCCGGAGCCAAGGCCCTGAACTTGTCCCACTGAAAGTGAGACAAAGCATCAGCCAGTGTGTTATCCACTCCCGGGATGTGCACAGCATAAAGAAACACATTCAATTGCCAGCAATGCAACACCAACTGCCGCATCAGCCGAACGACAGGTCATGAAGACGCCGACATACTATTGATGACCTGCACTACCCCCATATTGTCACAGTTCAACCTAAGCTTCAGGTTCCGACATGCCTCCCCCCCCACAGTTCCAGCGCCAGCACCACCGGAAACAGTTCCAGCAGTACCAGATTCCGAACGAGGCCTGCTGTGACCCAGGACCAAGGCCAGGGTTCAGCACTCCACCGTCCTTGGAAAAATGCCCCATACTCCGTGGACCCCGCTGCATCGGTGACCAATTTCACATCGAAATTGCTCACCGGGCCCAACATCCACACTGCCCTACCATTGTACTCTGCTAGGAACTGATACCACACTTTCAGATCTTCCCTGTGTTCCTTGGTGAGGCGAATGAAATGAGCTGGGGAGGTCACCCCCGCCGTCGCGGCAGACATCCTTCTACAAAAAATCCTCCCCATGGGAATAATCCGGCATGCAAAATTTAGCTTACCCAATAATGATTGCAACGAACGTAAGCGAACCTTCCTCATACCATAAAGATGTCTTTCTGTAAGTCCAGCAACTTAGCCTCTGGCAACCGACATTCCATAGCCATGGAATCTATCACGATACCAAGGAAACTCAGTTCTGTCCTAGGACCCTCTGTTTTATCGGTGGCAATGGCACGCCGAACCTCGCTGCCATGTGCTGCAACGTAGAAAGAAAAATCGCACACACATTCGAAGAGGGAGGACCCACGCACAAGAAATCGTCCAGGTAATGGATAAGTGACTCAACACCCGACACGTCCCGTACCACCCACTCTAGGAATGAGCTGAACGCCTCAAACATTGCACACGAAATGGAACAACCCATGGGCAGGCACTTGTCGACATAAAATCATTCCTGCCAGCAACAACCCAACAATCTAAAACTCTCGGGGTGTACGGGCAGCAACCGAAATGCCGCCTCTATGTCCGATTTTGCCATTAACGCCCCCTTTCCATAACGCCGTACCCAACGCACCGCAGCATCAAACGACGTGTAGGATACCGCGCATGCCTCCGGGTCAATCAAATCGTTCACAGACCCCTCTTTTGGGAAGGACAGGTGGTGTATCAGCCTAAACTTATTGGGTTCTTTCTTCGGGACCACCCCCAAAGGTGACACTATCAAATCACCCATGGGCTTGCTCGCAAACGGCCCCGCCATGCGCCCCAACGCCACCTCCTTTGACAATTTGTCCATCACCACCTCGGGATGTTGTAACGCTGATTTTAAGTTCCCAGACTGTAGGGGAACCACCTTCAAACTACAAGGAATCCTAAAACCGTGACGAAAACCCGCCCCCAGCATCCCCGCCACTGCCCTGTCCGGGTATCTATTTAGGAAAGGCTGCATCCTTTCCCACTTCACCGGCATCATTCCTCTTGTGAGCAGGATCCCCGGCACGTCTTCCTTTTTTGAAACACCTGGCGAGGGTGTGGGCTCCCCCACACCCCGAGCACTTGTGTTTAAACTTACATGTTCCTCCAAATTTGCACGAGCCCTCATTAAATTGCCAGCACACTCCCCATTTTTTTCCGGCCGACGATCCTGAGGAGTGGCTACCCCCGGGCCCCCTGGAAATAACTGTGTTGGCGTCCTCGCCGAAGCCATGAGCCTCATCCAGAGGCTAATGTCTTTATGATCCCACCGCAGTGTGGGCCGGACCGCCCTCCGTTGGCGGAAATGCTCGTCGTACCTCAACCAAGCAGTACCCTCATAAACCCTATAAGCCTCCCCGATGGTGTCCATATAACAAAATAACGCCGAGCTATGCTCGGGGTTCTTTTCTCCTATGACACTGGCCATGATCGCGAACGCCTGCAACCAGTTGGCAAACGTTCGCGGTATCAATCTATATCGCCTCTTCTCCTCATCTTCTTTCTTGGAATCGTCCGGCTTCACCCGGTCCAAGTTGAATTTCTCAAGCGGCAACAGTGAAAAAATCTCCACATATTCCCCCTTGACAATTTTGTCCCTAACCTCCTGCTTCAGATGTGCTCCCAGTGGCCCCTCGAAGCACACATACACCTCACACTTGGCCGCGTCCCCGATCCTCACTATGTCCGACCTGGTGGTCGTCTCCGCGGCTCCTTTTGTACCAGCACCCACATCAGCAACCGCAGCCACCACCGAGGGAGCAGCTGTCGCCCCCAGTGGAGGCGAAACCCCTTTTTCCCCGGAAGGAGCCCCCGTAACACCCAGCGCAGGCCTTCCCCCAGGCACCCCCTGTACCACCCCCACGGACTGCTCTGCCCCCCCTTCAAAGCGACCCACTAGCACTCTCAACCCCTCCAGCAAGTCCTGCAACTGACCCCCAGACCCCGCATTCCCAGGCCCGGTCCCGTCCCGCGGTTGGCCAGTGATGCCCACCCGCGATGCAGGAGGGACTCCTTGGCCCCCACTCCCCGACACTACCCCTATCAAACACTGTAATGCAGTAGTAAAAGCAGCGTTGTCACAAGACTTACCGGGCTGACTGGGCGCCGTCCCCACAGCCATTGCACTGACCGCCTGTGCAGGAACCGACCGTCCGGACACTTCCTCCTCCTCCGACAGCTCTCCTTCAGAACATCCCTCTTCCTCCGGACCAGTTGCTGAATGTAGCCCCATAGGTGACGGAGACCTGGACGCCGTGTGACACCGCTTTCCACCATGGCACACCGATAATGCACTGCTCCTCGTTGGGGTCCCCCTGCTCCCGGGATTCCGCACAGAAGGGCCGTCCTTGGCACCACTCTGCACACGTGACCCTTGATGGCTACTGCCCGGGGCGTCCGCCTCCCCGCCGCGACTCCTGTAACCCTGCCCGCATGACCAGCCGCGACCAGAGGCGCCGACGTCCTTCTGTCCGCCCCCCCGCTTGTGCAGGGCTGCAGGGGAGCTCGAGCCATGCAATAGTCGCTCCAAAGCGTCCCCCGTGCCATCCTTAGCAGGCGCCCGCTGTTTTCCAGGTCCCCCGCCGCCTGAGCAGAGCCCCCGGCCAAGGCCCCCCCGGAGGTGCCACCGCAATCCTCAGCCTCCCCCCTGACCCTCCCAGCGCCGGAGCCTTTTTGCTTCTGCTTGCCCCCAATCCTCCCCCTCAGCCCATGCAGAGCTGCCGGGGGACCGTCCTGACCCTGCTGTCCTCCATGATCATGGGAAGCGGCACCATCTTGGCCCGTGGCCCCTCCCCCCGAGCCGGTAGACCGACGTGCAGGCCTCTGCTGCCCCTCCGTGGGTGAATACAAGCTCCTCATCGCCGGGGGGTGGATTCCTCCCTTCCCGGGCTCCCATCCATCCTCGAGGGCCCCCCGCCCTCCCCCCGGTGAATACCATAGCGGCGGCCGTGCCACCCGGCCACACGCGGCCTCCCGCCGGCTATGCCTGACCTCACCACACCCAGCCAGCGCCGCCGCGACCTATGTCTGGAGCCATGCTGGCCCCCTCGTCTCCGCCGCCGCCCGCAATTGCGCCAACAGTCCCGTGATGTCCGCTATCTTCTTAGCCTCAGCGAGGAGCGACGTGTACAAAACCGCCTCCTCGCACACAGTAATGCCGACCGGCTCCCCCCTCTTTTATAATGTCGCTCCCACCCCCTGAGCTCCTCCCAAAACTCCTCCCCTCGGCGTAACTGTGCACCTCGTCATGCCCAGCCCTGCTCTGAAGTTCCCCTGCGTGTCACCACGCTCCGGGCTTCTCTCTCTTCTCTAAAAACGAATACATAACCACGCAGTTTGAAAACTTCTACTCTAAATTTTACAACCTCCCATGAAATACCACAGGGACCCCTGATACACCTGACCGAACAGCCCAAATGAGGGATTTTCTAACCCAATACTGCCCCAAACTCATCACCACGCAACAAGAGGTAGCTTTAGAACACTCACTCACTATTGAGGAACTACACATAGCAATAAAACAAATGAAAGTTGGCAAAAGCCCAAGACCTGACAGTCTTCTTTTAATCTATTACAAAAGTTTCTTGGACACACTCACACACAAGATGGTGGCAGCTAGGGATGAGCTTTGAGCAACATGAGTTTGACTCGAACATTGCCTGTTCGGCGAACAGTGAACAATTTGGGGTGTTTGCGGCAAATTCGAAAAGCCGCGGAACACCCTGTACAAGTCTATGGGAGAAATCTAAAGTGCTAATTTTAAAGGCTAATATGCAAGTTATTGTCCTAAAAAGTGTTTGGGGACCTAGGTCCTGCCCCTGGAGACATGGATCAATGCAAAAAAAAGTTTTTAAAACTGCCGTTTTTCGGGAGCAGTGATTTTAATAATGATTAAAGTGAAACAATAAAAGTATAATATTCCTTTAAATTTCGTACCTGGGGGGTGTCTATAGTATGCCTGTGAAGGGGCGCATGTTTCCCGTGCTTAGAACTGTCCCTGCACAAAGTGTAATTTCTGCAGAAAAAAAAGTCATTTAAAATCGCTATATCGGCTATAATGAATTGTCGGCTCCCGTAATACAGAGAACACTCATTGAAAGCCATGGATAAAAAAAAAAGCATGGGGTTCCCCCAAATTCAATTACCAGGCCCTTCAGGTCTGGTATGGATATTAAGGGGAACCCCCGTGTCAAATTAAAAAAAAAATTCACGTGGGGTTCCCCTTAAATATCCATACCAGACCCTTCAGGTCTGGTATGGATATTAAGGGGAGCCCCGCGTCAAATTAAAAAAAAATTGACGTGGGGGTCCCCCTAAAAATCCATACCAGACCCTTTATCCAAGCACGCAACCTGGCAGGCCGCAGGAAAAGAGGGGGGATGAGAGAGCGCCCCCGCTCCTGAACCATACCAGGCCACATGCACTCAACATTGGGAGGATGCTTTGGCGTGCCGCCCAAAGCACCATGTCCCCATGTTGATGGGGACAAGGGCCTCATCCCTACAATCCTGGCCAGTGGTTGTGGGGGTCTGTGGGCGGGGGGCTTATCAGAATCTGGAAGCCCCCTTTAACAAGGACACCCCCAGATCCCGCCCCCCTGTTTGAAATGGTAAGGGGGTACAAAAGTACCCCTACCATTTCACAAAGAAAGTGTAAAAAATAGTTAAATAAGACAAAAATAAGCATCCTCCCAATGTTGAGGGCATGTGGCCTGGTACGGTTCAGGAGCGGGGGCGCTCTCTCATCCCCCCTCTTTTCCTGCGGCCTGCCAGGTTGCCATGGATTTTTAGGTGGACCCCCACGTCAATTTTTTTTTAAATTTGACACGGGGTTCCCCTTAATATCCACACCAGACTTGAAGGGCCTGGTAATTGAATTTGGGGGAACCCCACGCTTTTTAAAAAATTTTTATCAATGACTTTTAATGAGTGTTCTCTGTATTACGGGAGCCGACAATTCATTATAGCCGCAAGTGATTTTAAATTACTTTTTTTCTGCAGAAATTACACTTTGTGACAGTTCTAAGCATAGGAAACATGCGCCCCTTCACAGGCATACTATAGACAACCCCCAGGGATGAAATTTAAAGGAATATCACACTTTTATTGTTTCACTTTAATCATTATTAAAATCACTGCTCCCGAAAAAACTGTCGTTTTTAAAACTTTTTTTGCATTGATCCATGTCCCCTCTGGCAGGACCCAGGTCCCCAAACACTTTTCAGGACAATAACTTGCATATTAGCCTTTATAATTAGCACTTTAGATTGTGAACGTTCGATTCCCATAGACTTTAATAGGGTTCTAAAGTTCACACGAAGTTTAGGTCTGTTCGCAGGTTCTGGTGCGAACCAAACCGAGGGGTGTTCTGCTCATCCTTAGTGGCAGCATTTAACTCCCTATCGAATCCAATTACCCCCTTAGGTAAAACTCTAGAAGCGCATGTGTCAGTCATATCTAAAGAAGGCAAAGATCTCTTATGCCACCTACACACGATCAGAATTTTGGTCGGAAAAAGCTCTGATGGTTTTCCCGAGGGAATTCCGAAGGGATTTCGCTCAAGCTGTCTTGCATACACACGGTCACACCAAATTCCAACCATCAAGAACGCGGTGATGTAAAACACGTACGATAGGATTAGAAAAAGGAAGTTTAATAGCCAGTAGCCTATAGCTTCTGTCTCGTGAGCAAGCCTGAGTTTTTGCTTGTCGGAATTGCATACACACGAACGGATTTTCGGATAGGAACTTTTTCCGACCGAAAAATTGAGAACATGCTCTCAATCTTTTGCTGGCTTCAGCCAGCAAAAGTCCGTTGGAGCATACATAGGATTGCATTTTCCGACCAAAAGCTCTCATCTGCCTTTTACTGG
Source organism: Lithobates pipiens (assembly GCF_037356315.1). NCBI lineage: Eukaryota > Metazoa > Chordata > Amphibia > Anura > Ranidae > Lithobates > Lithobates pipiens. The sequence continues at coordinate 251,180,397 of NW_027507784.1, read as the reverse complement.
CCAAATTTCCGATCGTGTGTATGCGGCATTACAAGCATCTAACTATAGACCCATCTCATTACTGAATGTAGATATCAAAATCTGTGCAAAGATATTAGCAAACAGGTTACTACCCCTCATCCCAGACCTCATTTCATCTGACCAAATAGACTTTGTCCCTAGTAGGGAGGCCAGGGACAACACCATACGCACTCTAAACATTCACCACTGGCTCAGCTTGTCAAAAACCAAGGGTTTTCTCTTATCACTCGATGCTGAAAAGGCGTTCGACAGGGTGGCCTGGGATTACATGCAGGAAGTGCTAAGAGGCATTGGCCTTCCACCCCGCATGTTTGCGCACATTAACACCCTATATACTAACTCCTCAGCAAGGGTAAAAGCAAACGGCTTCCTGTCAAATGCCTTCCCTATCAGCAATGGTACTCGCCAGGGATGCCCTTTATCCCCCTTGATCTATGTCCTGACATTAGAACCCCTCTTAAATAGAATACGTGCCAATACAAATATTCCAGGAATCTCTATCAACCGCAAAGAATTTAAAGTAGCCATGTTTGCGGATGATATCTAAGGCCGCGTACACACGCGGGGACTGTTCGCTCAACTTTGTCCGTCAAACAGTTTCAGCGGACAGTCCGCTCAAAATTAGCATGGACGGACTTGCCCACACACGACGAACGAACAGTCCGCTGAAACCGTGCGCGATGACGTGAACGGCACATACGACGGGACGAAAAATACGACGTCCTATACACTGCAATGCAAACTTCGGCGTGTAAATCCTTTCTGAGCATGCGCGGAACTTAGTTTGACGAACAAGCCTACACACGAGGGGACTGTTCGCTGAAACAAAGTTTCAGCGGACAGTTTTTCGGAATTTCCGAAAAACTTTGTTCAGCAGACTGTCCGCTGAAACTGTCCGCTGAAAGCCCACACACGAGCGGACTGTCCGCCGAAACACTGTTCAGCGGACAAAGTTGAGCGAACAGTCCCCGCGTGTGTACGCGGCCTTACTATCATTACAATCTTAAAATCAACTATTCAAAATCCTATGCCCTTAACATTTCCCTATTCCTGCAAGAAGTACTCCATTGTCAAGATTACTTCCCTTTTACATGGAAAAAAAAGCCATTACCTACCGGGGCATCCAAATCACCAGACGAATAACACACCTTTACAACCACAATTTTTTACATGCCCTCACAAAACTCCAGACAGACCTGAAAGACTGGGCCAATCTCAATGTCTCATGGTTTGGGCGTTCGGCCCTAATAAAAATGGTTGTTCTCCCCCACCTCCTTTATCTTATGCAGACAATCCCAATAAGCCTGTACAACCTTCATCTGGAACAACAACACCCCACGTATTAAATACACACGCTTGACATGTGCCAAGACCAAAGGAGGAATCGCACTGCCAGACCTCCACAAATACTATCTGGCATGCCACTTAACCAGAGTTGCTGACTGGAAAGCTCAAAAACTGGGGAAGGCTTGGGTCGCATTGGAAAGCTCCTTTATGCGTAACCAGAGGCGTATCTAGTGAAAATGGCGCCCATGGCAAGAACTAAAACCGCGCCCCTGTCAAAACATTTGAAACCCATCTGTCAGATAACCTTAACAAAAAAAAAACTGTGAAAAAATTACAATTCATGTTACCCCATAAATGCGGTAACATCTGCCCCCATAAATACGGTAACATCAGCCCCTATAAATGCGGTAAAATCAGCACCCATAAATGCAGTAACATCAGCCCCCATAAATGCGGTAACATCAGCACCCATAAATATGGTAACATCAGCATCCATAAATGCAGTAACATCAGCCCCCATAAATGCGGTAACATCAGCACCCATAAATGCAGTAACATTAGCCCCCATAAATGCGGTAACATCAGCACCCATAAATGCAGTAACATCAGCCCCCATAAATGCGGTAACATCAGCACCCATAAATGCGGTAACATCAGCACCCATTAAGGTGGTAACATCAGCACCCATAAATGCAGTAACATTAGCGCCCATAAATGCGGTAACATCAGCACACATAAATACGGTAACATCAGCCCCCATAAATGCGGTAACATCAGCACCCATAAATAAATGCGGTAACATCAGCCCTCATAAATACAGTAACATCAGCCCCCATAAATGCGGTAACATCAGCAACCATAAATAAATGCGGTAACATCAGCACCCATAAATAAATGCGGTAACATCAGCACCCATAAATACAGTAACATCAACACCCATAAATACAGTAACATCAACACCCATAAATGCGGTAACATCAGCCCCCATAAATACGGTAACATCAGCACCCATAAATACGGTAACATCAGCCCCTATAAATGCGGTAACATCAGCACCCATAAATGCAGTAACATCAGCCTCCATAAATGTGGCAACATCAGCACCCATAAATGCAGTAACATCAGTACCCATAAATACAGTAACATTAGCCCCTATAAATGCGGTAACATCAGGCCCCATAAATGCAGTAATATCAGCACCCATAAATGTGGTAACATCAGCCCTCATAAATGCGGTAACATCAGCCCCCCTAAATGCGGTAACATCAACACCCATAAATGCGGTAACATCAGCCCCCATAAATACGGTAACATCAGCCCCCATAAATACGGTAACATCAGCCCCCATAAATGCGGTAACATCAGCACCCATAAATGCAGTAACATCAGCACCCATAAATACAGTAACATTAGCCCCTATAAATGCGGTAACATCAGGCCCCATAAATGCAGTAATATCAGCACCCATAAATGCGGTAACATCACACCCATAAATGCAGTAACATCAGCCCCCATAAATGCGGTAACATCAGCACCCATAAATGCGGTAACATTAGCGCCCATAAATGCGGTAACATCAGCACACATAAATACGGTAACATTAGCACCCATAAATGCGGTAACATTAGCACCCATAAGTGCGGTAACATCAGCACACATAAATACGGTAACATCAGCCCCCATAAATGCGGTAACATCAGCACCCATAAATAAATGCAGTAACATCAGCCCTCATAAATACAGTAACATCAGCCCCCATAAATACAGTAACATCAGCACCCATAAATAAATGCGGTAACATCAGCACCCATAAATAAATGCGGTAACATCAGCACCCATAAATACAGTAACATCAACACCCATAAATACAGTAACATCAACACCCATAAATGCGGTAACATCAGCCCCCATAAATACGGTAACATCAGCACCCATAAATACGGTAACATCGGCCCCTATAAATGTGGTAACATCAGCACCCATAAATGCAGTAACATCAGCCCCCATAAATGTGGTAACATCAGCACCCATAAATGCAGTAACATCAGCACCCATAAATACAGTAACATTAGCCCCTATAAATGCGGTAACATCAGGCCCCATAAATGCAGTAATATCAGCACCCATAAATGTGGTAACATCAGCCCTCATAAATGCGGTAACATCAGCCCCCATAAATGCGGTAACATCAGCCCCCATAAATGCGGCCTTACCAGCCCCCATAAATACAGTAACAGCAGCACCCATAAATGCGGTAACATCAGCACAAATAAATACAGTAGCATCAGCCCCCATAAATGCGGTGACAGCAGCACCCATACAAAAATGCGGTAACATCAGCACCCATAAAAAAATTTGGTAACATCAGCACCCATAAATAAATGGGGTAACATCAGCACCTATAAATACAGTAACATCAGCATCCATAAATACAGTAACATCAGCACACATAAATACAGTAACATCAGCACACATAAATACAGTAACATCAGCACACATAAAGATCAAGATTGTGCTGCTGTAATAGTACCTGCTGCTTGGGGGGGGGGGGGGGGGTTCCAATGCTTTCTCTTCTCCCTACTGATGCCTGGTCTCCAGCCTCCATGTTTTCTTCCCTCCATGTCACAGCACCGGCGTCAGCACGTCACACAGACCTGGGAGACCCCCAGAGAAGCTGAAGCCGTAACGCAGAGGAGGGTAGGTGGAGCATTAGGCTCCACCTCTGCCAGTCACTCTAGGGGAACTTAGGCGACCCGGGCAGTCACTCTGGCCAGAACCAAGTGATCGGCCATTATGGGGGATGCCCGGGTGCCTGTCACAATTGTACTGTGCCGGCGCCGCGCTCCAGCAAGCCAGTCGAGGCCCCGGGAACTAGAGTAGTGTGGGAGGCGGCAGTGAGAGGACCATGGGGGTCGGTCAGTCAGACTACATTTTTTGTGTGGGCCGGCTTTTTTGCCACCCCCCATGGCGCCCATGGCACTTGCCATGGCTGCCATACTCTAGGTACGCCACTGTGCGTAACCCATTACACATCCTTCCTTGGATCTCACCAAAGCACTGGCCCCAACCTATCAAAACACACCCACTCATAAATCCTTTGCTGTTAGCCTTTAACAAAGCAGTATCCTCCTACCACATATCCTCACAACCAGGACCACTGACTTCTCTAAGGGGAAATACAGTTTTCCCCCCAGGAGAGTCAATTGCATTCCTATTACAAGAATGGCCAAATGATGATATTCAAACACACCATTTCTTTCACAAAGGTCACTTACAATCCTACAAAAACTTGATGTCAATATCATGCACAAAGAGTTTCCCCTTCTGGTCTTACAGACAGTCGAGACATTTCCTTACCTCTAAAGATTCAATGGACACATGGTCAAGACAATTCACACCATTTGAAATCCTCTATTACCATAATACACCACAAAGACACCTAATATCTCTCATATACTCTCTTCTCCAAGATGATACCCATCCCACATAAACAGAAACCTCACAGCAATCCTGGGGCAAAGACCTGCAAATAACCTTCACCGACGAGGAATGGGAAAACATATACACATACGCCCACAAGGGATCACTGAACATAGCGATTCAGGAAAATGTCTACAAAATAGTTACAAAATGGTACAGAACCCCATCTCATCTACACAAATTCAGGCCCTCAATCCCAAACACTTGTTGGAGATGCAAAAGGGAGGTAGGGTCCATGATCCACATTTGGTGGGAGTGCACTGCTCTTCTGGAAGGAGATACACTCCATAATAACTCGATTCACCACTTAGGCCGCGTACACACGGGCGGACTGTTCGCCCAACCTTGTCCGCTGAACAGTGTTTGGGCGGACAGTCCGCTCGTGTGTGGGCTTTCAGCGGACAGTTTCAGCGGACAGTTTGACGGACAAAGTCTTTCGGAAATTCCGAAAAACTGTCCGCTGAAACTGTGTTTGAGCGAACAGTCCGCCCGTGTGTAGGCTACTTTCGAAATGAGCAAACTGTTCCCGCTCGGAGGAAAGTCTGCTCATTTCGAGGTAGGCGGGGCCCGCAACGGAGACGTCGCGGGCTCCGCCGCCTGGAATGGGCTTAAAGGGGAACCCCAATGCCGAAAAAAATCGGCGTGGGGGTTCCCCCAAAGTCCACAACAGACCCTTGTCCGAGCACGCTACCCGGCCGGCCAGGAAAGGGGGGCGAGCGAGCGCGCCCCCCCTCCTGAGCCGTACCAGGCCGCGTGCCCTCAACATGGAGGGGTGCCTTGGGGAAGGAGGGGCCGCGCGGCCCCCCCACCCCAAAGCACCTTGTCCCCATGTTGATGAGGACAAGGGCCTCTTCCCGACAACCCTGGCCGTTGGTTGTCGGGGTCTGCGGGCGGGGGGCTTATCGGAATCCGGGAGCCCCCTTTAAGAAGGGGGCCCCCGGATACCGGCCCCCCACCCTATGTGAATGAGTATGGGGTACAATGTACCCCTACCCATTCACCTGTGAAATAAAGTACAAAAAAAAACACAACACAGAGAAAAAATATATTATTGCACAGCTCCGGGGGTCTTCCGTCTTCGGGGGTCTTCTCCGGACTCCTCCGCTATCTTCGTGTAGCTCTTTTACTAGCGGAGGAGCCCGGCTTTCTTCCTCCCCGCCGCCGGCCTCTTCTCCCGACTTCGGGGGTCTTGTCCCCCTCTTCGGTTCTTCTGCCGGGCCACCGCGCCTTCTTGTAGCTCTTTTGCAGGCGGTGGCCCGGTCTTCTGTCGCCGCTGCCTTCCGTTCTTCTGTCGCCGCCTTCGGTACTTCTGCCGGGCCACCGCGCCTTCTTGTAGCTCTTTTACAGGCGGTGGCCCGGTCTTCTGCCGCCGCTGTCGCTGTCGCCGTCGACGCCTTCCGTTCTTCTTCTTGTTCTTCTTCTTCTTCCCCAGGAGATGTTGACACGTCGCTCTCTCCGGCCGGAATGCCAGAGCCGCGCTGTGCGGTCACTTATATAGTGACAATGGGGCGGTGTCACATGGTATATGTCACATGGGTTGGTCACATGGGTTGATGTCACATGGGGACTATGACATCGTAAGGGGGCGGGGTCACCATGTGACCAACCCATGTGACATATACCATGTGACACCGCCCCATTGTCACTATATAAGTGACCGCACAGCGCGGCTCTGGCATTCCGGCCGGAGAGAGCGACGTGTCAACATCTCCTGGGGAAGAAGAAGAAGAACAAGAAGAAGAAGAAGAACGGAAGGCGGCGACGGCGACAGCGGCGACAGAAGACCGGGCCAGAGCTATAAGAAGGCGCGGTGGCCCGGCAGAAAAACGGAAGGCGGCGGCGACAGAAGACCAGGCCACCGCCTGTAAAAGAGCTACAAGAAGGCGCGGTGGCCCGGCAGAAGAACCGAAGAGGGGGACAAGACCCCCGAAGTCGGGAGAAGAGGCCGGCGGCGGGGAGGAAGAAAGCCGGGCTCCTCCGCTAGTAAAAGAGCTACAAGAAGATAGCGGAGGAGTCCGGCGAGAAGACCCCCGGAGCTGTGCAATAAAATATTTTTTCTCTGTGTTGTGTTTTTTTTTGTACTTTATTTCACAGGTGAATGGGTAGGGGTACATTGTACCCCATACTCATTCACATAGGGTGGGGGGCCGGTATCCGGGGGCCCCCTTCTTAAAGGGGGCTCCCGGATTCCGATAAGCCCCCCGCCCGCAGACCCCGACAACCAACGGCCAGGGTTGTCGGGAAGAGGCCCTTGTCCTCATCAACATGGGGACAAGGTGCTTTGGGGTGGGGGGGCCGCGCGGCCCCCCCTTCCCCAAGGCACCCCCCCATGTTGAGGGCACGCGGCCTGGTACGGCTCAGGAGGGGGGGCGCGCTCGCTCGCCCCCCTTTCCTGGCCGGCCGGGTAGCGTGCTCGGACAAGGGTCTGTTGTGGACTTTGGGGGAACCCCCACGCCGATTTTTCTCGGCGTTGGGGTTCCCCTTTAAGTCCATTCCAGGCGGCGGAGCCCGCGATGTCTCCTTCGCGGGCCCCGCCTACCTGTACACGCGCTCGAAATGGGCGGATTTGCCTCCGCCTTACGTGGGCGAGTCCGTTCATTTCAAAAGTTGAGCGAACTGTTTGGCAAACAGTTCGCTGAAACAGTCCGCTCAAAAAAGTGCCGTGTGTGGCCATGTCCGTCCATGCTAATTTTGAGCGGACTGTTTGCCGAAACTATTTGACAAACAAAGTTGGGCGAACAGTCCGCCCGTGTGTACGCGGCCTTACACTCTGGATTACAACCCTGCTCAATATCTCCTCCATCATACACCCCTGCCTAAACAAACATATCACAAGTTGCTGGCTATGCACATGGTTAAGGTGGCCAGACTCTGCATTCCTGTTCATTGGCAGTCAACTGACACCCCAACCATCAGGGAATGGTTAACCAGGATTGCAAAGATTGAGGAGATGGAAGAATTGACTTATACATCACAAGACTGCATTCAGAAATTCAACACTATCTGGGCATGCTGGTCATACTTTAAGACCACAGAATGCTGTAAGTCCTATTTCCCTTTGTGATACTCTTTCACCAAACCTTCCTAGAACTAGTTTCCACATACCCTGATCGAATCAAAGGGCCTGAGATGAGGAGCAGCCCCCCTACTACCCCTCCCTCACTTTTCCTTCTCCCCCCCCCTGCCTTCCCCCCCAAATAGTCTTCTCTCCCTTTCTCTCCCCTAATCCCTCTTCTTTCACCAAACTCTCTCCATTCATTTACCTCCCTCCACCTCCTATCCTTATGCCACCATATCGAAATAACCAGCAAAATAGGATTATTTCTCAAACCAGTGACCATGGCCGGGCCATGGGGTGGGCAGGCGGAACGGCTGCCCCGGGCACTGTGGTATCATGTGAGACAGGGGGGCACAACAAGGACGCTGGGAGGAGGGGGATTTGTGCTACGAAAGGGAGTCTGGGGGGGGGCGTCAGGGGGTAAGAATTGTTCTAAGAGGGCAAATTTGGGAGGTGTGCTAGGAGTGGTGATTTGGGGGGATTTGGATGGGAGAAGAGGATTTGTGCTAGAAGGGGTGATTTTGGGGGTTTGTGCTATAAAAGTAATATCGTAGAGTGGCAATATTTTTTATTTTATTTTTGTGTGGGGAGGGGTGGGGTGGGGCGCAATTTGGCAGGTTTGCCCTGGGTTTTGAATGGCCTTGTCCCACCACTGCCAGTGACACATATACCTGACCCTACTTTATATACAAGTTTAATGCTCTTCTCAATGCCATGGAAGGACCTGTTGATATTGGCCCCCATGTACAAAAAGCAATTATAACAAGGTTTGTTTCAACCACGGTGTCTCACTTCAAGTTGTATCAATGTTGGGTTTTTCATATAGTGTTCTTATTCTTATATGATCTACAATACTTATGTTTTAACCACCTCAATACAGTGCAGTTGCACCCCCTTCCTGACCAGACCAATTTTCAGCTTTCAGCGCTCTCACACTTTGAATGACAATTACTCAGTCATCCAACACTGTATCCATATGAAACTTGTGTCCTTTTTTTCACACAAATAGAGCTTTCTTTTAGTGGTATTTAATCACTAGTGGGTTTTTTATTTTTTGTGCTATAAATAAAATAAAACGTAAATTTTGTGAAAAAAATGCCTTTTTCTTAGTTTCTGTCATAAATTTTTGCTAATTAGTAATTTTTCTTCATAAATTTTGGCCAAAATTTATACTGCTACATATCTTTGGTAAAAATAACCCACATTAGTATATATTATTTGGTCTTTGTGAAAGTTATAGAGTCTACAATCTATGGTGCCAATCACTGAAAATTGATCACTTCTGATCAGGCCTTCAGTACATCAGGTGTACCTAATTTCTTGAGACTCTAACTAGTCAGGAAAGTACAAATACCCCCCAAATGACCCCTTTTTACAAAGTAGACATCCCAAGGTATTAAGTAAGTAGCATGGTGAGTTTTTTTAAGTTGTCATTTTTTCCCACAATTCTTTGCAAAATGAAGATTTTTTATTTTTTTTTTATTTTTTTTTACTAAATTGTCATATTATCAGGTTATTTCTCATACACAGCATATGCATACAACAAATTACACCCCAAAATACATTCTGCTACTCTTTCCGAGTACGGTGATACCACATGTGTGAGACTTTTACACAGCCTGGCCACATACAGAGCACCAACATTGATGTAGTACCTTCAGACGTTCTACGAGCAAAAATTACGCATCTCATTTCTCAACCACCTATTACACTTTTGAAGTCCCTGGAGTACCAGGACAATGGAATTTCCCATAAAATGACCCCATTTTGGAAAGCAAACACCCCAACGTATAATCTGTGAGGCATAATGAGTCTTTTGAATGGTTAATTTTTTTTCAGAAGTTTTTGGAATATGTGGAAAAAAATTAAAACGCATTTTTTTTTTACACAAAATTGTCAATTTATAAGATATTTCTAACACATAGCATGTATATAGCAAAAATTACACCCCAAAATACATTCTGCTACTCTTCCCGAGTACGGCGATACCACGTGTGTGAGACTTTTACACAGCCTGGCCACATACAGAGCACCAACATTGATGTAGTACCTTCAGACGTTCTATGAGCAAAAATTACGCATCTCATTTCTCAACCACCTATTACACTTTTGAAGGCCCTGGAGTACCAGCACAATGGAATTTCCCATAAAATTACCCCATTTTAGAAAGCAAACACCCCAACGTATAATCTGTGAGGCATAATGAGTCTTTTGAACGGTTCATTTTTTTCCAAAAGTTTTTGGAATATGTGGAAAAAAATTAAAACGCATTTTTTTTTTACACAAAATTGTCAATTTATAAGATATTTCTAACACATAACATGTATATAGCAAAAATTACACCCCAAAATACATTCTGCTACTCCTCCCGAGTATGGCGATACCACATGTGTAGGACTTTTACACAGCCTGGCCACATAGAGAGGCCGAACATTGAAGTAGTACGTTCAGGCGTTCTAGGAGCATAAATCACACATCTCATTTCATTCCTACCCATCACACTTTTGAAGGTCCTGGAGCAACAGGACAGTGAAATTACCCACAAAATAACCCCATTTTGGAAAGTAAACACCCCAACGTATATTCTATGAGACATGGGCTGCAAATAGGTACTCGGGTACTCTGATGGCCTGGTGACAGGTACACGGGTACTCTGATGGCCTGGTGACAGGTACTCGGGTACTCTGATGGCCTGGTGACAGGTACTCGGGTACTCTGATGGCCTGGTGACAGGTACTCGGGTACTCTGATGGCCTGGTGACAGGTACTCGGGTACTCTGATGGCCTGGTGACAGGTACTCGGGTACTCTGATGGCCTGGTGACAAGTACTCGGGTACACTGATGGCCTGGTGACAAGTACTCAGGTACTCTGATGGCCTGGTGACAAGTACTCAGGTACTCTGATGGCCTGGTGACAGGTACTCTGATGGTTTGGTGACTGGTATTTGGGTACTCTGAAGGGCGGTGACAGGTACTCATATGGACTGTGACAGGTACTCAGGTACTCATATGGACTGTGACAGGTACTCGGGTACTCAGATGAACTGTGACAGGTACTCAGGTACTCATATGGACTGTGACAGGTACTCGGGTACTCAGATGGACTGGAACAGGTACTCGGGTACTCTGATGAACTGTGACAGGTACTCGGGTACTCAGATGGACTGTGACAGGTACTCAGATGGGCTGTGACAGGTACTCGGTACTCTAATGGACTGTGACAGGTACTCGGGTACCCTGATGGACTGTGACAGGTACTCGGGTACCCTGATGGGCCGTGACAGGTACTCGGGTACCCTGATGGGCCGTGACAGGTACTCGGGTACCCTGATGGGCCGTGACAGGTACTCGGGTACCCTGATGGGCCGTGACAGGTTCCCCGGGTACCCTGATGTGCCGTGACAGGTACTCGGGTACTCTGATGTGCCGTGACAGGTACTCTGATGTGCCGTGACAGGTACTCGGGTACTCTGATGTGCCGTGACAGGTACTCGGGTACTCTGATGGGCCGGGACAGGTACTCGGGTACTCAGATGAACTGTGACAGGTACTCGGGTACTCTGATGGGCTGGGACAGGTACTGGGGTACTCTGATGGGCTGGGACAGGTACTCGGGTACTCTGATGGGCTGGGACAGGTACTCGGGTACTCTGATGGGCTGGGACGGGTACTCGGGTACTCTGATGGGCTGGGACGGGTACTCGGGTACTCTGATGGGCTGGGACAGGTACTCGGGTACTCTGATGGGCTGTGACAGGTACTCAAATACTCTGATGGACTGTGACAGGTACTCTGATGGACTGTGATTGACAGGTACTATGAGGGGTGGTGACAGGTCCTCTTTATTGGGGGGGGGGGGCAATCAGTATGTTTGGTGTACACTGTATGCGGTAACGAGATGTTACCGCAATCTCCTCCTCACACACGATCGGTGTGTGAGGAGGAGAACCCGGTAACATCCCGTTACCGCGGTTTGTTTACATTTTAGTGATCGGCTGTGAAAGGATCACAGCCGATCACGTGGGTAAACAGCCGGCCAATGGCTGTTTACCAGCGTCGGTGACGAGCAGTGTTCCCGGGGAACACGCCGCCACCGACGTGCACGCGCAGCGCGCTCGCGATCGCGCGCATGCGCCGTGCACGTTCGGGGTGTGACCATCTGTGATCGGCCGTGACTTCATCACGGCCGATCACGTGGTAAACAGCCATAACGAATGGCTGTTCACCCCCTTCGGTGGCGAGCGGTGTCTCCGTGACACGCCACCACCGAAGAAACAGGGATGCGCGCGCACAATCGCGCGCATCCCTGTTTAAACGGGAGGCCGTCATATGACGGCCTCCCGCCACAATAGGTACGACGCCTGGCCGTCATTTGACGGCCGGCGGTCAGCTACTAGTTAAAGAACCATGCGGTTCTTCTTTGCATGACCTTTGCTGTAACATTTTCTGTCATACTAATGTGTAACATGGTCATGGATGCTCCTTTCAATGACTTGTTAAATGTATTGTACATGCAATTTTGTTTTCCTTCAATAAAAATCTTTTGTGGCAAAAAAAAATAAAACATAGAGGGTATACGGAACGGTTATAAATTGAACGGGGTGGAGGTAGAGAGAGAGCCCCGAGGAGAGTACTAGGATCGGATTGGGCTTCTGTTACGTACCTGCTGGATGAGCCTGACGTGCAGTAAGAAAGGCTGTCTCGTCCAACCCCGGCTCAAGGGCCATCGGTGTTGTAACAGTGGTTGCAAGAGCCTAGCAGTGTATGGGTGCCTGGTTTGTCTTTGGTCTTGTCAGTTCAGCTGGTGCAGCAGGAAACAAGAAGCAGGCTGGTAAGCTGGGGAGACACTGAATACGTAGTCAGACAAGCCAGGTTTGGTAACAGATGATCAGATGTAGATACAGACGACAGGTAGGGGTGAGCTTGGTGTTAGAGTCGAACACATGTTTGACTCGAACACCGGCTGTTCTCCCATTCAGCGAAGCCAGAACTCTGTGGACCGCTCACGCAAAATTGGTGTGGCACTCATGGCCCACAATGCACTGCGCCATCGCAGTGCATTGCTGGCTCATGATTGGCCAAGCATGCACTGTGACCCCCGCATGCTTGGCCAATCACAGCGCCGGCAGCGAGGAGAGCCATGATTGGCCACAGGCAGGGTGCTTTCTTGCTCTTCTGTAATTGAGCTATCAGCCATCTGCAGGAGTTTCTGGGTGTTGTCTGTGTGCCCTGAGTGCAGTATACACCATTATCCACCTATATAGCTATATTGCTCTTCTGTAATTGAGCTATCAGCCATCTGCAGTAGTTTCTGGGTGTTGTCTGTGTGCCTTGAGCGCAGTATACACCATTATCCCCCGATATAGCTATATTGCTCTTCAGTAATTGAGCTTTCAGCCATCTGCAGGAGTTTATGGGTGTTGTCTGTGTGACCTGAGCGCAGTATACACCATTATCCACCTATATAGCCAATTATATTGCTCTTCTGTAATTAAGCTTTCAGCCATCTGCAGGAGTTTCTGGGTGTTGTCTGTGTGACCAGAGTGCAGTATACACCATTATCCACCTATATAGCTAATTATATTGCTCTTCTGTAATTGAGCTATCAGCCATCTGCAGGAGTTTTTGGGTGTTGTCTGTGTGCCCTGAGCGCAGTATACACCTTTATCCACCTATTTTGCTCTTCTCTAATTGAGCCATCTGCCATCTGCAGGAGTTAGTTGGTGTTGTGTGCCTCCAGCACAGCACAGTATACACCGGTATCTACCCTTTAATTCCTGTTGTTCTATAATAAAGGCATCTGCAGGAGTTAGTGGGTGTTGTGTGCCTCCAGCACAATATACACTATCCAATTGCTGGTTTTCCCATCTCCCTTCAGGCCATTACCATGTCTGGAAGGCCAACAAGGAGAGGCAGACAGGCACCAGCCGATAAAAGAGGGCATGCAGGCTCTGTGTCTAGAGACAACAGTGCTGGTCGTGGACGCGGTGCATCGTCATCAGGACATGGCCATGGGACACGCTTGTCCTTATTTTCGGCAGCTGGACGTGTTGAGCCACATCATGCCGAAGACTTGGTAGAGTGGATAACCAAGCCCTCTTCATCCTCCTCATCCTCTCTCACCCAGGCTCAGGGTACTAGCAAAGCAGCTGCCAACGCATCCTCTTCCCTCGTCTCAATGTCATCATCAGTGACTCCTTCCCTAGACCCACCACGTGCTCCTGAGGAGTCCCCTGAACTCTTTGAGCACAGTGTTGGGTACATGCTCCAGGAGGATGCCCAGTGTTTTGTAGGCTCTGATGATGATACTCAGCTAGAGGAAGGCAGTAGCGTGAGCACAGAGAGAGGGGATGCTCAAGAAGGACAGCAATCTGGCAGTCATGCTCCAGGAGGATGCCCAGTGTTTTGTAGGCTCTGATGATGATACTCAGCTAGAGGAAGGCAGTAGCGTGAGCGCAGAGAGAGGGGATGCTCAAGAAGGACAGCAATCTGGCAGTCATGTTCCACAAGCTGCAGCATACTGCCAGGTTTGCTCCAGCGATGAAGAAGGAGGGGATGATGAGGGCACTGACTCCACATAGGTGCCTGGTAGGAGAGAGGAGGAGGAGCAGGATGCCCTCCGGGGGCCAGCTTAGGGGCAGCACACCGACTGAATCACACAGCAGAGCTCCGCCTGTGCAGGGCGCTGCCTCTGCGCGTTATTCTAAAAGTTCTTTGGTGTGGGCCTTTTTTGAGACGAGTGCATCAGATCGCACCGCTGCTATTTGCAACATATGTCTCAAGCGTATCTCGCGTGGCCAAAACATCAGCCACTTGGGCACCACATGCTTGACCAGACATATGTTAACCTGCCATGCAGCTCATTGGCAAGCGTACCTCAAAGACCCACACCAAAGAACAAAGCGGACCTTTCCTTGCTCCTCATCAGCTGGGATCTCCAACCCCACTAGACCTTCAGTCCTCTCTGAAACATGCGCTGAGAGGAATGAAGGTGTAGAATTAGGTGTGTCACAGCCAAGTGCTTGCGGGCACTCTGCTAGCAGTACAGCCACGTCCGATTGTAGCAGGAAAATCTCCCTGCCCCAGAAGCTGGACCGTAGAAAGAAGTTCACTCCCAGCCATCCACATGCCCAGCGGTTGAATGCTAGCTTGGCTAAATTGCTAGCACTCCAACTGCTACCTTTTCAGTTGGTAGACTCCGCCCCCTTCCATGAGTTTGTGCAATGTGCGGTTCCTCAGTGGCAGGTCCCCAGACGCCACTTTTTCTCACGGAAGGCGATTCCGGCTCTCTACCGGCATGTGGAAGGCAATGTCCTTGCCTCGCTGGACAGGGCGGTCAGCGGTAAGGTGCATATTACCACTGACTCATGGTCCAGCAGGCATGGACAGGGACGTTACCTGTCTTTCAAGGCCCATTGGGTCAATCTACTGGCAGCTGGGAGGGATGCAGGGCAAGGTGCAGTAGTGTTGGAGGTTGTTCCGCCACCACGCCTCCAAAATGCTACTACTGGTTGTGACACACCTCTCTCCTCCACCCCCTCCTCTTCTTCTTCCTCCATGGCCTCTTCCAGTGCTCTGTCCTCAGAACCAGCAGTGCTCCGTAGGCGTTCAAGGGGCTATGCAAGTACGCAGGCAAAACTATGCCATGCCGTGCTTGCGCTGGTTTGTTTGGGGGACAGGAGCCACACTGGGGCAGATATTTTGTCAGCTCTGCAGGGGCAGGCCGAGAGGTGGTTGACGCCATGCCAGCTTAAGCCAGGATTGGTGGTTTGCAACAATGGCACCAACCTCCTCTCCACCCTCCGACAGGGACAACTGACCCATGTGCCCTGTGTGGCTCACATCCTTAACCTGGTGGTGCAGCGGTTCTTGGGCAGGTACCCGGAGGTACCCTCCTCTTATAGGATGTCCTGAAGCAGGCCAGGAAAGTCTGTGTGCATTTCCGCCGATCATTTACTGCCTGTGCTCGGCTGGCTGAGCTCCAAAAGGAGTTGAACCTGCCCAAGAACTGCCTTATATGTGACATGCCCACCAGGTGGAACTCAACGTTGGCCATGCTGCAGCGGCTGCACACACAGCAGAGGGCCATCAATGAGTATCTGTTGCGACTACGGCACCAGGACAGGGTCAGGGGAGCTTGTTTTTTTTCTCACCACGCCAGTGGGGCATGATCAGGGATGGTGAGCAGTGACAGTGCATGCATCAGTGACACTGTATCTCTTGTGCACCTCTTGGAGCATACGCTGCGTAGAATAATGGACAGTAGTGATGGACGAACTTCCAATGGGACGTTTCGCGAACGCGGCCGATAGTTTGCGAACCGGAACGTTCACGGCGGGCCCCATTGACTTCAATGGGAGGCGAACTTCGCAAACCTACAGGTCAAATTTGCAGGCACAAAATAATTAATAGCTGTGCAAACATAGTCCCACCACATGGCCAATGACATAACACATGTATGAGGTGAATCTGGGATCGACAACTACAAGCATTCTTTTTTTATATGGGAAATTGTTGTGACAATTCAGGACTGTGGAGCGCATGAAGGCAATGGAGGAGAGGGAAGGTCAGGGACCAGGGTAGGCAAAGAAGAGGGTGCAGGAGATGATCACCAGCAGCGTGACATACAGCAATGACACCTGCACCGTGATAGAGTCATCTGACACCAGCACCGTGATAGAGAGCACTGACATCAGCAGCGTGACATACAGCAATGACACCTGCACCGTGATAGAGTCATCTGACACCAGCACCCTGATAGAGAGCACTGACATCAGCAGCGTGACATACAGCAATGACACCTGCACCGTGATAGAGTGATCTGACAACAGCACCGTGATAGAGAGCACTGACATCAGCAGCGTGACATACAGCAATGACACCTGCACCGTGATAGAGAGCACTGACATCAGCAGTGTGACATAAAGCACTCACACCAGCACCGTGATATACAGCACTGACAGCAGCACCGTGATAGAGAGCACTGACATCAGCAGCGTGACATAAAGCACTCACACCAGTACCATGATATACAGCACTGACAGCAGCACCGCGATAGAGAGCACTGACATCAGCAGCGTGACATAAAGCACTCACACCAGCACCATGATATACAGCACTGCCAGCAGCACCGTGACAGAGAGCACTGACATCAGCACCGTGATATACAGCACTGACACCTGCACCGTAAGCAGCCCCAGGAGGAAGTCAGCATAGCACAGGGATGGTGGGAGCCCCTCATAATGAGCATAGCACAGGGATGGTGGGAGCCCCTCATAATAAGCAGCCCCAGGAGGATGTCAGCATAGCACAGGGATGGTGGGAGCCCCTCATAATAAGCAGCCCCAGGAGGATGTCAGCATAGCACAGGGATGGTGGGAGCCCCTCATAATAAGCAGCACCAGGAGGATGTAAGCATAGCACAGGGATGGTGGGAGACCCTCATAATTAGCAGCCCCAGGAGTAAGTCAGCACAGCACAGGGATGGTGGGAGCCCCTCATAATGAGCATAGCACAGGGATGGTGGGAGCACCTCAAAATATGCACAGCAGAGGTACAGCCCCAGGAGGAAGTCAGCACAGCACAGGTATGGTGGGAGCCCCTCATAATAAGCAGCCCCAGTAGAAATATGACACCGCTCAACCTCTTCAAAGAGGAGGGCACGGGCATATAGTACGGTGTGCTTTTTTTGGACAAGGAAGTGAGCCAAATGAAGAAAGAAGGTCTCTGTGCTCGACTAAAAAAATTGTTTATAGACATATACATGGTCTACTGGTCACATGTGTTGAATTCCTCCGAGATCCATGCCTCATTCATTTTTAGAAATGTGAGGTAGTTAACACTGTCGTGAGCTAGGCGAGTACGCTTATCGGTCACGATCCCCCCTGCTGCGCTGAACGTCCTTTCGGACAGGACACTGGATGAGGGGCAGGCCAACAGTTCGATTGCAAATTGGGCAAGCTCTGGCCAGAGATCAAGCCTGCCCACCCAGTAGTCCAGGGGTTCATCACTCCTCAGAGCGTCCACATCGGCCGTTAACCCGATGTAGTCGGACACCTGACGGTCTAGGCGTTCCCTGATGCTGGATCCGGATGACACCTGTCGATGGGTCGGCTGAAAGAATGACCTCATATCCGAAGTCACCAACACATCTTCAAACAGGCCTCTTCTTGCAGGCGCTGTTGGATTGGTACCCGCAACTCCTTCTCTGGGAGTGGGAATTGCTCCTCTGCCAGCGCACGCAAAAAAGCAGAATGCAGCATTTCTTGAAGCAAGGCCTGGAAGTGCTGCATTCTGACAGCCCTCTGTGACGGCGGTAACATTTCCACCATTTTGTGTTTGTACCGGGGGTCTAAGTACGTTGCCACCCAGTACTGGTCCTTGACCCTTATGCTTTTTATACGGGGGTCCCTATTAAAACACTGGAGCATGAAGGCCCCCATTTGCACTAAAGTGGAAGTGGTGTGGTGGCCTGGCTCCTGCTCATCATCCAGGATAATGTCGTCCTCTTCATTCTCCTCTCCCCATCCAAGCACAACAGGGATCCCAGAAAGGTTTAAAGCATGCTCTTCTTGCTCCTCCTCATCTGCCCCGGCACCATCCTCCTCTGACTCCTCTTCAGACTCCTGTTGTTCACTTGTCTCAGATAGAGTAGCCCCCCCTGGGAATTCATCCAGCATTGCGACTTCCTCATCTTCCCGCTCCTGCTCCACCACAGCTTGATCAATGACACAACGCAATGCACGCTCCATAAAGAAGGCATAAGGTACCATGTCACTTATGGCGCCATTGCTTCGACTACATGGCCATATAGCTCTGGGATGCCCTTCTCTGAGAAATACTTCCTTCCTGGGACCTTCCTGTGGTGTTCCAATGGCCACAAATTTGCGAAAGGCCTCCGAGTCCACCAGTTTATATGGCAGTAGTTGGCGGGCTATGAGTTCTGACAAGCCAGCCGTCAACCGTTGGGCAAGAGGGTTATCCGGCTTCATCATTTTTTTACGCTCGAACATTAGGCCCACGGAAGCCTGCCTTTTTGCAGAAAAACGTGAGCTTGGCATGATGGAAGGTGGAGTGGAGGACAATTGTGAGGAGAGAGGAGAAGGAGAAGTAGAAGACGAGGCTGGATGGTGAGAGCCTGCAGTGTGGCTTTGTGTGTTCCGTTGCTCCCACTTGGCTCGGTGATGGCTGCTCATGTGCCTTCTTAAGGCGGTCGTCCCTAGGTGAGTGTTGGGCTTTACCGCGACTAATGCGTTGACTGCAAAAATTGCAGATGGCAACGCTATTGTCAGCAGCGGACACGTTAAAAAAAGCCCACACTGCGGAGCCATGTGCCGGTGTCCTGGGAGCGCCAGATGTGACCATACATGGTCGATGACTCGCTCCTGATACATTTGCAGTCTGCTTTGTCCCTCCTGTGCAATGTAAGTTATTCCTGCTTCTCCTACCTATCTGCTGGTCCATATCTCCCTCTGAACTCCCCTCCTCTTCCTCTCTTGTGGGCACCCACGTGACATCACTAGACACGTCATCATCAACGTCACCTTCCCCACCGCTATAAGTAGAGATCTCGGAGTAGGCAGCAACACCGGGGACCAACCTCCTCCTTGGGCTGATCTGGGTACTGTTGTCAGACTGCTGAGTAGCGGTTGTTGCTGCCTCCTCTTCCTGATCCAATACTAATAATATAAGAGTGGCTGCACATCAGAAATGTCTTGATATAGATCGGAAAATAATTCCTGTGACTCAAGCAGAAGGTATGTGGTGGTGGTGGTGGTGGTGTTGTTGTTGGTGGTAGTGTCTTTGGGGGTGCACATAGCAGAGAGGGAAGAAGAGGGTGCAGATCGAGAGGATGAGGAGGGTGCAGAAGAGTAAGGCTGAGCGAGCCACTCAACCAAGTCTGGTGCGTCCTTTAAAGTAATTGAACGCACCTTCTGCAACTTCCCACTTTGGCTCAAGCCTGTTGCTCCTGCCCTACCCCTACCACCCCTGCGGAAGGGCCTGCCTCTTCCTCTGCCTGTAATTTTTTAAATGACCCTGTGACAAAACTCTCAGTCCCTATACCGATGAAGGACTGCTGCAGTATAGGGCAGCGGTCAGCAGTAGTGCACCTCAACCCTATGTATTGTGTACCAATACCAGTCCTTATAGAATGGCAGACTGTACCCCACTCAACCCTATGTACTGTAGCACCCTAGACAGACCAAGTTACCAGTCCTTATAAGGACTTTTGTGGACCAAGTAGGTTGTGTGTGAGTGATTAGCAGACTGTACGTCAGTCCCTATACCGATAAAGGACTGCTGCGGTATAGGGCAGCGGTCAGCAGTAGTGCATCTGAACCCTATGTATTGTGGACCGATACCAGTCCTTATAGAATGGCAGACTGTACCTCACTCAACCCTATGTACTGTAGTACCCTATACCTTACCAGTCCTTATAAGGACCTTTGTGGACCAAGTAGGTTGTGTGTGAGTGATTAGCAGACTGTACGTCAGTCTCTATACCGATGAAGGACTGCTGCAGTATAGGGCAGCGGTCAGCAGTAGTGCACCTCAACCCTATGTATTGTGGACCGATACCAGTCCTTATAGAATGGCAGACTGTACCCCACTCAACCCTATGTACTGTAGTACCCTATACCTTACCAGTCCTTATAAGGACCTTTGTGGACCAAGTAGGTTGTGTGTGAGTGATTAGCAGACTGTACATCAGTCCCTATACCGATGAAGGACTGCTGCAGTATAGGGCAGCGGTCAGCAGTAGTGCACCTCAACCCTATGTACTGTGAACTTATACCAGTCCTTATGGAATGGCAGACTGTACCTCACTCAACCCTATGTACTGTAGCACCCTAGACAGACCAAGTTACCAGTCCTTATAAGGAGCTTTGTGGAACAAGTGGGTTGTGAATGATTAGCAGACTGCAGCAGAAGGGCAGCAGTCAAGTATAATATTCTTTCTATATTTGGAAGAAAGAATATTATACGTGTACAAGCCTATTACCATACCACTGATACCAGTCCTGAAAAGAACCTTTGTGGAACTAATAGTAACAGCTACTGATTAAACTGACCCTCACTGCCTCACACACTGCTTCCTGCCTGTCCCTATATAAACTGACAAAACAGAGGCTACTGGAACAATAATTGAAATAGCACTTTTGTGGACCTGATAGTAACAGCTAATGACTAAACTGGCTGTCCCTGCAGCACACACCGTCCTGTCCCTTTCTCTAAACTGACAAAAGACACTCAGGCTGCTGCAACAATCACTAGCACAGCACTGCCTATCCTGAACTACACCTAACACCTATACCAGTCCTGAAAAGAACTTTTGTGTACCAAATAGCTAGCGATTTGGGTCACTGTAATCTCTCCCTGCTCCACACAGCAACCTCTCCCTATAGTGACAGAAGAAAGAATGTAAAATGTCAGCCAGATCGGGTGTATTTATAAGTTAGGGGGAATGTCCATGTGCTGTAATGTCTCAATTGGCTGTCCTGTACCCCATGATGGATGTGTCATCATAGGTCAAAGTTCTTTTACACAGTAAACACGGAAGTCCGCCGGGCGAACGGCACCAATAGTCCGCCGAACGGGCGGACCGCGAACAGCCAAAATTCGCCGCGAAACGACCGCCGGGCCAACCGTTCGGCCATCACTAATGGACAGGGCACTTGAGGCAGTACAGAGATAGGAAGAAGAGGACTTCATTGCCTCTCAAGGCCCCCTTTATCCAGACAGTGTTCCTGCTGTCCCACCCATCACACAGGAAGAGAAGGAGGAGGAGGAGGATGATTGTGTCAGCATGGAGGTGGAGGCTGGCACTCAGCATCAGCAGCAGCAGCAGCAGCAGCAGCAGCAGCAGCAATCTTGTAGGGATGATTTACAGTCCCAAGTAGGGATGAGCTTCGAGTTCGAGTCGAACTCATGTTCGACTCGAACATTGCCTGTTCGCCTGTTCAGCGAACAGTGAACAATTTGGGCTGTTCGCGGCAAATTCAAAAAGCCGGAACACCCTGTACAAGTCTATGGGAGAAATCTAAAGTGCTAATTTTAAAGGCTAATATGCAAGTTACTGTCCTAAAAAGTGTTTGGGGACCTGGGTCCTGCCCCAGGGGACATGGATCAATGCAAAAAAAAGTTTTAAAAACTGCAGTTTTTTGAGGAGCAGTGATTTTAATAATGATTAAAGTGAACCAATAAAAGTGTAATATTCCTTTAAATTTCGTACCTGGGGGTGTCTATAGTATGCCTGTGAAGGGGCGCATGTTTCCCGTGCTTAGAACTGTCCCTGCACAAAGTGTCATTTCTGCAGGAAAAAAAAGTCTTTTAAAATCACTCACAATGAGTGTTCTCTGTATTACGGGAGCCGACAATTCATTCATTGATAAAAAAAAAACGGTGGGGTTCCCCTAAATTCAATTACCAGGCCCTTCAGATCTGGTATGGATATTAAGGGGAATCCCACGTGAAATTTAAAAAAAAAATTGACGTGGGGTTCCCCCTAAATATCTCAGGTTTCCGTTACATCAGAGGGTGGCTTCCCTCACTAGCGTCAGAGGGGGTGGGTCAGGTGACGGGTGGCCCCGCCCTCCTAATATAAGAAACGTCAGCTGCTGGGATCCCCGCAGTGTCTCCACAGTGGAGATAGAAGATTGATGCATGGATGGACTGAGTTGGACTGAAAATCACCCGTCACTGGATCAGATCAGCCATCGCTGGACCCCGTCGCTGGATAGCAAGAGTGGATTACCACCGCTGGAATCTTTTTTTTTTTTTTTTTTTTTTTTTTAATAAAGAAATTTTTCAAAAGTGTGTTTGTCTTATTTAACCATTTTTTTACACTTTCTTTGTGAAATGGTAGGGGTACTTTTGTACTCCCTTACCATTTCAAACGGGGGATCCAGGATCTGGGGGTCTCCTTGTTAAAGGGGGCTTCCAGATTCCGATAAGCCCCCCGCCCGCAGACCCCCACAACCACCGGCCAGGGTTGTGGGGATGAGGCCCTTGTCCCCATCAACATGGGGACATGGTGCTTTGAGGGGTCACAGACCCCCAAAGCATCCTCCCAATGTTGAGGGCATGTGGCCTGGTACGGTTCAGGAGGGGGGGCGCTCTCTCGCCCCCCCTCTTTTCCTGCGGCCTGCCAGGTTGCGTGCTCGGATAAAAGATCTGGTATGGATTTTTATGGGGACCCCCACGTCAATTTTTTTTTTAATTTGACGCGGGGTTCCCCTTAATATCCATACCAGACCTGAAGGGCCTGGTAATTTAATTTAGGGGAACCCCACGCTTTTTTTTTTTTTTTTATCAATGAATGAATTGTCGGCTCCCGTAATACAGAGAACACTATTTGAGTGTTCTCTGTATTACGGAGCCGACAATTCATTATAGCTGCGAGTGATTTTAAAAGACTTTTTTTCCTGCAGAAATTACACTTTGTGCAGGGACAGTTCTAAGCACGAGAAACATGTGCCCCTTCACATGCATACTATAGACACCCCCAGGTATGAAATTTAAAGGAATATTACACTTTTATTGTTTCACTTTAATCATTATTAAAATCACTGCTCCTGAAAAAAACTGCAATTTTTAAAACTTTTTTTTGCATTGATCCATGTCCCCTGGGGCAGGACCCAGGTCCCCAAACACTTTTTAGGACAGTAACTTGCATATTATTAGCCTTTAAAATTAGCACTTTAGATTTCTCCTATAGACTTGTACAGGGTGTTCCGGCTTTTCGAATTTGCCACGAACAGCCCAAATTATTCACTGTTCACTGAACAGGCAAACAGGCAATGTTCGAGTCGAACATGAGTTCGACTCAAACTCAAAGCTCATCCCTAGTAACCATATACACTGATAGTCAATATGCATTCTCAACAGTACATATTTTTGCACAACAATGGAAAAACAGGGGTATGGTGACCTCTAGTGGTAAGCCAATTTCACACACAGGCTTCATTTTAGAACTCTCAGATGCAATACAGTTACCAAAAGAGCTTGCAATATGCAAATGTCAAGCACACGCAAAACATACAGACCCCCAGTAATGAGGTCTGTTCTATTCCAGAAGGTTAATTCCAAGGAGAAGAGACTCGGTCTTGACTGGGTCCTGATAAAAGTAATAAAAAAAGGAAACATTGGCACTCGCCTAAGTCGGAGGGGGCATATCAAGTTATTCTCACCACTCCCAGGGCAATAAGGATTGCATAAAGGACCTGGATTTACCAGTCCCATTGCAAAAAGGTTTTACAGGCAGAGCAGGGTCAGTCAGCGACAGAGCTCCAGTAAGTCCGGCTACAAAGGGAGGTCCCACACTAGGTGGGACTTTTCTCAAACTGGAGGACTCCCTCACCTTACCCCCTGGGGCTCTGTAGCTGGTTAGGATGAAAGGGATAGTTATTGTCTTGGGTCTACTGGTGACTCTAAGGGAGACGTCCATATGGGGAGGCAGAAACTGGAAAAAGAAGGAACCTCTAGAATGGGCACGTATGGGGAAGGCTTTGAACTTAACCTTCATAGAAGGGGTAACTAGTAGACATGTGCAGAGTGAAATATTTAGTTTCGGAATTTCGTTTTCGTCCGAAAAATAAATTTATTTAGTTACTCCCGAGATTTGTTTTTATTGATTTTGTTTTTCGTTCAAAAATTGCATTCGTCTGAAAATCCACATGAATTACGGTCGAATCTGTCTTTGAAGGCTTATGTTGTCTGTCGAATGTATAAAGAAGATTCGACAGAGCTAGTACATAGCATACTTCGTGTGAACTTTAGAACCCTATTAAAGTCTATGGGACTCCAACATTTAAAATCGAAAGTGCTAATTTTAAAGGCTAATATGCAAGTTACTGTCCTAAAAAGATTTTGGGGACCTGGGTCCTGCCCCAGGGGACATGTATCAATGCAAAAAAAAGTTTTAAAAACGGCTGTTTTTCGGGAGCAGTGATTTTAATAATGATTAAAGTGAAACAATAAAAGTGTAATATTCCTTTAAATTTCGTACCTGGGGGGTGTCTATAGTATGCCTGTGAAGGGGAGCATGTTTCCCATCATTAGAACTGTCCCTGCACAAAGTGTCATTTCTGCAGGAAAAAAAGTCCTTTAAAATCACTCGCAGCTATAATGAATTGTCGGCTCCCATAATACAGAGAACACTCATTAAAAGTCATTGATAAAAAATAAATTAAAAAAAAGCGTACGGTTCCCCCAAATTCAATTACCAGGCCCTTCAGGTCTGGTATGGATATTAAGGGGAACCCTGCATTAAATTAAAAAAAATTGACGTCGGGTTCCCCCTAAATATGCATTCCAGACCCTTCGGGTCTGGTATAGATATTAAGGGGAACCCCGCGTCAAATTTTAAAAAACCCTTTATCCGAGCACGCAACCTGGCAGGCCGCAGGAAAAGAGTGGGGGACGAGAGAGCGCCCCCCCTCCTGAATCATACCAGGTCACATGCCCTCAACACTGGGAGGATGCTTTGGGGTCCCCCCCAAAGCACCATGTCCCCATGTTGATAGGGACAAGGGCCTCATCCCCACTACCCTGGTCAGTTGGCCAGTGGTTGTGGGGGTCTGCGGGCGGGGGGCTTATCAGAATCTGGAAGCCCCCTTTAACAAGGGGACCCCCAGATCCCGCCCCCCCTGTTTGAAATGGTAAGGGGATACAAAAGTACCCCTACCATTTCATAAAGAAAGTGTAAAAAATAGTTTAATAAGACAAACACACTTTTGAAAAAGTCCTTTATTAAAAATAAAAAAGGATTCTAGCGGTGGTAATCCACTCTTGCTATCCAGCGACGGATTATAATCTCTCCGGGGTCCAGCGATGGCTGATCTGATCCAGCGCAGCGAATCCATCCATCTTCTGTCTCCACGGAAGAGACACTGCGGGATCCCGGCGGCCTGACGTTTCTTGCCCGGCTTCCCCATTTGCGTCAGAGGGGGCGGAGTCAGGCGATGGGTGGCCCCGCCCTCCGCATATAAGAAACGTCAGGCTGCCGGGATCTCGCAGTGTCTCCTCCGTGGAGACATAAGATGGATGGATTCGCTGTGCTGGATCAGATCAGCCATCGATGGACCCCGGAGAGATGATCATCCGTCGCTGGATAGCAAGAGTGGATTACCACCACTGGAATCTTTATTTTATTTTTATTTTTTTTTAATAAAGGAATTTTTCAAAAGTGTGTTTGTCTTATTTAACTATTTTTTACACTTTCTTTGTGAAATGGTAGGGGTACTTTTGTATCCCCTTACCATTTCAAGCGGGGGGGGCAGGATCTGGGGGTCCCCAGGCACTCTTTAGGACAGTAACTTGCATATTAGCCTTTAAAATTAGCACTTTAGAATCTTTTCTCTCTGTCAAATCTTTTCTCTCTATGTCGAATATTTTCTCTCTGTCAAATATTTTCTCTATATAATCTTGGACTAATAGAGGTAAGGTTAGGCACATTCAACCACAGGTTCAATAGACACAGATTGTTATTGTCAGAGTCACGTCGAATCTCCTATTCTATATCGAACTGTTGTAACAACGAAAACAAAAATAAAAATGTTGGATCTTTAGTTTTTTCGGATTCTGCACTTTCGTTATCGTTAGTCAAAACCAAAAACGAAAATACCTGAAATTCGGACAAAAATGCATTTGGACGAAAACGAATGCACATGTCTAGTAACTAGTACCATTTTAGTTGGTTTTTGATAGCCTTTGTTTGGATGGTGGTTTTATGGTTGCACCCATTTCTGACTCTGCTGAGATAAATCACATTATTAGGTTTAGTGGGAAGGATGAGGAGCAAACATTTATGCTCATCTGATGCCAGAGACCAGCAACGTGAAGAAAAAGATGGTGGCAACGGCAAAGATGGGACTGGTGCCTGTACTTTAGCAGGTTGGCTTTCCAGAAGAATGTTGTCACATTTTCTGTATATCTTGAGTTCTTAAATCGTGTGAAACCTCCTCATCCTGCCCTGTTGACTGCAAACCCTTTCAAGCCATGTATAAAATAGATCCGGTTGGTGGATGCAAGAACACAAAAAGAAAACTGCAGCTGTAACCTGTGCCAGTGGTGCTGTACAAAAGAGAAGATATGCTTTAGGATGGATGTTATGAAGCAATACTGCTTGAATTAGGAGAAATAGAAGTGAAAATATGTACTACAATCAATCTTGCCAGCTTTTTCCTAGAGAAAGAGAAGAAGACCTTGAAGAGGAGTGTGACCAAATCTGCTTAAAACTTATGGAAGAAGAAATGCAGCAAATATCCCCAGTAAAGGACACTCCTCTTGAAAATTCTGATCTGATCCTGTCTGCAGAGGGTTCACGCCTGTACAAAGGTGGAGTCACAAGAATGGCATATGCGGTGACAACATTGGAGGAAGTGATTGAGACCCAACTACTCCCTTCATCACTTTCAGCACAGGTTGCCAAAGTGGTAACCCTCACAAGAGCTTGTGAGGCCGCAGAAGATCAAACAGCCAACATCTACACTGATAGCAAGCATGCTGTCAAAATAGTCCATGATTATGAACCCATAAGGAAGAACAGAAGATTCACAATTTCTGTAAGACATGTTTCAAGCTGAATAGAAGCCTGACTGGTGGCTAAAGCAAATGCCAAGACAACAGCAAAGAAACTCCTTTCCAAAATAATATGCCGCTTTGAAATCTTTGAAACCATAGAGAATGACAGAGGAACACATTTCACTGGACAGATCATGCAAATTACATGCAAGGATTTGGCAATTGAGCAGGCTTTCCATGCCCCTATCATCCTCAGAGTGCAGGGAAGGTAGAAAAATATAGTGGAATCATTAAAGACAGGCTATCTAAATCAATGCAGGAAAAGGGTAGATGGGTCAGTAAAGAAACAATGGCCAGAACTGTTGCCTCAGGTTCTTTACAGCATCAGGATTACCCCTACTTTATAGGTAAGAGAACTTGAGCCCTTATGAGATTTTGTTTGGGGGCCCACCTAAGACAGGATGGAATTTCTACATCAGAATGCTGTAATGTATAATGATTTTGTTTTGCAATGCAATTGTGTAATATAAGCAACTGCGAGCTAGGATACCGGCCAATGCTCAAGGGGATTGTGCTATGGCCAAGCTAGTTATGCCCCTGAGGATCCTGTCAGAACACCCGTGGACTAATGCTGCGTACACACGATCAAACTATCCGGTGGATTTATCCAGCAGACTCAATCCACCTGTGTGTGGGCTCCGGCAGACTTTTTCTTCCCAAAAGTCCAGCGGACTTAGAAAGAAGTTTTGTCTCACAATCCGCCCGTCTGTGTGCTAGTCCGTCGAACTTTTCAAATGAACGGACTTGCCCACTAGAGATGGACGAACTTCCGACGGGACATTTCCCGAACCGCGAACGCGGCCAAAAGTTTGCGAACCGCAAAGTTTGCAGCGGGCCCCATTGACTTCAATGGCAGGCGAACGTTAAAAACCTATAGGTCATATTTTCAGCTACAAAATACTTACTAGCTGTGCACACATAGTCCCACCACATGGCGACTGACATAACAAAAGTATGAAGTGAATCTGGGATCGACAACGACAAGCATTCTTTTTTATCTGTGAAATTTTGACAATTCAGGACTCAGGAGCACATGAAGGCAATGGAGGAGAGGAAAGGTCAGGGTAGACTATGAAGAGGGTGCAGGAGATGATCACCAGCACCGTGATAGAGAGCACTGACACCAGCACCGAGATAGAGAGAGAGCACTGACACCAGCACCGTGATAGAGAGCACTGACACCAGCACCGAGATAGAGAGCACTGACACCAGCACCGAGATAGAGAGCACTGACACCTGCACCGAGATAGAGAGAGAGCACTGACACAGCACTGAGATAGAGAGCACTGACACCAGCACTGTGATAGTGAGCACTGACACCAGCACCGAGATAGAGAGCACTGACACCAGCGCCGAGATAGAGAGAGAGAGCACTGACACCAGCACCGAGATAGAGAGAGAGCACTGACACCAGCACTGTGATAGAGAGCACTGACACCAGCACCAGCACCGAGATAGAGAGAGAGAGCACTGACACCAGCACCAAGATAGAGAGCACTGACACCAGCACCGTGATAGAAAGCACTGACACCAGCACCGTGATAGAGAGAGAGAGCACTGACACCAGCACCAAGATAGAGAGCACTGACACCAGCACTGAGATAGAGAGAGAGCACTGACACCAGCACCGAGATAGAGAGCACTGACACCAGCACTGTGATAGAGAGCACTGACACCAGCACCGAGATAGAGAGAGAGCACTGACACCAGCACCGTGATAGAGAGCACTGACACCAGCACCGTGATAGAGAGAGAGCACTGACACCAGCACTGTGATAGAGAGCACTGACACCAGCACCAAGACAGAGAGAGAGCACTGACACCAGCACCGAGATAGAGAGCACTGACACCAGCACTGTGATAGAGAGCACTGACACCAGCACCAGCACCCAGATAGAGAGAGAGCACTGACACCAGCACCAAGATAGAGAGCACTGACACTAGCACTGTGATAGAGAGCACTGACACCAGCACCGTGATAGAGAGCACGGACACCAGCACCGAGATAGAGAGCACTGACACCAGCACCAAGATAGAGAGAGCACTGACACCAGCACCGAGATAGAGAGCACTGATACCACACCAGCACCGTGATAGAGAGCACTGACACCAGCACCGAGATAGAGAGAGCACTGACACCAGCATCGAGATAGAGAGCACTGACACCAGCACTGTGATAGAGAGCACTGGCACCAGCACAGAGATAGAGAGAGAGCACTCACACCAGCACCAAGATAGAGAGCACTGACATCACACCAGCACCGAGATAGAGAGCACTGACACCAGCACCGAGATAGAGAGCACTGACACAAGCACCGTGATAGAGAGAGAGCACTGACACCAGCACTGTGATAGAGAGCACTGACACCGGCACCAGCACCGAGATAGAGAGAGAGCACTGACACCAGCACCGAGATAGAGAGCACTGACACCAGCTCTGTGATAGAGAGCACTGCCACCAGCACCAGCACCGAGATAGAGAGAGAGCACTGACACCAGCACCAAGATAGAGAGCACTGACACCAGCACCGTGATAGAGAGCACTGACACCACACCAGCACCGAAATAGAGAGCACTGACACCACACCAGCACTGAGATAGAGAGCACTGACACCAGCACCGAGATAGAGAGCACTGACCCCAGCGCCGAGATAGAGAGCACTGACCCCAGCGCCAAGATAGAGAGCACTGACACCACACCAGCACCGTGAAAGAGAGCACTGAGACCACACCAGCACCGAAATAGAGAGAGAGCACTGACACCAGCACCGAGATAGAGAGCACTGACAGCAGCACTGATACCAGCAACTCGCTGCGGGACCCAAAAATATGACACCGCTCAACCTCTTCAAGCAGGAGGGTACGGGCATTTAGTACTGTGTACTTTTTTTGTACAAGGAAATGAGCCAAAGGTAGAAAAAAGGTCTGTGTGCATGGTCTACTGGTCACATGTGTTGAATTCCTCCGAGATCCATGCCTCATTCATTTTTAGAAATGTGAGGTAGTTAACACTGTCGTGAGCTAGGCGAGTGCGCTTATCGGTCACGATCCCCCCTGCTGTGCTGAGCGTCCTTTCGGACAGGACACTGGACGAGCGGGCAAGCCAACAGTTCCATTGCAAATTGGGCAAGCTCTGGCCAGAGGTCAAGTCTGCCCACCCAGTAGTCCAAGGGTTCATCACGAACCCTTTGTGGACCTAGTAGCTAGTGATTTGCAGACTGTCCCTCAGTCCCTACACTGATAAAAGACAGCTGCAGAATCGAGCAGTAATCTGCTGCACAGCAGTGCACCACAACCCTATATATTGTACACCTATACCAGTCCTTAAAAGGACCTTTGTGGACCTAGTAGCTAGTGATTTGCAGACTGTCCCTCAGTCCCTACACTGATAAAAGACAGCTGCAGAATCGGGCAGCAGTGAGCAGCAGTGCACCAGCACCCTATATACTGTACACCTATACCAGTCCTTAAAAGGACCTTTGTGGACCTAGTAGTAATAGCTAGCGATTAAACTGACTGTCCCTGCTCCACACAGCGTCCTGTCCCTACACTGACAAAAGACAGCTGCAATCACCAGCATAGCAGTGCACTGAACCCTATATACTGTACACCTATACCAGTCCTTAAAAGGACTTTTGTGGACCTAATAGCTAGTGATTTGTGTCACTACAGTCTCTCCCTGCTCCACACAGCGTCCTGTCCCTACACTGACATAAGACAGAATGTAAAATGGCCGCCAGATCAGGTCTATTTATAAGGTAGGGGGTATGTCCAATTGTCCATGTGCTGAAATGTCTCAATTGGCTGTCCTGTACCCCATGATGGATGTGTCATCATGGGTGAAAGTTCTTTCACACTGTAAACGCTTATGTCCACCAGGCGAACAGCGCCGATAGTCTGCCGGTTTGGCGAAAATCACGAACACGCAAAATTCGCCGCAAACCGACCACCGGGCGAACAGTTCGGCCATGCCTATTGCCCACACACGGAGTAAAGGCCATTCGTTTTGAACGTGACTCCAGGTAGACGGGACTAGAAAAGGAAGTCAATGTCACTGCTTCTATCTGCAAGATTGACACCTCGCGAGCCCCGTTGCCTGGTATGGATTTAAAGGGGAACTGCTATGCCGAAAAAACAGCGTGGGGGTCCCCCCAAAGCTCATACCAGACCCTTATCCCAGCATGCAGCCCGGCTGGTCAGGAAAGGGGGTGAGGACGAGTGAGCACCCCCCTCCTGAACCGTACCAGGCTGCATGCCCTCAACATGGGGAGGTGGGTGCTTTGGGGAAGGAGGGCCTGAGGCCTCCCCACCCCAAAGCACCTTGTCCCCATTTTGATGAGGACAAGGGCCTCTTCCCGACAACCCTGGCTGTTGGTTGTCGGGGTCTACGGGCGGGGGGCTTATCGGAATCCGGGAGCCCCCTTTAATAAGGGGGCCCCCAGATTCCGGGCCCCCACCCTATGTGAATGAGTATGGGGTACATGGTACCCCTACCCATTCACCTGAGGGAAAAAGTGTTAATAAAAAAAGCACAACACAGGTTTTTAAAGTAGTTTATTAGACAGCTCCGGGGGTCTTCTTATGACTTTGGGGGTCTTCTAGCCGGGCTCCTCCGCTATCTTCTGCTCTTTTGCTAGCGGAGGAGCCCGGCTTTCTTCTTCATCGTCGCTGCCGTCCAGGGGTCTTCTTCCGACTTCGGGGGTCTTGTCACGCTCTTCAGTTCTTCTGCCGGGCCTCCACTATCTTCTTACAGCTCTTTTACTAGCATTGGCCCGGTCTTGTCGCTGCCTTCTTCCTCTTCTTCCGATATTGACACAACGCTCTCTCCGTCCGCAATGTCAGGGATGCATTGCGCGGCGACTTATATAGGCATAAGGGGCGAGGTCATTGGGTGATGTCACATGGCGACCCCGCCCCTTATGATGTCATAGTCCCAGGGAATTGAGGTTAGACAGGTTAGTTTTACCCTACTGATGATGTGTTGTCATAATAGTAATCCTGCAGTAGGGGTGCTGTAAAAGGTCTAACAGAACAACTGGCCCCCCACATCTCTAATGGCATGGCAGAACCGAATGGCCTTAGATATGGTCCTGGCTGAAAGAGGAAGGATATGCAAAATGTTTGGCAGCATGTGTTAGGCAAAATAAAGTTACGTACCAGGAGCTGCCAGTGTTTTCCTCAGCCTATAGAATCATTTTAGAAGTATTGGGGGGGGGCTATACTCCTCTCGCTCTGTGTGATTCCTGCTTTAGCCTTTGACTTGAAAGCATCACCCAGAATTTACCGTGCATTTTGAATAAATTGTCTTCACTTTTAAACACCTGGAGTTTGATCACAGGGGAAGAAATATCCTAACAACATCCCCATGGCTGTGAGATGTTTGGCTCCTATGCCCCACCTCTCTAGGCTGCTACCCTCTGGCCATTTATATGGGCACTAACTTCACCAACCACTTTACTACAGGTAGGCTTTGCCTAAAATGAGACCTAACACCCAATTACATAATTCCCCAATACACGCCACCTAATGGCAACCTAGCTAACTGCACCTGCTTACAGGGTGCTTAACTTCCAACATGGCCAACTGATGGACATGGCCAGAGCATAACACTAATAAACTCTATACATAGACTCACCAACAAAATAGTCTGACCACTAAGCATGAGAGCAGTGGCAGAACTACTTCCATAGCGATGGGGCTATGGGGCCCGCAGCCGAGTGGGGCCGGATCATAATTGCCAATAGAATTTATTTTTTCCTGATTTTTTGCCACCCGCTGCTGCTGCTAGAAGTCGTGGCTGGTGGAGATAATGCCTCCTCTGGCCGCCGTTTTCCAGAAGACCAGATGAGTTAGAAACGTGAAGTGGAGCCTGCCGAGCGACTGCAATAGAAATAGAGCTGCGCGCTGGCCCATCCTCCTGCCCCTGGTCTGTCGGTAGGGGGTGGGTGGTGCCGCAGCTCAATTTCTATTGTAGCTGGCCAGCTCCGTTTCTATTTTGTTCTCCCTCGTCCTTCAGTATTGGCGGCGGAGACACCTCTGCTGGGATATAGAAGGGCACCAATGGGGGGGGACACCTGAGATGTAAGGAAGCACTCCACTGGCTGGGGACAGTGACATCTGAGATGTAAGGAAACACTCCACTGGGGACACCTGAGATGTAAGGAAGCACTCCCCTGGGTACACCTGAGATGTAAGGAAGCACTCTGCTGGGGACACCTGAGATGTAAGCTAGCACACCGCTGATGACATCTGAGATGTAAGGAAGCACTCCTCTGGGGACACCTGAAATGTAAGGAGGCATTTCGCTGGGGACAGCTGAGATGTAAGGAGGCACTCCGCTGGGGACACCTGAGATGTAAGGAGGCACTCTGCTGGGGACACCTGAGATGTAAGAAGACACTTCGCTGGTGACACCTGAAATGTAAGGAGGCCCTCTGCTGGTGACACCTGAAAAGTAAGGAGGCACTCTGCTGGGGACACCTGAGACGTTAGGAGGTACTCTGCTGGGGACACCTGAAATGTAAGGAGGCACTCTGCTGGGGACACCTGAGATGTAAGGAGGCACTCCACTGGGGACACCTAAAATGTAAGGAGGCACTCTGCTGGGGACACCTGAGATGTAAGGAAGCACTCTACTGCGGACACCTGAGATGTAAGGAAGCACTCCACTGGAGACACCTGAGGTGTAAGGAAGCACTCTACTGCGGACACCTGAGATGTAAGGAGGCACTCCACTGGGGAAACCTGAGATGTAAGGAAGCACTACACTGGGGATACCTGAGCTGTAAGGAACCACTCCGCTGGGGACACCTGAGATGTAAGGAAGCCCTCCACTGGGGACACCTGAAAAGTAAGGAGACACTCTGCTGGGGACACCTGAGACGTAAGAAGACACACTGCTGGGGACACCTAAGATGTAAGGAGGCACTCCGCTGGGGACACCTGAGATGTAAGGAGGCACTCTGCTGGGGGCACCTGAAATGTAAGGAGGCACTCTGCTGGGGACACCTGAGATGTAAGGAGGCACTCCACTGGGGACACCTGAGATGTAAGGAAGCACTCTACTGCGGACACCTGAAATGTAAGGAGGCACTCCACTGCAGACACCTGAGATGTAAGGAAGCACTCCACTGGGGACACCTGAGATGTAAGGAAGCACTCCTCTGGGGACACCTGAGATGTAAGGAGGCATTCCACTGGAGACACCTGAGATGTAAGGAGGCACTCTGCTGGAGACACCTGAGCTGTAAGGAAGCACTCTGCTGGGGAAAGCTGAGATATAAGGAGGCACTCCGCTGGAGAAACCTGAGATGTAAGCAAGCACTCCGCTGGGGAGACCTGAAATGTAAGGAGGCACTCCGCAGGGGAGTGGTCCGGCACCGTACCAAGATGGACGCTTAACCTCCGTCTCCTCCGGCCGCCGTTTTCCAGAAGACCAGATGAGTTAGAAACGTGAAGCGGAGCCTACCGAGCCACTACAATAGAAATAGAGCTGCGCGCTGGCCCATCCTCCGGCCCCTGGTCTATCGGTGGGGGGTGGGTGGTGCCGCAGCTCAATTTCTATTGTAGCTGGCCAGCTCCGTTTCTATTTTGTTCTCCCTTGTCCTTCAGTATTGGCGGCGGAGACACCTCTGCTGGGATATAGAAGGGCTCCAATGGGGGGGGGACACCTGAGATGTAAGGAAGCACTCCACTGGATGGGGACAGTTACATCTGAGATGTAAGGAAACACTCCACTGGGGACACCTGAGATGTAAGGAAGCACTCCCCTGGGTACACCTGAGATGTAAGGAAGCACTCTGCTGGGGACACCTGAGATGTAAGCTAGCACACCGCTGATGACACCTGAGATGTAAGAAAGCACTCCTCTGGGGACACCTGAAATGTAAGGAGGCATTCCGCTGGGGACACCTGAGATGTAAGGAGGCATTCCACTGGGGACACCTGACATGTAAGGAGGCACTCCGCTGGGGACACCTGAGATGTAAGAAGACACTTCGCTGGGGACACCTGAAATGTAAGGAGGCCCTCTGCTGGGGACACCTGAGATGTAAGGAGGCACTCCGCTGTTGACACCTGAAAAGTAAGGAGGCACTCTGCTGGGGACACCTGAGATGTAAGGAGGCACTCCGCTGGGGACACCTGACATGTAAGGAGGCACTCCGCTGGGGACACCTGAGATGTAAGTAGACACTTCGCTGGGGACACCTGAAATGTAAGGAGGCCCTCTGCTGGGGACACCTGAAATGTAAGGAGGCACTCTGCTGGGGACACCTGAGACGTAAGGAGGCACTCTGCTGGGGACACCTGAGATGTAAGGAGGGACTCCGCTGGGGACACCTGAGATGTAAGGAGGCACTCCGCTGGGGACACCTGAAATGTAAGGAGGCACTCTGCTGGGGACACCTGAGATGTATGGAGGCACTCCACTGGGGACACCTGAGATGTAAGGAAGCACTCTACTACGGACACCTGAGATGTAAGGAAGCACTCCACTGGAGACACCTGAGATGTAAGGAAGCACTCTACTGCGGACACCTGAGATGTAAGGAGGCACTCCACTGGGGACACCTGAGATGTAAGGAAGCACTACACTGGGGACACCTGAGCTGTAAGGAAACACTCCGCTGGGGACACCTGAGATGTAAGGAAGCCCTCCACTGGGGACACCTGAAAAGTAAGGAGGCACTCTGCTGGGGACACCTGAGACGTAAGGAGGCACACTGCTGGGGACACCTGAGATGTAAGGAGGCACTCCGCTGGGGACACCTGAGATGTAAGGAGGCACTCTGCTGGGGCACCTGAAATGTAAGGAGGCACTCTGCTGGGGACACCTGAGATGTAAGGAGGCACTCCACTGGGGACACCTGAGATGTAAGGAAGCACTCTACTGCGGACACCTGAGATGTAAGGAAGCACTCTACTGCGGACACCTGAGATGTAAGGAGGCACTCCACTGCGGACACCTGAGATGTAAGGAAGCACTCCACTGGGGACACCTGAGATGTAAGGAAGCACTCCTCTGGGGACACCTGAGATGTAAGGAGGCACTCCACTGCAGATACCTGAGATGTAAGGAAGCACTCCACTGGGGACACCTGAGATGTAAGGAGGCATTCC
This sequence comes from Lithobates pipiens, assembly GCF_037356315.1. NCBI lineage: Eukaryota > Metazoa > Chordata > Amphibia > Anura > Ranidae > Lithobates > Lithobates pipiens. The sequence continues at coordinate 251,143,846 of NW_027507784.1, read as the reverse complement.
ACTGGAGACACTTGAGATGTAAGGAGGCACTCTGCTGGAGACACCTGAGCTGTAAGGAAGCACTCTGCTGGGGAAAGCTGAGATATGAGGAGGCACTCCGCTGGAGAAACCTGAGATGTAAGCAGGCACTCCGCTGGGGAGACCTGAAATGTAAGGAGGCACTCCGCAGGGGCGTGATCCGGCACCGTACCAAGATGGATGCTTAACCTCCGTCTCCTCCGGCCGCCGTTTTCCAGAAGACCAGATGAGTTAGAAGCGTGAAGCGGAGCCTACCGAGCGACTACAATAGAAATAGAGCTGCGCGCTGGCCCATCCTCCGGCCCCTGGTCTGTCGGTGGGGGGTGCCGCAGCTCAATTTCTATTGTAGCTGGCCAGCTCCGTTTCTATTTTGTTCTCCCTCGTCCTTCGGTATTGGCGGCAGAGACACCTCTGCTGGGATATAGAAGGGCTCCAATGGGGGGGGGACACCTGAGATGTAAGGAAGCACTCCACTGGCTGGGGACAGTGACATCTGAGATGTAAGGAAACACTCCACTGGGGACACCTGAGATGTAAGGAAGCACTCCCCTGGGTACACCTGAGATGTAAGGAAGCACTCTGCTGGGGACACCTGAGATGTAAGCTAGCACACCGCTGATGACACATGAGATGTAAGCTAGCACACCGCTGATGACACCTGAAATGTAAGAAAGTACTCCTCTGGGGACACCTGAAATGTAAGGAGGCATTCCGCTGGGGACACCTGAGATGTAAGGAGGCACTTCGCTGGGGACACCTGAGATGTAAGAAGACACTTCGCTGGAGACACCTGAAATGTAAGGAGGCCCTCTGCTGGCACTCCGCTGTTGACACCTGAAAAGTAAGGAGGCACTCTGCTGGGGACACCTGAGACGTAAGGAGGCACTCCGCTGGGGACACCTGAGATGTAAGGAGGCACTCCGCTGGGGACACCTGAGATGTAAGGAGGCACTCCGCTGGGGACACCTGAAATGTAAGGAGGCACTCTGCTGGGGACACCTGAGACATAAGGAGGCACTCCACTGCGGACACCTGAAATGTAAGGAAGCACTCTACTGCACACACCTGAGATGTAAGGAAGCACTCCACTGGGGACACCTGAGATGTAAGGAAGCACTCCACCGGGGACACCTGAGATGTAAGGAGGCACTCCACTGGGGACACCTGAGATGTAAGGAAGCACTATACTAGGGACACCTGAGCTGTAAGGAACCACTCCACTGGGGACACCTGGAAAGTAAGGAGGCACTCTGCTGGGGACACCTGAGACGTAAGGAGGCACTCTGCTGGGGACACATGAGATGTATGGAGGCACTCCGCTGGGGACACCTGAGATGTAAGGAGGCACTCCGCTGGGGGCACCTGAAATGTAAGGAGGCACTCTGCTGGGAACACCTGAGATGTAAGGAGGCACTCCACTGGGGACACCTGAGATGTAAGGAAGCACTCTACTGCGGACACCTGAGATGTAAGGAAGCACTCTACTGCGGACACCTGAGATGTAAGGAGGCACTCCACTGAGGACACCTGAGATGTAAGGAAGCACTACACTGGGGACACTTGAGCTGTAAGGAACCACTCCGCTGGGGACACCTGAGATGTAAGGAAGCCCTCCACTGGGGACACCTGAGTTGAAAGGAAGCACTCCGCTGGGGACACCTTAGATGTAAGGAGGCACTCCGCTGGGGACACCTGAGATGTAAGGAGGCACTCCGCTGGGGACACCTGAAATGTAAGGAGGTACTCTGCTGGGGACACCTGAGACATAAGGAGGCACTCTACTGGGGACACCTGAGACGTAAGGAGGCACTCTACTGGGGACACCTGAGATGTAAGGAAGCACTCTACTGCGGACACCTGGGATGTAAGGAGGCACTCCACTGCGGACACCTGGGATGTAAGGAAGCACTCCTCTGGGGACACCTGAGATGTAAGGAGGCATTCCACTGGAGACACCTGAGATGTAAGGAGGCACTCTGCTGGGGACACCTGCGCTGTAAGGAAGCACTCTGCTGGGGAAAGCTGAGATATAAGGAGGCACTCCGCTGGAGAAACCTGAGATGTAAGCAGGCACTCCGCTGGGGAGACCTGAAATGTAAGGAGGCACTCCACAGGGGCATGGTCCGGCACCGTACCAAGATGGACGCTTAACCCATGAGCTCCCGTCCATAAGGCCCAGCAATATCAGCTATAGGCACCCAGCACGATCGTCGGCGGACAAAACATGGAGAAATTGGAGGAGAAATCGGCGGCGGCAAGGGCGCGCTCATCTACGGAGCATGACCCGCACTCAACCAGGCAGATTCCTGAAATCTTCTGATCGAGGCCCAGAGGCAGCGTACAAGCCTCACTACCGGCGCCATAGCATAACTCCCGCTCCCACAGCAGGAGCCCACTACCTGATAGAGGAGAGCCGGACACCCGAGAGTCTCCCACGATCAGCCTAGAAGATCTCAGGAACGTAGCGGCAGACATTAAAACTACTCTGGCAGCGGCGATAGCAGATCTGAAAACGGACATACACTCTATATCCATGAGAGTGGAGGAGGTAGAGATAACACAAGCCCGCCACAATGCCTCCCTCTGCCATGTCCAGCAACTAACAGAGTCCCATGCAATCCACCTGCAAGAGATCAACCGCCACATGGAAGATCTGGACGACAGAGGGAGGTGTCGGAACCTAAGGGTAAGGGGGATCCCCGAGAATGTAGACCCCAACACCCTCACCCAGGCAGTAACTAGTGTCTTCAATAACATTCTAGAAAGACCCGCAGATACGCCGATTGTCTTTGAAAGGATACACAGGGCGCTGCGCCCAAGAAACAGGGACTCAGATCCCCCAAGAGATGCTGTGCGCTGCCTTGTAGATTTTCCGCTTAAAGAGGAGATACTACGCAAGGCTAGAAACAGAAACCAAGTACAATTTGGGGGAGCCCACATTAAGCACTTCCAAGACCTCACAAATATCACGCTACAGTGCAGAAGGGAGCTCAGACCACTTCTAGATGCCCTGCGTGAGAGATCCATACAATATCGTTGGAAATTCCCCTTTTGCCTGTCAGTAACACACCAGGGACGCACAGCGAACTTACTTCCCCAAAGATCTGGAACATTTCTGTTCAACCATTGATATCCCTCTGGTGGACCTACCTGACTGGTACAGTGATTTCAGATTTCCAACACCCACCAGAGCAAAATCGGTGAAAGGTCTGGAGGAAACAGGCAACTTCAGCATTGGCAGATGTCGCAGTCAAGCTCATATCCCCCCAGTGCTCTAGTCACCTCAGAGAGCAAGAGGTACACCAAGAAATGGCAGTCCCACAGTGTCCCCTGCTCATCGCAGAGCCCGGATCAAACAGCATCTGACAATCCACAATCAATCATAATTCTACAACATGTTAAAATTTTTCTTCTTCCAGCACTCCAAGTTGTTATAGTTTTGCTAGCACCTTTTGAACGGTACACCTCGACTAGATATCTAAACCCACGCGACATGGACAGAACCCACCGAAGGGAAATCCGAGATACAGCCACATACGTGATCCCCGTGCACTCCACCCCCCCCCCCCCCCCCACTTCAAGCACAGAATGTTCAGGACAGGTCCACAGAAGACAACACGCCATCCAGACCACGAGAAGGACTCCATCACAAGACAGAGTATTAGAGTCCCCAGCTCCCCACCCACACACCAATACAGACAACAAGGCAGCCCCAATAGAGAGTCTTGCAGGTAACCTAAAACACCATCTTGTGACATCCAACTTCACAATCTTGACCCAAATGCACAAAAAAGCCTAGAACACACCTCGGAGGGACCCATGAAGTATGAATACGCCACACGAATCTCCGCTGCAAGGTAGGAACAGCCCGGGACAGATAAAGGAGAGCAGCATAACAGACTGGACAGGGCTGCCTGAGAAAAAGCAAACTGACCACAAAGTGGGCAAGTATAAGAGACAACACCCTAAGGACTCCCTTCCCCAAACCCCCTCTTGTTTCCTGGTCCTAAAAATTTCTCACCCAGCATCCTCTCTCTCCTTTCCACTTAACCTCCCGGGGCAAGAAATGAAGATTTAATGTACTTCTCGGGTAAGAGGCAGACTCAATCTGGGTCAGAATTAGAGGGCTGTCTAAGCACTGAAACTTAACTTGTAATATCCTAAACCTGGGACCTGGCGCACCGAGAGGGGAGCATCCCGCAGTGAGGCCCACCATCCAAGTTTTATTCTTTGTTGTTGTTATCTCTTTGGTGACACTGACGCTCACCACATACAACTCACAGTCTTAAAATGACCCTAAACCCCCCATTACAATCCCCAGAAAGGGGGTAGGAGGGAGGGGGGGGCGGGAAATAAAAATAAATTAATTAATTAATAAATAAATATGGCAAGTGAAGGGCACCTCCCCGATCATTGGGGGTCAGTTCGGAAGCTTCCCTCTCGGTCTCAGAGAAACCCCCCCCAAAAAAAAAAAAATTTAAATTATTAAAAAACAGAAGAAGCACATGCAAAGGTGTACCAATGCATTGTTTGTTTAGTTCGTATACTTAGTTAGGGAGTGCGGACCTCCAGTGTTTGCACCTTTTCAGTAGCAACATAGTTTAAGCCACACCCATTCTATAACCCTATTTCCATGGCTTAAACATCTCCACATAATACCTCCCATATAGGGGGTATCCCTTATTAAGAATACCACACACCACCCTATGCCACTTGTATAATCTACCCCAAATCTCTTTACCATATCCACTTTTACCTGCTCCCTCCCACGCACATTATTGTCCTCCATGAACCGTACACAAAAAACGTTTTCGCGCATACAAGCAACTCCACATGCCTCATCAAAACTCATCCAACAAACACACCTCCTTGAAAATCATATCACTAAACGCCAAAGGGCTAAATATCCCGGAGAAACGCTCTCAAATTCTATGCAGTATGAGGTCTATCAAGGCAGACATCGTTTTCCTACAGGAAACTCACTTCCGGAAAAACTCCACCCCCAAACTACAAAACTATACTTATCCCCACAGCTTCCATACTACCTCCCCCACATCTAAAGCCAAAGGAGTCTCCATACTCTTCTCAAAAAATTTTCCTATTCAAATATCAGACACGCTAGCAGATACAGAAGGTAGGTTCCTCTTCCTTAAAGGTACCATCAATAACAAACGTATAACTCTAGCAAACATATATAGCCCAAACTCTTCCCAAGTACCTAATGAACCAACTGACCACGTTTCAAGAAGGTCTATTGATCTTAGGAGGTGACTTGAACCTCCCATTAGACCAGATACTGGACACCTCCTCGGGCACATCCCACCTCCCCTACAGAGCCATTAAACAGATTAGAAAAAGTCTGCAGGACCTACTGCTCCACGACACATGGAGAACACTCCACCCAAATGAAAAGGATTTTACCTTTTTCTCCACGCCTCATAGAAAATACTCCCGCCTCGACTGTATATTTATTCAGCAACAATACCTCCACTATTTATCCTCAGCAACGATTGAACCTATGACTTGCTCTGACCATCACCCCATTACAGCGACGCTCATATTCCCTGATGAACAGACTGGAACCCACATATGGAGATTGGACCCGAGCATCCGATCAATCCAGAATTAAAGACATCAGGGAGTGCCTGACAAACAATTTTCTAGAAAATTACACAGCAGAAATCTCACAGTTAATGCAGTGGGTGGCACATAAATGTGTAGTAAGGGGTAAGATCATCTCCATAGCTGCAGCGGTCAGAAAGGAAAATTCAGCGAGGCTAGCGAATCTGTTTTCCAGATTAAAAATCTTAGAAGCTACACACAAGCGCACCTTAGCCCAAAACACGCAAACGGAACTACTGAAAGTACGCTCCCTCATCAGGGAAGAAATAAGTCATAAACTTAAAAAAAATTAATTCTTACTAAGAAGCTTTTCTATGCATTCGGGAACAAAACAGGCCACCTTTTACCACAGTCACTCCACATGAAAAAAGCAAAACAAACAGTTCACCTACTTCACTCCCCCCTGGGCAAACCACTCGTGAAAAATCAGGAAATAGTGCGTGAGTTTGAAAAATATTGCACATCACTATACAACCTCAACCTTATTAACCCTACCAACATCCCCTCCCAACAGAAACTTGACAAAATCCGTGCGCTACTAGACAATCCGTCTTTAAAAAAAATCTGTCCGGACATAGCCGACACGTTAGACTCCCCAATCTCCACCACCGAATGGCAGCAAGCAGTGAAACAGCTCAAGCCAGCAAAAAGCCCAAGCCCAGATGGCCTAACTGCAGTCTATTATAAGACATTCATGGACACACTCCAAAATCCCTTTCTTAAAGCCTTTAACTCAACCGCTTCCTCCAGGACACTATCTAAGGGGCTACTAGAGGCCCACATCGCCGTAATTCCAAAACCAGATAAAGACCCCACCAACACTGGCAGTTACAGGACAATTTCATTGTTGAATGTAGACATCAAAATTTTCTCTAAAATCCTGGCGAATAGATTATTACCACACATGGACGAGAAGCCAGGGACAACACAATTAAGGCCCTAAATCTACATCATCTCATAACCCAGTCGGGTCAGAAGGGTTTCTTATTGTCCCTAGATGCGGAGAAGGCATTTGACAGAGTGTCTTGGGAGTACATGGAAGCAGTGCTACAAACTAAGGGTCTCGGCCCCAGCATGCTAAACTTCATTCTTGCACTCTACTCCAACCCCACAGCCACGGTGAGGGTAAATAACACTCTGTCAGACGCCTTCCCCATCAGTAACGGCACAAGACAAGGGTGCCCGCTATCCCCGATCCTCTTTGTCCTAACACTAGAACCCTTCCTTGAGAAATTGAGAAGAAAAAAAAACATCAAAGGGATTCGAACACGGCATAAAGAATTCAAATACGCAGCATTCGCTGATGACATTCTGCTGTTCCTATCAGAACCCATGACCACTCTACCAAATCTCCTAGCCGAGTTCCAATCCTTCCAGTCAGTATCCAACCTCAAGATCAATTTCTCAAAATCATATGCTCTCAACATTTCTCTCACACCAGAAACCATAACGCAATGCAAAAACAATTTCCCATTCCATTGGAAGTCCGACTCCCTAACATACCTCGGTATTCAGATTCCCCCTAAACTCTCCGAACTATATTCAAAGAACTACTTGCCCCTCCTGAATAAGCTAGCCATGGACCTTCACAAATGGAACAAACCTCTATTTTCGTGGTTCGGCAGAGCGGCCACCCTAAAGATGAACGTTCTGCAGAGATTACTCTATATACTGCAAGCCATTCCTATACATGTCCCACCAGTCTTCTTTAAGACTTATAAAACCATCTGTACCATATTCCTTTGGGGGGGGGTGAAAACCCAGAATTAGCCTCCACTGTCTCACAGGCCCCAAAACCCTAAGAGGAATCGGCCTACCCGACATTTCTAATTATTGCTATGCTGTACACTTATCCAGAATAGTTGATTGGAATGTACACTCTATCTCCAAAGATTGGGTCCCCCTAGAAGCATCTTTCTCTCCTACCCCCTTATCCTCCATCCCATGGATTAACCCACTTCGAATCACCCTGGCCCTAAGACAGCATCCACTCATTGGCCCGACACTGCGATACTTTCAACATATATGCAAACAAACTGGCTTATCGTCCATCCCCAGTCCATTAACGACGGTCAAATCAAACCCAGACTTCCCTCCGGGAATGTCTACACACTTCTTAGCCCCAGAATGGATATTAGAACAGACCCGCACATGTCACTTCTTTGCCGCAGGCAAACTTCAAGCCGCTTCAGCCATAGCAGCAAAACTTGAGAAACCCCCCATTCCCCAATGGTCATACATACAAATATCCCACTTCCTCCAATCTTTAAATAAAGACTACAAATGCTCCCGTGAACTAACACCTTTTGAGAGGCTATGTGCCCAACAATCTCCACAATGACACCTGATAGCCCTCACACATAACCTTCTCTTTGAACATCTGCGCCCCAGCGACTATGACGCCTGCAAACGTTGGGAAGAGGACTCAAATACCTAATTCACGGATGAGCAATGGGAAAAAAATCTTTCTTTTTTTTTTTTAATCTTTATTTCATAATTTTTTTTCCATACACAAAGTATAAAACATAACATACAAGAAAAAACATCCTACCCCCCCCCCCCCCCCCACCTATAGCCCTGCCACCTCGCTATATTTCTTCGTTAGTTTAAACGCTTTCCATTGCTCCCATTTCTTTCGGAATTAGTTTTTCCCACTCTCCTCATCTTCTTCCCGACCCTCCAATCTATACATGACCTCTACTCTTTCTATCCATTCCCTCAGTTTTGGGGCTTCTACCTGCCACCAATTGTTTGGAATCAGGCTCTTTGCCGCATTTATTAGGTCCTATGAGGGCCTCTTTATACTTTTAGGTTGAGGTATCTGTACCGTGAAAGAGGCATGTCCAAGGGTTTTCTGGTATCTGAGCTCCTGTTATTGTTTTTATCAAATCTAATATTTCTCTCCAGAACTTTATAATTTTTGGGCATTCCCACCATATGTGTGCCGCACTCCCTTGTTGTCCACACCCCCTGGATTGATCTTCTTGGTATCTCCTCATCCTGTCTGGTGTCCTATACCACCTGGCAAGGCTTTTAAAGTTCATTTCTATTGTGCTAATATTTTTAGATGTCCCGTGTATTAAGTGCAAAATTTTTTCTATGTTCTGTTTCTCCCCTCGTGGTCCTATTTCTTCTTCCCACTCTTTTATATATGTAGGCACCTCCAGCTCATCCATTCCCCCCAGCATCTTATATATCTGTGAGATGTTTACCCTTGTTGCTTTCCCTTCGCACATCCGTTCTAGGGCGTTGAGGTCTTCTCCGCTTCTCAACGGTTTCGGCAACGCTGAGACGAAATGCCTGAGCTGGAGGTACCGCCATCCATCTATATCCATATATTCCTTCTCTCTTTGTAATATTTCTAAAGTAGTTATTTTACCCTCTTTTATTATGTGTCTCAATTGTGTGTCTTCTCTTTTAATCCAGTGCCCTCCCATAGTGCTCTTCCCCGGTGGGAATAAATTATTTTCTTTTAACCCAATTAATGGGGAATTGTATTTCCATTTATTATGCTTGTGTATTCCATCCCATATTCGAAAAACATTTTTTGTGAGTGTGAGTGTTGTTGGTCCTAGTGATCTGTGTTTTGGGGGTATCTAACCATTCACAAAGGTACATTAAATGTTAGCTTTCAAGAAAATAACTACAAAGTACAGACCAGGTGGTACCGAACACCAGCAAAATTAAACAAACTGTACCCGTCCACACCAGATACGTGTTAGAGGTGTCATTCAAGCAAAGGAACACTTCTACACATCTGGTGGTCTTGCCCCTTACTAGTACCCTTCTGGACAGAAGTATGTAAAATTATCACTCAAGTGACCACATACGCCATTGACCCTTCCCCCGCTCAATGTCTGCAACACCATTTCCCTAGACCACATAACACCTATCACAAATCCCTAACTATGTTCATGCTCAACGCTGCTAAACAATGCATTCCAGCCAAATGGAGTTCCAACCAGGCACCCACAATCAAAGAATGATTCTATAGAATAAACAAATCAGCCAAAATGAAAGAATTGATACATATCTTACGCGACACGCCAGCTAAATTTAGCACAAAATGGGCCTGCTGGACCCACTTCAAGTCCACACCAACCTACACTAACTTCCTCAACGGACAACCCTAACTCATGAACAACTACTACTAGTAAATAAGCATCTACTTAACAGAAGAGCAAAGAAAACAAAAGCTACTCCTGAAAGCGACTCCAGCTACCCAACTCAGCCCCGGAAGGCGTGACCACCCCCCCTCACCCACCCCTTCCCTACACCATATCCCCACTCTCCCCTCTGTTTTTTTTTCTCCTCTCTCTCTCGCCGTCCTCTCCTCCTGCTCCCTCAGCACCTACTCCCCTCTTCCAAGCATGCGATCCCCGTACTTCATCCGCCCATTATTTCCCCCAGTAGATCTTCCCCTTTGGTTCCAAGTCAATCACTACTACATTCCCCAAATTTAAGCCATGGTCAGAATCCCACCCCCACAGAGCGATACGGATGACTCCCCAACAGTCATGGAAAGCACACCACTTACACGGATAAACTTATTAGGGCTTAGGGAGCCATCCAACCCCCCCAGAGCACACTGGAATACAAGCTCTTAGATCTACCCAGGAAAAGTTGGGCACACAGCCTCCTATACCGTTCCTTTTATTTGGTCCCCGCCCATGCTGTAACCCCTTGACTTAGTATTTATCCATGGCAATGTATACGCTGAGTCTGTATGACTGTGATTGCCATTGTTTTGTTAATGCTACTGTTTTTTTATAAATTGTTTCAACATGAAAGAGATATTGTTTTTTCCCTTGTTGTAATATGTTAAAACGCAATAAAATCTTTAAACAAAAAAAAAAGGAGGCACTCCGCAGGGGACACCTGAGATGTAAGGAGGCACTCCACTGGGGACACTTGAGATGTAAGGAAGCACTCCGCTGGAGACAGTGACACCTGAGATGTAAGGAAACACTCCACTGGGGACACCTGAGCTGTAAGGAAGCATTCCCCTGGAGACACCTGAGCTGTAAGGAACCACTCTGCCGGGGACACCTGAGATGTAAGGAGGCACTCCGTTTGGGACACCTGAGATGTAAGGAAGCCCCCCGCTGGGGACACCTGAGATGAAAGGAAGCACTCCACTGGGAACACCTGAGATGTAAGGAAGCACTCCGCTGGGGACACCTGAGATGTAAGGAGGCACTCCACTGGGGACACCTGAGATGTAAGGAAGCACTCCACTGGAGACAGTGACACCTGAGATGTAAGGAAACACTCCACTGGGGACACCTGAGCTGTAAGGAGGTACTCCGCTGGGGATACCTGAGATGTAAGGAAGCATTCCTCTGGAGACACCTGAGCTGTAAGGAACCACTCCACCGGGGACACCTGAGATGTAAGGAGGCACTCCGTTGGGGACACCTGAGATGTAAGGAAGCCCCCCGCTGGGGACACCTGAGATGAAAGGAAGCACTCCACTGGGGACACCTGAGATGTAAGGAAACACTCCGCTCGGGAGATCTGATGGCATCTGGTGGCAGGCGATGTGGCAAGTGATACGCTCAGAGCTCCCACTGAGTCTATATCATGGTGAGTTGAACTATTTCATTTTATATTACATAGTAATAAAAGAAATCATGTGCTTCAATCACCCTGACACCATAGCAACCATGGTGGCAGAATGATTGAAGCGCTAACACCAGATGTTTGGAGTGTCTTTATCTGTTTATTGTTAAACTTTCTGGAATACACATATTTCTATTGTGGTGTAGGATCTGGGCCTGCTGTCTCTCCATTTCTCATTTTTTCCTTCCTTCTCTCTCTCTCTTTCTTCCTTTGTTTCTCCCTCCATCCCTCGTTCATCTCAGACTCTAACCACACCCCTTTGAGTAACACCCATTTAAGCCACACCAATGATATGCTTAAACCGCTCCCATTGTTCACCATGGCACACTTTGTATTTTTCTTTCCCCACTAGGCCACCCCTACAAATGAATGCCTGCCCCTAATTATAATAAGACTCCGCCCACAGACAAAAATCTGTCCCTATATTTTTTTTTACAATGTTGGCAACTATGCCCGGTGAGGATGAGGAATGTAAGTTTACTGTTAAGCCTCCTGGGCCCCGCGAGTCCGGCCATGTCCCAACACACGCAGCCCCATACAGCAGGAGCAGAGAGCAAAGTGGGCAGGAGCAGAGTGGGCGGGGCAGAACGCTTAAGTGCACCTGTGAAGGGACATCATTTTCGGCACGTGAGGAGGCTCTGGAGTCTGGACAGGAGGTAGGAAGGGAGTGGGAGACTGTCATCTGTTTTGCACAGTGCATGGAAAAGCACCTTGTCCCTGTGCAGATGGGGACAAGGGCCTCTTCCCCACAAGCCCTGGGGTGTTAGTTGTGGGGGTACAAAACTTGAAAAAAACTTTTTTGACTTTACTTACACTATGTAACTGAATGTACTGAATGTAACCTGTAGATTTTATTGGCAAATTTTTGTTTTGTTGTTCAAAATTATTATAAGCTGTTGCCTGGGTAATGTGCCACATGAGTGTGGTAATCTGTTGTTCAATGGCATTAGTTCATTTTTTTGTGGGGGGGGGGCTGTTTGTAATGGGGGGGCATACAACATTTTGCTATGGAGCCCTGTGATTTCTAGTTATGCCCCTGAGGGTGAGTATGTGAGGGATATACACATAGGAGGAATGCTCCATGGATAGCCATGCCAGCATGGGCTCCATCTTCTCCAACTGCTCAAAAATACATGGAGTCTGATGCAATAAATGAGTTTTATTGACAGAGGTACAAAGAAGGAGCACATCTCAGAGCGTCGCCTGGGGAGAAGAGTATTCCAAGGGATTTTTTGTTATGAATTGCCTCCAGGGCAGTGACCTTAAGTTCATCCCTATGGAGATCCGCCCTCACATCCTGTCTTATCCTCCAAATGTGAGACTGAAAACAACCCTTTTGTACAAGCCTTAAAAGCGTCCCAAGTAATAGAGAGAGGCACCATGTCACTTCTGTATGGCATATCAACCCTCAAATTGGAAAGCCAAAACTATTGAGCAATAGACAAATTTAAATATAAAGCAAGTGAAGCATGGTTAGAAATGCCATGTGGCAGTAAAGAGACGCCCTGGACTGTGGAGAGGACAGAGCCCCCTTCATACACCAAATCCATATGTGGAGGAGTTTTATTGTTGACCGAATGGCAGGAATACTTTTGAAGGGAGGGGTTCCTCCACCTCCATACAATTGTAAAAGTTGACGTTTCCGCTCATGCAGATAATTCAGAGGCCGGGGAAGCCACAGGGGATAGTCTGCCCAACCCAGGATCTGGGACCATATTAAATCTCCAAAAATTAAAATGTTATCTATAGATTACTCCACCATTTTAGTAACCAGGTGATAAGGCAATTTTATAGGGGCTCAGGGAGGTCAATATAAGCTCACCAGCACCACTTCCAAACAATCAAGAACTGCATTTAATAATATAACAACTGTCGAGTCCAACTCCAGGGCTAGTAAATGAAAAGGCAAGGACTTGAGTATGTGAGGTGGTAACGATGACAAACCCATGTTTTTTTTAAGGCTAAGGTATTTAGGGCCTATCAAATGGGTCTCTTTAAAAATAAAAATTTGGGGGGGGGGAGAATGTGCGGAGCAGACAGCGAAGGACATGTCCCGCTGAGGCTCCATTCTTCCCGAGACTTCACGGCCACCACAGGCACCCGAATGGCAGGGTAACTAAACAAAAAGCATACTGATATCCTCCTTAGTACCCGGTGAACCAAATAGAATGGTTTTGGGAGCTGCCTGAGGTCAAAGAAAAGTGAAAAGCCACAAGGAAAAAACACTCAGAGGCTCCTGTAATATGGCGCAGTCAAATTCTCCTCACGTAGCTAAAGCACATGCTGACAAGAAACAGCTGTATTTACCTCAGGAACTGTATGACATAGACAGTGAATACGGCACCATATCCCTTATCAAAGTGGATTTCCGTTTTCTATATTATATTCAAGCAGATCCTCCGAAGAATCCCTCTACCAACCCTCATCAACGAACATCATCCAATTCTCCACAAAGTGCCTCTAAGCCTGGAACTGACAGAAGCAGACAAAGTTCATCAAAAAGGGGTCAATTCAATTCTCCAGACCTGGACCACCGGACACAATGGACTGAATGCATTTTGCATTTCTCTCTGAAGCTCATTCAACTTTACGGTTCACCTATCCTATCTTTAATTTTAAATATTTCAAGTTCTTAATATGTTATACATGAAATTGTATAACCTTACATACAAATATTTACATATAATTAAGGATTTGTTAAAAGGAATACTATTTAATTCTACTGTTATGTTTACTTATTTCTAAGGAGTATAGCCAAAATCGGATGCCTAAATAAAAATAAAAAAATCATTTATTCATAAAATTTGGTGGCGGGGGACTCGAGAATTGGTCACTGCTGCCCCCATTTTTTCTATCCTAGGACTCTCCTCCACTTGGGTTACAGTGTGAGGAGCCTCCTCGGATAGACTTTGTGCCTCTGAGCTAGCAGATTTCCGTGCTCAGTACGCCATAATTTTATTTTTATGTATACTGTATTTATACAGGGGGTCCCCTACTTACAAACATCCGGCTTACAAAAAAATCCTACTTACAAATGGAGGGAGATAACAGGAAATAAGAGGAAATCTACCTCTAGGAAGGGAAATTCTCTCCTGTAAGAGTTAATATGGGGAAAAGGTATCCACTGATGCTTTATCACCAATCCTTGGTTCCCTAACAGCCCAAAATTTTCAAAATCCAATTATAATTGGGACAGAAAGTGAGGTGAAATCTTCTGTACAGGGGCACAGACAGCTAAACAAATGTTACAGGGGTGATAATCCTTCCCTATGTTATCCAAAAAGCTTAAAAATAGATTTTTTGGGCTAGAGCTACACTTAAAAAATGTACCTGTTCCAACAGATTCAACTTAAGAACAAACCTACAGTCCCTATCTTGTTTGTAACCCAGGGACCCCTTGTATTAGTAATTATAACTTATTTTAAATATATGACTCTTATTCTTTCTTTCTTCTCTCATAATATACTCCTCCTTTCTTCTTGTATCCGATCTTTCCCTGGGGTTTCTCTGATTCTGCACCTGATAACAGAAATATATCGATGTATCTTATGTAAGAATTATATATGGCTCCTTTAAATGTTCAAACCTTAAATGTCCGAGGTCTAAACATTCCTCATAAATTAACTAAAGTATTCAGATCTTTATCTTCCGCAAAAGCCCATATAGTGTGCCTCCAAGAGATGCATTTTACCGAAACTTCAACCCCTAAATATTTTGGGACATGCTACCCCCAAGTTTTTACTGCTAAAGCTAAATCAAAACGCAGAGGAGTACTAATAGCATTTCACCAAACTATACCTTTTTCTCTCATAACAGTGATCAAAGATCCAGAAGGCCGCTATCTCATACTTTTGGGACATCTATCTGATATCCCACTCACAATTGTTTCCTATTATGCACCTAATAAAAGAACAACACCATTCCACTCTCACTTGCTACAAGTAATAGATTTCCATAAAATGGGCACACTTTTGATATGTGGTGATTCAAATAAAGTTCCATATCCCTATCTAGATAAATCCCCAACTCCAAGCGTATCCAGCTCTCAATCTCAAAACTTTTTTAAAGATTCCTTCAACAACATTCACTGCTAGATTTCTGGCGTGAAATAAATTCTTCAAACGTCAATTCTCTTTTTATTTCCAACTACATAAATCTTTTTCCCATATTGACCATATCCTAATATCTGTCAATATGTCACCAGAATTGCTCAATTCTTATATTAAACTTTACACTTGGACAGATCATTGTGCGATAATTTCAACCTTACTTTTTTAATCCCAAAAACTCAAGACCCCACATGGCACATAAACGACTCAATTCTCACACACCCATCACAGTCATCTGACTTAGAATCAGCAATCAAAGAATATCTGGGAAACAATGATACTCCTGATATATACCCACTGACATTGTGGGAAGCTCATAAACCTGTTCTTAGAGGGGTCTGTTTATGACAAGCATCATACCTTAAAAAAGAAAAACGACTACTACAACAAAAACTAGAAAAATAATTCAATGACTGCCACACAAATTTCCAATCTAACCCTACACCAGTGTCAAAAATACTTGAAAAGGCAAGTTTGAATCTTGACCTATTCCTATCAGAATCATTACGACTCACATAAACGACTCAATTGTCTTGTTCAAAATATTTATTGAGTTTTCACAAAAGGAAAAAAACAAAACAAAGAGGTTTACTGCATGGATACATAGCATAAATCAGAATGTAGTACAGTATAATAGTATAGTCTAAACATCTTAGCCCTTGTACACACGGTCGGACATTCCGACAACCAAATCCGGCAGATAAATTCCGACGGATTTAGTCCGGAAGTGGTCTGGAAGTGGTGTTGCATACACATGGTCAGACTAAGTTGTCGGAATTTCCGGTTGCCAAGAACGCGGTGACGTAAGCCACGTACGACTGCACTAGAAAAGGGAAGTTCAGCACCACGTCCGGCACCCTTTGGGCTCCTTCTGCTGATCTTGTGTTTATCGCGTGTTAGTAGAAGTTTGGTTAGAGACGATTCGCGCTTTTCAGATTTGTGCTTCAGTTCGTTACTGCTCTTCAGTTTGTGCTTGTGGGTGCGTATCTGCTTATCAGTGCGTGTAGTCAGTTAGCATTTGTTGCTCATTGTGGACTATATCTTGGTATAGTATGCTTTGATCTTCATTGCTTATTGTCTGCTCGTTTCTGGTTTTCAGGTCGTTCTTTTCAGGCATTGCTGTTTATCGGTGCTTTCTGTTGTCCGTTCTGACCAGCTAACCGTTTTCAAGCCATGTTTCGTGTACATACTCGTCGTACAGTTTGTGCTGTGCAGGGGCTTCGTGTTGGGCTTTTAGCTTTGACACAAGCCCAGTCCATGAACAGGGCGAGGAGGAGTTTGTGGACCAAGAATTGGTTGCGCCAGCGTGACCAGTTCTCGCACATGCCTTTGCTTCGTGAGATCCGGGAGAATAATCCTGATGATTTCAGGAATTATCTCCGGATGATGGACCCTGTTTTTCACCGTCTGCTGGCTTTGCTGTGCCCATATATCAGCAGGCAGGATAGCTGCATGCGGCAAGCTATCACTCCGGAGCAGAGGCTCATCACCACGTTGCGCTACTTGGCGACAGGGAGAAGCCTTCAGGACCTGAAGTTCTCCACAGGCATCTCCCCCCAGGCTCTGGGGATCATTATTCCAGAGACCTGTTCTGCCATCATTCAGGTCCTGCAGAAGGACTATACGAAGGTAAGTTTTCTCCTTTAACATCACATTCTATGTATTTAATAATTGTTAATGTATTGGATTTCTTTCCTCATTCCCTAATTACCATGTTTGGAATATGCTCTAATTGATATGCTGAATCGGATAAGGGGACCTTATAATTTAGGCTTTAAATACTCATTTCCCAAAATGTTATACTGGTATTGTCCAAAAATGTTTGTGTCTAATCTGCTTGCAATGTTGCAAGATTACTATTTTTTTTCTTGTTTCACTCCACAGTTTCCTTCAACGCCACAGGAATGGCAGACTGTGGCCTCCCACTTTGCCAGCCGTTGGGACTTTCCCAATTGTGGAGGTGCAATTGATGGGAAACACGTCCGCATCATCCCACCCCCCAACTCGGGGTCGTACTATTATAATTACAAGGGGTTTAATAGTATCGTGATGTTGGCGGTGGTGTCAGCGACCTATGACTTCCTTATGTGGACGTGGGGCAAAATGGCCAGATGTTGGATGATGGAGTGTTCACACGGAAGGAATTCTACTGGCGTCTCCAGAGTGGCAGTCTGGGCTTGCCACCTCCAGAGGAGAATGTAGAAGAACCCGTTCGTTTTCGTTGCGGATGAGGCGTTTGCTCTGGCAAACCACCTGATGTGGCCTTTCCTGATGAGGACCCTCACCCCGGATCAGAGGTCTCAGTTGGCCCAGATGCAGACTTGCCGGAAAATGTCAACCTCACGGCCCTTGAAGCTGCTCGTCCTGGCTTGCCCCTCCAAAGCGCCCGCGAGGTCAGAAACCAATACATGGAGTACTTTGTGGGTAGGGGGACCATTGATATGTCAGACAATGTCTGAGAGGCATTATTTTAATACATTTTTCCTTGAAACTCCAATAATCTTTGTTTTCATTTACTGCTTGGCTTTGTTTTAGGTGTCTCATAGGTATTTTTTGCATTTTTTTGGGGCCTTTTTTAACAACAGTGCAAACCCAAGTTCTGAGCAAGATGAGGTGACAGTTTCTTCTTCAGATAATCTTATTATGTTGTGGGTCTGCTACACACACACCTTGTTTTTGTTGATAATGTATGTAGTGCATTACTGACAAAAATATTGCTCATTTTCAGCACCATGGCAGAAATATGTGGGGTCATGAAAATGGCGTAATTGGGGAAATTTAAACATCACTGTGGGTGTTATTTACAAAAAGCACATCCACTATGCACTACAAGTGCACTGAAAAAGTGCACCTGAAACTGCACTTGGAGTGCAAAGTGGATTTGCATTTAGTAAATAACACCCATTGCTACAGAAAACAACAACTTTACTCCAAATACTGCTTTTGCGCATTGAAAAAGGAAGCCACACATTGTTGATAATTTCACTTTTTAATCAAAGCACATTCACATGTGCGTTTAGAAAAGGGCTTTACAACAAACCAACATATTTGGTGTATAGAAAACATTATTTTGGGTAACATTTTTATAACTTGGCGTTTTTGTGTAAACAGGCATGTATCAAAGCATAACATACAGAACACAGGAACTTACAAAGTTCAACTTTGAAAAGTGAAGACAATATCAGATGGGGGTGTCACCCCTGAAAAAGCCAAATTTGGAAGATGCACACAAATTGAGAATCAAAAAGTGGCCAGTTTCCTCCTGATCCTATGGCTAATGTCAATATGTGCCATATCCCATCATGGAGTATCAATGTAAATGTTTTGGGGGTGCAACCCCTTCATCTCAGCCACTTTAGTAGCAAGGAAGGGGTTGCACCCACAAAACACGTACATTGATCCCCCATGATGGGAGATAGTACATGTTGACACACTGTGTGCATCTTCCAAATTTGGCTTTTTTTTAAATATAAAAGTGTTTTTGTAAATTTAAAAACTATGCTAGATAGTTTGGAGTGTGTCAGACTCTCCCCAAAACATCAATGATGTTCTTCATTATTTGTTGAACATCATTGATGTTTTTCTGTATATTCTCTAAATCGCGATTGCACCCCATTATCTCCCCAATAAGGATCTGGGCATTTCCACTGGTAAAATGTAATTCTTCTTTCACATCATCTAAAAAAACAAAACACACCATGTATTATAAATATGCAGACATACATTGATTAGCTAAACAGAAGGTGTGGTCTCCGACACTCACCTGTTGTGGTGACAATTTGGCCAACTTCAACAATCTCTCCTTCCTCCTCCTTCTCTGCTTCTGGTGTTGGTATTTCCCCTTCTTTGGGAGGTGTGGGGATACTTAGCACACAGAGGGCAGAAATAGGAATATGAAACATTGCTTGGAAGTGTCGTACAATTGTATTTTTTGGCAGAGTTCAAAGGTGAAAACATTATTTTGGACACTTTCAAAAGCTGCAATACTTACCTGTAATGTGAACAAATGTAGTGAAGTGCAATTTGGCAAAACATCATTTTTGGAGTGGGCTAATGAACGATGTTTAGTAGGAACGATTGAACCCATGAACATGAAAGTGGCCATTTTAAACTGTACAACATTAAATCAAAGCACATGGAGCAGTATGCAAGCAATAATAATAATATGAACACACGACAACTACTTACTTTTTTGAAGAACTCGCTTGATCCTTCTGTACTGATCGTGCGCCCTCAGTTTCAGGTCTGATCAGCGTTTTCTCAGTTGATCCTTGGATCGTCGTACCCCAAAATTCTTCTGAAGACTCTTCACAACTTTAGTCATGATCTTGGCCTTTCTGATATTTGGGTTTGGGTAAGGTCCATACTTCCCATCATAGTCGTTCCTCTTCAATATTTCCACCATCTCCAACATCTCTACAAAATACATATTTGAGGCCTTAAATCTTCTCCTTTCAGGATCGGGGCTTTCCTCGCCCTCCTCCTCATTAGTGGAACTATTATTGCACACCTGCTATGTCTCCGCCATGTGCTCTCCCCACTGCGCTGAAAGAGAAGGGGCGGGGAATAGTCTAGAAAGAATGTCAGGGGCGGGCGGAGTTTCACGCATGCGCACTGTATATAAAACGCAACACACGTGTGTCGTACGTACGATCTGTGGGCAGAGTCAGGAGCTGACGTGCCGATTGTTCACACAAAGGTGCAATTTTAACTTGGCACATCACTAGCCTATACTGCTTCTATATAGGCCTATGTTGGGACAAGATTAGGAGAGTTTAGCCTGACATTATTATTAGGGCTTGTCTTGTGTTGTGTCTTGCAGACAAGATTGATCCCTTCAAGAACACAAATTTTATGGGGCTATTCATTCATCTGCTCAGGGAGGTGCCCTGCCTGTGGCAGAAGAACAACCCCTTTCATAATGACCGAAGAAAGTGGAAGGCAGCGCTGGAAAAACGTCTTGCTTTGGTGAGGATCATGGTCCCCACGGCAGACATGACCTATGTGATGTTTAAAATGGGTGCCCTGAGGAGTACATATCTCAGGGAGCGAAAGAAGCACCAGGATTCCCTGAGATCAGGAGATCCAGATGCCATTTATATCCCCAGGATGGTGTACTACGAGAGGCTGCATTTTCTGGCAGACCAGGGGGAACCCACGCCACCACTCTCCAGTCTTCCTTCAAGGCTTCCTTCACCCCTAGCTGAGGCTTCTGATGTACAACCTGGGCCTTCCAGGCAGCAACATGTGGAGGGGCCCAGCTTGAGACAGGTATAGCTTTGTTGAACATATTTCTTGTTGTACATTTAATGATGCTAACTAGATGTTATTATTGATTAGTAAGTTGTGATTTAACAAAGTGGTTTACATATCAATAGACAGTAGAGACCAAAAATGATTGGGACAAGAATGAAAAATGCTGGGCTCAGAACAATATTCTGTTCTATTTGGTAACATTCGATTTGCAACAGTCATGAGCACAAAATTGTGTGATTTATGACCAAAAAACTAAAACTAATGTCCCATTTTCATACACAGTGAAATGGATATTTTGATGATAGGCAACTCCTATCCTCATATTGATTAGTGGTTCCAAATTAATAACTACTGCAGTAGGGAACAGACACAAAAGATACGCTCAGCATCTTTCCAAATAACCGTTCTCCTTTATTATGACGCATTTGAAGGCTTTTATACACATGATTACATAGGTATCACAATATTACAATTGTACGTTTATGGTAACAAGGGGCGTTACATAGGCAGGCTAATTCTAATCAGGACTTGAAAGAATGCAAAGCATGTACTGAAAACATTGTTATTGCCGTGTGCACAGTGAGGGCATTGTGCAATACATATAAAATAGAATACAATTATATACAGAACCTGCAAATTTCCATTACAGTCTCCTCTCTTTTGATCAATATTTTGATCACTAACCATACCTGCTATCACCTTTAACTTGGAACCTCCACACGCTTAGGTGGAGGTAGTCCTGGCCAAAGAGGCAAAAACTCCATTGTGGAGAAAATAATAGCTGAGCAGCTTTATTCATTACAAAACGACTTTTCACTGTGAAAAACAAATACATATTTACAGAGTACTGGCTGTACACTCCTGTGGCCAGAATGGCCTTCTAGCTTAATTTCTGGTATGCTGACTTATCAGCATATGTAAACACAGACAATTCTACATAAAATGGAAAAGGTACAAAAGACAAATATGACTTCAACATGGCTAAACTACTTTTCAAATATATGTATCCCTTACAATTAAAGTAATTGAATCAAAAAGTACCCTAGACTGTGATCACAAGAGGGAAACAAATCAAACACAGAGATTTCTTTAATTTAGACATTTTTGCAGTGTCTGGTGTGAATCCAGGTGACTTTTCCTTCAAGTTTTGCAAAACTGTACATGAAATAGATGCTGTATTGAGTCTCCAAACATTTCCTTATATATAAATGTCTCTTAACAATCCACAAGTCACCTGTCTTTAGTTTTAGATCTTTCCAAACTTTTAGGATCTGGAATTGGGGAGGAAACACATAAATGAGTTTGTCAAAAACCTTAAAAAATCAGCAACATTCTCTGTGAGATCCGAATGGAGAACTTCAGCTGCTGAGACAAAATATAAGCAAGTGAGTAACACACTCCCAAACCAATTCCCATAGGAAGAGAGTCCAACATCCCCCTACGGGCTTGATAAAATATAATAAAACATTCAGGCAAAAGTTTTCTAGTTTCTTACTCTACTTTGTCCGCTACATTGTAGACAGTAGGGGGTGTAAAAATAAAACCTCAAAACTTCCAGTAAGGACTCTCCTATAAAAATGATTTCCTCTGTTACTGTCTGTAGATTCTGCACTCTGTACTTCTGAGAACACCTTTTTACTAACTGTGGCCTTTGCAGTAGCATTTGCCACTGGACATCCAGAAAACATGTCCATACAAACAAAATACATACTCATAAGATCCTGACTTGGGCATCTGGATATATCTTTTTGCTATCTCTGGAAGGGATGTTCAGCTTTTGGTAACACCTTTGGTAACAGGTAAAACAAGAAGTGGTATGTTATAAAAACAACTGTGGAGAACCCTGGCTCTATCCCACACTCATTTACTAAGGCAGCCATAACTACTTGTGACTGATGACCCGGTCCACATGTCAAGCTGAAGGGAAAAGAGTGTCTGGCAAACATAAATGATCACCTTTTCCAAAGTCCTGTTTCGTAAGAAGTTGCCCTCTGTGGACCACTTGTGCTTCTCGTTCTGGGGTCCTTAAAGTTGAATTATTAATCCCAGCTATACTGGGCCAGAACTAGGGTGGAATCTGTGAGTTGCACAGACCCAGCAAGTGTCCGGGGCTGTAAATGCAGCATCCTAAAGCCCCGTACACACGAGAGGACTTATGTCCGACAGACTTCCGAAGGAGTTCTGCCGGAGTTCTGTCGGAGTTCCGACAGAGTTCTGACGGACTTTTCGGCTGAGTGGACTTGGCCACACACAATCACTCTAAACTCCGACGGATTCGAACGTGATGACGTACGACTGGATTCGAATAAGGAAGTTCATAGCCAGTAGCCAATAGCTGCCCTAGCGTCGGTTTTAGTCCGTCGGAATAGCATACACACGAGCAAATTTTTCGAAGGGACCGGGTCCGGCGGAGTTCCTTCGGAAAAATTTGAAGCATGTTCCATATTCTAAAGTCCTTCAGACTTTGGCGAGTCAAAAGTCCGTTGCAGCCCACACACGATCGAATAGTCTGACGGAATCAGTCCGTCGGACTTTGGATGTTGAAAAGTCCGCTCGTGTGTACGGGGCTTTAGAGTCGCCTGGTCTGCTTCCATATGTGAGTTTTACTGTTAGTATGGCTACCTCAGCAAGAACCTGGAAGGCTGAAAACAGCCGATCAAATTAACTTGGCATGCTTGATTGGTTTACCTGCCGAAGTAAAAACAAACTTCTGGCCCTTCAAATGGAACCAAAAGCTCTCTTTTCTTGACTATATAAATATATATACTCTTTTTATGGCTCACGGGCTTTGCTTAAACATGGAGCTCTGCTTCTTGAGCTGGGGAAAAAGGATCCAATGACTCTGAATACAGGGAATCCTTCTGGGTGATAAACTTCATCCTCGGTATAAAACCAGGAATAACACTACAAAAAAGTAAATACTCGGGTCTTCAGGGAGTGTGTTCTGCACTGGGCTCACAGCAGCTGATTCCCACGTCATCAATTTAACACGTGTTTTTTCTTTGTCTCCGGCCTCCTCCAATAGAGGCAATAAGGTGGCTGGATTCAAATGTACGCATTTTTCATTGTTAGATTTGTACATAAACACACAAAACAAATTCATATTTTGAACCTTTCATTAGACAAACACTTAGTTAGCTATATATTTGCTGTGCAGAATGTCGGACCATTAAAAATTTAATATTTAACCAAAATAATATCTGTAACTTTGTCTAATAGCAACTTTCCATAAAGTTACAGCTCTGATCTATCGGAGTGAACCCTTGATTACTGGGTCCAGCTTGCATAAATATAACAATGGCTTGTTTTCTATCATGCTGTTTGTGTAAGAACTCCAGTTTCATGTTTCAAAAAGACAACTTTTTCCTGGCAATATTATAATAAATAATAAGAATACCCTGCAGTCATGCAGAGATGTCCATAAATCCAAAATATTCTTCTACTTATACCCACTGCACTTACAAGGAAAAGGGGCACATCATTTCGCAATCCACACATTCTGCTTTGGATTTCAAAAATAAAAATACATAAAAACAAAAAGGACCAACAATATGTATGATGGGCCAGAAAGCACTTGGCCATCAAAAACTATAAACCAACTGGCTGCAGGCAGCAGCTATCCTTAAAGGGTGTGTGGACTTGATGTGATGGGTCTGTTATATTTAAATGTTATTATTACTCTCACATCATGGACCGCACATTAAGTTATTATCAGACTTTAAGATTTCATTTCTGTAGAAAAACTTCCTTATGTATCCCATCCATCTTGGCTTTGTTAAACATTATTGCAGCTGTATTCAAATTAACAACCTCAGCTTAATCTTTTTTTTCCTTCCACTCAATAAATGTAAAATTACAAAATTGTTATCTTAAACTAAACTAATTCCATTTTTACCAATTTCCCCATTAACCTTGATTTCATTTCCAACCAAAGGTTGTCTAAACCAGTTTCAATATATCTATATTTATTAATAAAATTGTTAAACTCATATTAGAAATTAATACTCATATGATAATTTCAATATCACACACTAAAATATATGCACAGATAAATTAAAGGGGGACATATTACTTAATTTTACTCAATTTCTCTCTTTTTAATGCACTGTTTCCACTATCACAGGATATTAAATTTGTGTAAGACACGGTTAATTTGTAACCTTCATTCTACCATGTTTGGAAAACAGATTCAAAAATAATTGTGATCACGTTATTTATCATTAGATTCGTTAACCCGGCACATTTTGTTATAAATGTTTTGTCTAAAAAACTGAAATTGGCATGGTGTCCTTGCAGCTTATCACCAATCTCTCATGTCAGCCACATTCTTTGAGGAGAGCACAAAGGAGGGGGTCACATTTGCGTACATGACACAAGCGATAGAACTAAAGGTTCCAGCATTCACAAACATACTCAAATATATCTCTAAAATCGCTTACATTATTCCCATTTGTATACAACACATGCCTATCATTCTCTCACTTTCTTTTAACGCTTTTTAATACTTTCTTGCTAAATTTCTGTTTTCTTTATTTTGTTCTGATATCCTTTGCATCCAATGTATTGTAATACCATACTTCACATACTGTACCTTCTATGATCAGACGGGCAGCTATAGTGCTCATCCCATCTTCCCTCTCTGACAACATATAAAGCATTCTGTTTTAACTCTCATTACTGTTTCTTGACTTTACTAGTTGTAGTGCCTGACCCCAAATTCATCCCACAACTTAACATCAAAAAGTCCCTTTCTGTCTAGTGTTAATGTCACTCTTGATCCATCCTGCTCACATAAATAGCTGTTTCTCTAGCTGTATACTCTGCATGATTCTTTGTCCCTATGGACTTTGGTGGTAACCCAGTTACCCTTTGTGGATCCCTGTCCACTTTAACCATTAATCTAGGGGCTCAGTATAGGCGGAACTGCACCTTCGGTTCATATATAGCGCTCCTCTTGCGCTGGGCATTTTTGAGGGTCTCTTACCCTTCATTCCCTTACTTAATTTAATGCCCATAATGACTGGCCAGTCTTCTCTACGTGTGCCTATACCCTCTTGCCTCTAAACTACTTTATCTAGCAGATGTACTACATATACCTGTGAATAGCACTATTCTTCCCTTTCTCTATAACACTCTGATGGACAGTAGACAGTGACAACATAACATATAACCACTAATCAATACAGTTCGATTAAGGGGAGTAAAATAGGTACCCTTTGTCCTGAAAATGCCTTACCGATCAAGGAAGTCTGATAACTCAAATGTAAGCAAAAGGCTTACCTCAGCCGGCTGATTATCAGAAATTCCCGGATCATCTCAAGCTCCTCGTTTCGGATACTCAGGGTCACCTGATAACCCCTGCTGGGCTGGCTTCGCCACCTGAAATGGATATTTTGATGATAGGCAACTCCTATCCTCATATTGATTAGTGGTTCCAAATTAATAACTACTGCAGTAGGGGACAGACACAAAAGATACGCTCAGCATCTTTCCAAATAACCGTTCTCCTTTATTATGACGCATTTGAAGGCTTTTATACACATGATTACGTAGGTATCACATTAATATTACAATTGTACGTTTATGGTAACAAGGGGCGTTACATAGGCAGGCTAATTCTAATCAGGACTTGAAAGAATGCAAAGCATGTACTGAAAACATTGTTATTGCCGTGTGCACAGTGAGGGCATTGTGCAATACATATAAAATAGAATACAATTATATACAGAACCTGCAAATTTCCATTACAACAGGAAGACCTCAGCCGGGAGGAGGCTGTGGCAAGTGGCAGCCAGGAGGTCGACCATCGCCCTCCTCCTCCTCCTCCTGCCACAACTACAGGAGCCGAGTCACAACCTGGAAGGAAGCCTGGAGGGAAGTGCCCAAGGAAGACCAGAGAGTGATGGCCTGGGTTCAGTCTGGTCTGACAGAAGATTCAGCCTCTTGTAGAACCACAGCCTGGGGACATAGATGGCATCTGCTCTTCCTGATCTCTTGGACTTCTGGACCAAACTGCTCTCCCTGAGGTATGTACTCCTCAGGCCACCAATTTTGCATTTTCAAATTAGTTGATGTCTGCCCTGGGGGCCAAAGGCTTCGCCAAATTGACCAGTTTCTCCAGCGTTGCCTTCCTGTTTATTTGTTTGACACCTAAATAAAGTTTTTTTTTAGTTGAAGAAATACTTGCGTATGTGTTTTACTTCAAAAAGGACAGTTTATTTGTGAGTAGACAGGTACATTTCAAAAATACAAAGTCAAATGAATAACAAGGGGCACCAACACCAAACAACCTCCTGTAGATTAACCACCTCAATACAGTGCAGTTACACCCCCTTCCTGACCAGACCAATTTTCAGCTTTCAGCGCTCTCACAGTTTGAATGACAATTACTCAGTCATGCAACACTGTACCCATATGAAACTTGCGTCCTTTTTTCCACACAAATAGAGCTTTCTTTTAGTGGTATTTAATCACTAGTGAGTTTTTTTATTTTTTGTGCTATAAATAAAATAAAACGTAAATTTTGTGAAAAAAATGCCTTTCTTTGTTTTTGTCCTAAATTTTTGCTAATTAGTAATTTTTCTTCATACATTTTGGCCAAAATTTATACTGTTACATATCTTTGGTAAAAATAACCCACATTAGTATATATTATTTGGTTTTTGTGAAAGTTATAGAGTCTACAAACTATGGTGCCAATCGCTGAAAATTGATCACATCTGATCAGGCCTTCAGTACATCAGGTGAGTATCATTTCTTGAGACACTAAGGCCGCGTACACACGCGGGGACTGTTCGCCCAACTTTGTCCGTCAAACAGTTTCAGCAAACAGTCCGCTCAAAATTAGCATGGACGGACATGGCCACACACGACGAACGAACAGTTTGCTGAAACCGTGCGCGATGACGTGAACGGCACGTACGACGGGACGAAAAATACGACGTCCTATACACTGCATTATAACTTTCGGCGTGTAAATCCTTTCTGAGCATGCGCGGAACTTAGTTTGACGAACAAGCCTACACACGAGGGGACTGTTCGCTGAAACAAAGTTTCAGCGGACAGTTTTTCGGAATTTCCGAAAAACCTTGTTCAGCGGACTGTTCGCTGAAACTGTCCGCTGAAAGCCCACACACGGGCGGACTGTCCGCCGAAACACTGTTCAGCGGACAAAGTTGGCCGAACAGTCCCCGCGTGTGTACGCGGCCTTACAAGTCAGGAAAGTACAAATACCCCCCAAATGACCCCTTTTTACAAAGTAGACATTCCAAGGTATTAAGTAAGTAGCATGATGAGTTTTTTTTAAGTTGTCATTTTTTCCCACAATTCTTTGCAAAATGAAGATTTTTTTTTTATTATTATTTTTTTTTACAAAATTGTCATATTATCAGGTTATTTCTCACACACAACATATACATACAACAAATTACACCCCAAAATACATTCTGCTACTCTTCCCGAGTACGGCGATACCACATGTGTGAGACTTTTACACAGCCTGGCTATATACAGAGCACCAACATTGATGTAGTACCTTCAGACGTTCTACGAGCAAAAATGACGCATCTCATTTCTCAACCACCTATTACACTTTTGAAGGCCCTGGAGTACCAGGACAATGGAATTGCCCATAAAATTACCCCATTTTGGAAAGCAAACACCCCAACGTATATTCTATGAGACATGGGCTGCCGATAGGTACTCTGGTACTCTGATGGCCTGGTGACAGGTACTCTGGTACTCTGATGGCCTGGTGACAGGTACTCGGGTACTCTGATGGCCTGGTGACAGGTACTCGGGTACTCTGATGGCCTGGTGACAGGTACTCGGGTACTCTGATGGCCTGGTGAAAGGTACTCGGTTACTCTGATGGCCTGGTGACAGGTACTCGGGTACTCTGATGGCCTGGTGACAGGTACTCTGATGGCTTGGTGACTGGTATTTGGGTACTCTGAAGGGCAGTGACAGGTACTCATATGGACTGTGACAGGTACTCGGGTACTCAGATGAACTGTGACAGGTACTCAGATGAACTGTGACAGGTACTCGGGTACTCAGATGAACTGGGACAGGTACTCGGGTACTCAGATGGACTGGGACAGATACTCGGGTACTCAGATGGACTGGGACAGATACTCGGGTACTCTGATGGGCTGTGACAGCTACTCGGGTACTCTGATGGGCTGTGACAGGTACTCGGGTACTCTGATGGGCTGTGACAGGTACTCGGGTACTTTGATGGGCTGTGACAGGTACTCGGGTACTTTGATGGGCTGTGACAGGTACTCGGGTACTTTAATGGATTGTGACAGGTACTCGGGTACACTGCTAAACCGTGACAGGTACTCAGGTACCCTGATGGACTGTGACAGGTACTCGGGTACCCTGATGGACTGTGACAGGTACTCGGTACCCTGATGGACTGTGACAGGTACTCGGGTACCCTGATGGACTGTGACAGGTACTCGGGTACTCTGATGGACTGTGACAGGTACTCTGATGGACCGTGACAGGTACTCGGGTACCCTGATGTGCCGTGACAGGTACTCGGGTACCCTGATGGACCGTGACAGGTACTCGGGTACTCTGATGGACTGTGACAGGTACTCAGGTACTCTGATGGGCCGTGACAGGTACTCGGGTACCCTGATGTGCCGTGACAGGTACTCGGGTACCCTGATGTGCCGTGACAGGTACTCGGGTACCCTGATGGGCCGTGACAGGTACTCGGGTACTCTGATGGGCCGTGACAGGTACTCGGGTACTCTGATGGGCCGTGACAGGTACTCGGGTACTCTGATGTGCTGGGACAGGTACTCGGGTACTCTGATGTGCTGGGACAGGTACTCGGGTACTCTGATGTGCCGTGACAGGTACTCGGGTACTCTGATGGGCTGGGACAGATACTCGGGTACTCAGATGGACTGGGACAGGTACTCGGGTACTCAGATGGACTAGGACAGGTACTCGGGTACTCAGATGGACTGGGACAGGTACTCGGGTACTCTGATTGGCTGTGACAGGTACTCAAATACTCTGATGGACTGTGACAGGTACTCAAATACTCTGATGGACTGTGACAGGTACTCTGATGGACTGTGACAGGTACTCTGATGGACTGTGATTGACAGGTACTATGAGGGGTGGTGACAGGTCCTCTTTATTGGGGGGGGCAGGCAGGCAATCAGTGTGATTGGTGTACACTAGGCGGTAACGAGATGTTAACGCAATCTCCTCCTCACACACGATCGGTGTGACCATCTGTGATCGGCCGTGACTTCATCACGGCTGGTCACGTGGTAAACAGCCATAACCAATGGCTGTTCACCCCCTTCGGTGGCGAGCGGTGTCTCCGTGACACGCCGCCACCGAAGAAACAGGGATGCGCGCGCCCGATCGCGCGCATTCCCTGTTTAAACGGGAGGCTGTCATATAACGGCCTCCCGCCACAGTAGGTGCGCCGCCTGGCCGTCATTTGACGGCCGGCGGTCAGCATCTAGTTAAAAAAGAAAACAATCAATTAAAAAGATAAAAATGGCGTTGTGGTAAGTTGACACACAAAACACACCAAAAAAAATACAAAGATGAGCAAACTGTCAAAAAGGGAGATGCTGATTAAAAAAACCGACCACAAAATAAAAAAAAATAAAAAATAAGATTGTGACGAATTAAAATATTGTATTGCTGAAATTAGTAAAAAGAATAAAGAAATAAGTTTGGGAGAAGTGTATGTAAATATGAGTATCAAAACAACTTCATTCTTGTAGCATTGTAAAGAAAAAGAGAATGCGCTGCATGAAAGAATTTTTAACATTGCAGCGTGACGAATTTGCTATATCGATTACGAGCGGTGGTTTTACCTGAGCTAGTGCTTCCGTCTCAGAATTTTATTGTGAGCATGTGTGGCACCTTGTCCATCGGACTAGGCTACACACGATCGGAACTGACGTGATCGGATCATGTTGCCCGAAAATGTTATAGCCAAGCTGTAAAAGTTGGTCCGTCGGATATTCCAACGGAAACAGTCCGATGGAGCCCACACACTGTCGGATTATCCGACAACATGATCCTATCAGACATTGTCCATCGGAATGTCCGACCGTGTGTACAAGGGCTTAAACCTCCCGTGCGAACAACCGCACTAGTGCAGTGAGGCTATGGAAACAACGAGACCTGCTCACGAGTCAGCGTGTAACATGACGTAGCGCAATGTGCATTCCATCCTTATGCGTTTTTGTCAAATGTAACATCATCAGAAGCTATATTTTGGTTTTAACACTACATATTACAGTGATTTGGGTTCACATATGAATGCTGTGCGGGGAATGTTTGTGAAAACAGCTTAACTATATTTTAGTTTTATGAAATCCATGGTTTCCACATATTTGTTGCACATGGATTTACACATATTTATAGCATTTGATTTTTGATTTTATGCAATGTTTGCAAGTGCTGTTTGCACATAGTGTATATATAGTACCTCTATAGGTGTACGGTGTGAAGGCACTTCGACACCCAAAGACCAACTTTTCAGCACCTGTTACTTTTATCCAAAGTCTGGATAAGAGACACCAGAATTTATCCAAAAAAAAACTTGTTCCAAGTGCACTACATTGTGCCCTCATCATACAGACTGGCACCCCAAACTTGTTGTAATTTT
This sequence comes from Lithobates pipiens, assembly GCF_037356315.1. Classification (NCBI taxonomy): domain Eukaryota; kingdom Metazoa; phylum Chordata; class Amphibia; order Anura; family Ranidae; genus Lithobates; species Lithobates pipiens. Next base: position 251,112,559 of record NW_027507784.1, on the reverse strand, counting down.
TTGGCTTTATAAATGCAATTATTGCTACAGAAGCTTTCATACACAGTACAAATGTGCCCCGTTACAGGTAAACTAAGGGGAACCCCCATGCACTATATTGAAGGGAATTTTTAAATTTTTGTTGTTATTTCTATCTTCTTTTTATGGTTTCACTTTAACAACTTCAATACAGGGCACTTCCCCCCAGGACAATTTTCAGCTTTCAGAACTGTCACAATTTGAATGATATTTGCGCGGTCATGTGACACTGTACTCAAACTCAATTTTTATCATTAAATTTCATCCCACAAATAGAGCTTTCTTTAGGTGGTATTTGATCACCACTGGGGATTTTATTTTTTGCTAAACAAACGTTCTGTTAGAAAATGTTGTTTTTTCCTTCACTGAATGCGGACGCAGATGGGCACTGATAAGGTGGCATTGATTGGCACTGATGAGGAGGCACTAATATGTAACATTCATGGACACTGATAGGCAGCACTGATATGCAGCACTGATAGGCATTAATAGGCAGCACTGATATGCAGAATTGATGGGCACTGATAGGTGGCACTGATGGGCGTTGATAGGCAGCACTGATGTGCACTAATAGATGGCACTGATGATGAGGTTTTTTTCATTGATACATGTCCCCCCCAGCAGTACCCGGACCCCCATAATCATTGTAAGCCCAATACCTTGCATATAAGCCTTCAAAATGGGCACTTTTGATTTTTCCAGTTTGGGTCGCATAGACTTCAATGGGGTTCGTTATTCAGTTACAAACTTTTGCAATGTTCTGGTATGAAACGAACAGGGGGTCATTTTGCCCATCCCTATTCAGGTAGAGTCTCTCCTTTCCTTTAAAAGCTCTGACGAGTCAGTTTGGAGTACATGCAGCTATTTTCTTCTTCTCAAAAGCAGAATAGCTTGGCAGGTATTAACCGCTTGCCAACCGCCTCACGCTAATATACGTCGGCAGAAGGGCTTGTACAGGCAGAATCCCGTACCTGTACGTTGCCCTTTAAGAGGCGGCCAGCGGGCGAGCACGTGCCGGTCGGAACCTCCGTGAGTCGGGTCGCGGGTCCAGCGGACTCAATCGCCACGGGGATACCCGCGATCGCCTCACGGGGAGGAAGAACAGGGAGATGCTAATGTAAACAAGCATCTCTCTGTTCTGCCTAGCGACAGTGTCACTGATCTCTGCTCCCTGTGATCGGAGCAGAGATCAGTGACGTGTCACACACAGCCACGCCCCCCCCAAGTTAGAAACATGCCCCAGGAGACACTTAACCCCTACACTGCCACCTAGTGATTAACTCCTTCACTGCCAGTGTCATTTACAGAGGAATCAGTGCATTTGTATAGCACTGATTGCTGTATAAATGACAATGGTCCCAAAAATGTGTCAAAAATGTCCGATGTGTCCGCCATAATGTCGCAGTTATGATAAAACTCGCTGATCGTCGCCATTTAAAAAAAGATAAAAAATTATTAATAAAAATGCCATAAAACTATCCCCTATTTTGTAAACGCTATAACTTTTGCGCAAACCAATCAATAATCGCTTATTGTGATTTTTTTTTACTAAAAATATGTAGAAGAATACGTCGGCCTAAACTGAGGAAAACAATGTTTTTTTATATATTTGTGGGGGATATTTATTATAGCTAAAAGTAAAAAATAATGCGTTTTTTTCAAAATTGACGCTCTTTTTTTGTTTAGCACAAAAAATAAAAACCGCAGGGGTGATTAAATACCACCAAAAGAAAGCTCTATTTGTGGGGAAAAAAATGTCAATTTTGTTTGGGACCGCGCCGTACAACCATGCAATGTCAGTTAAAGTGTCGCAGTGCCGAATCGCAAAAAGTGCTCTGGTCAGGAAGGGGGTAAATTCTTCAAAGGATGAAGTAGTTAAAGAAAAGATATGTATATGCTGTTGAGGTGGAGGAAAGGTATACTTGGACAATGTAATAACAACAACATAAGCTCGTATTCATTAAGTGACAATGAAAATACTGTAAACTGTGCTTACTATATGTCCAGATCTTTCATCAAATTTAATCCAGACATAAACTGAAAACTGTTTACTTCACAAATCATTCATGGCTACTTTTCACAAAAGTATATAGTAACCGCAACTGTAATAGGAACTAATATGAACACTTTAGCTATGTTGCGTTTTGTCTTTATCCATGCTGTATTAATTATAGATAACACATCATCTTTCTTGTTGTTTGGTTGTGGTTAAAAAGGTTGTTTTGCAAGTGTAGCGGGGTCTCTTTAAGGACTATAAAACTACTGTTCCCAGAACCCCGCTGGTTCCCAGGATGTTTTGAGTTATGCCCCAGAGACTTATGGGGGAGGGCATATAAGGAGGGGGAGAGGCCTAGTTCTCTCTCTTTGGACACCCCCCTTTCTCCTAGCAAGAGGAGGTCTGTGCTGAGCTGCTGGAGGGACAAGGCCTGAAGCCTGGGCCTTATGCTATTTTCCAAAGAGCTCTCTGCCAGCCTAGTTGCACCTGAGAGACATTTTCTCTTGCTGCAGTACACCAGAAGGATTGAAGACTCGGAGGTCGGTGGATTCCTGTTCCTAGACGAAAAGGCAGAGAAAACGGACTTGGACTTGTCCGGGTGGTGAGAGCTGTTTAAAGACAGATGCTTTATCTTTATTATTCGTTTGGATTACAAAGTTGTTCTTCAAGTGCACCACCGAAAGATTGCTAGCGAATATTGTTTTACTGGACTTCCATCTAGATCAGTCAGGCCTGACTGCATAGGTAGATAGTGCTGGGTGTTAGTTTACCCATGCGGGGAAGTAGCTGAAAAAGGGCAGCGTTAGAGTTGCATAGCAATACTTTCTTATGCTGATTACTCTGTTTATCTTTATTACTGGTTACTGCAGGGACCTGCTTATGTGTTGCAATCCAAATGTTTGATTCATGTTATTCCTTTTATAAAAACAACAAGTAAAGTCAGTTATATACTTTCAAAGATTGTCTATGAGCTTGAGTTATCCACCCACGCACACACACATATTTAGAGTATAAGTGATTTAATGTGTATTGCTAGATACTAACTGTGCCAGAGTGGGTAGTGCAGATTGCCGGGGGGTTGGCGGAGCTGTGCTCAGGACCCAAACCAAACTTGCGGCCCTCTTAAGTGAGGGTATCGCTATACGTGGGGGCTCGTAAATCCGGGATTTCTGAGACAGCGGTGAACACGCCAGAGGTACCGGCATGGACCCACAGGGAGTCAGAGCGTGGTGTGAAGCGGCTAAGGCCGACCCAAGTCAGTCAGTGGTCATTAGCCTCCCAGGGGAGAAATGGTCGACTGAGACCGTAGAGGAGTTAATGAAGTCAGTGTCCCCAGACCATGAACCATGGGTGATGGAGATAAAATCAGACCCAGACATCTCATATCAGTACGCGCTAGTGGAATACTGGGATGGAATGCCGGAGGCTTGCAAGCGCAACCGTGTACGGACACAAGACAACAGATCCTTTAGGTTGGCGCACGCAATAAAGGAGGAGCCATCGCCAACGGGATCACCGCAGGCTGCGGCCCGTACCTCACCCGAGAGTCTCAGACCAGCACCGGCCACCCTTAGCGCAGAACTGTGTGCTGTCCTGGGGGAGATTGTGGCCCAGTGCAAGAAGGATCCCACAGATTACCCGATGTCGGGGTACAGAAAACTCCGGATGTTTTCAGGGAGGAAACCTGTACCTTCGGAAGAAGAGGGATTTGAAGAGTGGTTAGATAGCGCAACTCAGGCACTAGAGGAATGGGAAGTTCCAGAGTGCAGGAAGAAGCAGAGGATTGTGGAAAGTCTAAAGGGGCCTGCTCTAGAGGCCGTACGCAACCTGAAGATGAGCAGGACAGACTGTAATGCGCAGGAGTACCTAGATGTATTACAGAATGTGTTTGGTGGGACAGAGAAAATCTCTGAGCTTGCTTATCAGTTAGAGCATTGCTACCAGAAGAAAGGTGAAAAACTATCAGACTACATGGGACGTTTAGATAAAATCCTGCATAGGATGATCCTAAAGAAGCAGATCAGCCCAGGAAAAGTAGATGAGGCCCGTGCTCAACAGGTACTGAGGGGAGCTCAACCCATGGATCCTATTGCATGGACACTGCGTGCCCGACTGGATGGGAAGAATCTGGAGTACACTGACCTCATCCGAATGATCAGAGAGGAAGAGGCCCTACTGGAAGAAAAAAGGGAAGAACATCTCACCGAGCCCGTCAAACAACCGGTAGCAATAGTTACACCGGCCATGACTCCCGCTAGAGATAAGGAGGTGGACACTTTGAAGTTACAGATGTCCCAGGTGATGGAGATGTTGACTGCTATGATGGCGAAAGGTCAAGGGGGAGCCGAGAAATCAAGTCCTAGGAGGGAGTTGTTTCCAGATACACCAATACCAAGCCCCACTCGAGACCGAGAAGAGATGCTATGCTACAACTGCGGGGGCAGTGGCCACTTCGCCAGTAGATGTTCCAGTCCCAAGAAGAAGAAGATAGATAACCGCCAGCCGGCGGGAAACTTCAGAGGGCCCCGGTGAGGGAGTCAACCGGGTGCCCATGCCTTTCAGTGAACTCCAAACTGAATAGAAGGAAGAGAGAGGGAGAAAACCAGACCCCTCAGAAGGAATGTCTACAAATAAGAGACAATAACATCCCTCAGCGGGTTTGTACTCCCATTACTGTGGGGAGGGTCAATGCATACCAGGCTCGAAAAAGAATAAAGTCTAAAACCAACTGGATGAAGACGGGTCCCCAGAAGAGGGTGGCCTCAACCCGGCCCTACCCAGAAGAATTGGTCGGCCCGTCCCCCACTGTCTCCATCCAGGTGGAAGGAGTCTACACGAAGGCCCTCCTGGACACTGGAGCTCAAGTGACTTTGTTGTACAGAGACTTCTATGATAGGCACTTGAGCCATTTGCCTATACAGAAGATAGAAGAGCTGGAGATATGGGGCCTGGGAGCTCAGAGTTTCCCCTATGATGGTTACCTGCCCATAAAGCTGACCTTCGATCCCTCTGTAGGGGGGAAAACAGAGGTGTTTGACACCCTGGCAGTTGTGTGTCCTAGACCGCCCGGGGCCAGCAAGATGTCCCTCATCATAGGGACCAATACGGATCTGGTGCGAAGACTTCTGACCCCTCTAGTGGAGACGAGAAACCCTCAAGATCCCAATATCCATCCCATGCTGAAGACAGCCTACCAACGGTTGGTCCTAGAGCAGAAAACCCCAGGAGAGGGGATAGGGAAGGTGTGGAGACTTGGGAGAGAGGGAGTGGTGCTGCAGCCCGGAGAGGTAGCCTGCCTCAGGGCCACGGTGAAGCTTACCTGGGAGCAGCCTGGCCCCTTTGTCATGCTGGAATCCGATCCAAGGGAGGACCACTCAGGCCTGGAAGTGATACCGGAAGTGATTTCAATCAAGGCCCTGAAGAAGGCTCGAGGAAGAGTCCCAGTGAGTGTGAGAAACCCTACGGAGAGACCCATAGAGATCCCTGCCAGGATGCTGTTGGGGCAGGTGAGTCCTGCGGCCCCAGTCAGCTGGTCAGAAGTAAAAGGAACGGGTGAAGGAGGAGATGTTTGGGAGAAACTTTCCATGGAGAACCCGGACCTACCTGGAGCCTGGAAGGAGAGAGCCAAGGCCCAGCTGACTAGATGGGAGAGGATTTTCTCAAAGGATGAGTTTGATGTGGGATGTGCCAGGAGTGCCACCCACCGAATCCGCCTCCAAGAAGACAAACCCTTCAGGGAAAGGGTTAGGCGGGTCCCTCTAGCTGACCTGGAGGATCTGAGGGAGCAGCTTGCGGAGTTGAAGAAGACTGGTGTGATTCGAGAGTCTAGAAGTCCCTATGCCTCCCCCATAGTGGTGGTCAGGAAAAAGAATGGGTCGTTGAGGCTTTGTATTGACTACAGGACTCTCAACAGGAGGACCATCCCTGACCAGTATACCACACCGAGAATAGAGGATGCCCTACAGAGTTTGGCTGGTGCCAAGTGGTTCAGTGTAATGGACCTCAAGAGTGGGTACTACCAAATCCCCATGCACCAGGAAGACCGAGAGAAGACAGCTTTCATAACCCCAGTGGGATTCTTCGAATTCAACAGAATGCCTCAGGGCCTGTCTGGAGCCCCTGCTACCTTTCAACGCCTCATGGAGAAGACCGTTGGAGACATGAACCTCATAGAAGTCCTTGTGTACTTGGACGATGTCATTGTCTTCGGGAAGACTTTGGAAGAACATGAGGCCAGGTTGGAGAAGGTGTTGAGAAGACTCAGCGAAGAGGGACTCAAGCTTTCTCCCGAGAAGTGCCGGTTTTACCAATCCTCTGTGAACTATCTGGGACACATAGTGTCTGAAAAGGGAGTGGCTACAGACCCTGAGAAGTTGGAGGCAGTTACCTCTTGGCCAAGACCGACAACAGTCACAGAGCTCAGATCTTTCTTGGGGTTCTGCTCCTATTATAGAAGATTTGTAGATGGGTTTGCCCGGATTGCCAAGCCACTAAACAAATTGCTCAAGACTGAAGGAGAAGAGGATGGCTTGGGACCTAGGAGGGCCGGTGAGTCGGTTCAAGATCAGTGGAACCCAAGGTGTGAAGAGGCTTTCCGAACCTTGAAGAGGAGCCTTACCTCGGCCCCCAGTCCTGGCCTATGCCGACCCCACCAGACCATATGAGCTACATGTCGATGCCAGTCATGAGGGCCTAGGCGGAGTGCTCTATCAAGAGTATGAAGAGCAGCTACGACCAGTGGCCTATGTGAGCCGGAGCCTGACTCCCTCGGAGAAGAACTACCCCACTCATAAATTGGAGTTCTTGGCCCTCAAATGGGCAGTAGTAGAAAAACTGAAGGACTATCTCTATGGGGCGGAGTTTACCGTAAAGACAGATAACAATCCTCTGACCTACCTCTTCACTACTGCAAAGTTAGATGCAACCGGACACAGATGGTTGGCTGCATTATCCGGATTCAACTTCAGTCTAAAGTACAGACCAGGGGCTGGAAATAGGGATGCAGATGCCCTGTCCCGAAGATCTCATGTCATGGTCAATGACTGGGAAGACTGGACCCAGGTAGCACCGGAAGGAGTGCGAGCACTCTGTCAGGGTGCTGAGTTTCAAGCAAGAGGGGGCCCCAGAGCAGAGGAGATAGGAGTCACCGCAGTGGGAGTCCCTCAACCCTACTGTGGGGTAACTCAACTAGCAGAGGAACTCCTGCCAAAGCTGTCCAGAAAGGATCTGAGCTATGACCAATTGGAAGACCCCATGGGGAGATTGGTCCTTGAAGCTTTGGAGAACAAGAATCCAGAGGGACTTCAAAATCACCCTTCCAAGGAGGCTCGCCTGCTGAGGAAAGAGTTGGATAAGCTACAAGTACATCAGGGAGTGGTCTACCGAAGGGGCCCCTCTGATAACTCAGAAGATAAGTGGCAGTTGTTTCTCCCAGAGAAGCACCGAGAGACGGTACTAATTGCCTTACATGACCAGCATGGCCATCTAGGGGCGGAGAGAACTTTCCAGCTTGTCAGAAGCCGGTTCTATTGGCCCTGTATGAGGGCAGAAGTGGAGGAATATTGCCGTTCTTGTGCACGATGCATCCAGAGGAAGACTCTACCCCATCAAGCTGCCCCAATGGGCCACCTACAGAGTCAGGTTCCAATGGATCTGGTGTGCATTGACTTTCTCTGCCTCGAACCCGATTTGAGTGGATTGGGAAATGTTCTGGTGGTAACCGATCATTTCACCCGTTATGCCCAGGCTTTCCCCACCAAAGACCAAAAGGCCTCCACTGTGGCCAAGGTGCTCATGGAAAAATACTTTGTCCACTATGGATTACCACAGAGAATCCACTCAGACCAAGGAAGGGACTTTGAGAGTCGTCTGATCCGGAACCTACTGGACTCATTGGGAGTAGAGAAGACCAGGACTACACCTTATCATCCACAAGGAGATGCCCAACCTGAGAGGTTTAATCGGACCTTACTAAACATGTTTGGAACTCTAGAGACAGAGAAGAAGCAACACTGGAGCCAACACATATCAGCTTTGGTGCACGCTTACAACTGCACCACAAGTGATGTGACAGGTTATTCCCCCTACCGGCTCATGTTTGGGAGAGAAGCAAGATTGCCGGTGGATCTGGCCTTTGGCATTTCTCTAGACCATGCCTCTGCTACCTCCCACAAGGGATATGTGGACCGACTTAGACACAATTTGAAAGTGGCCCATGAACGAGCTCAGGCGGCCTCGGACCAAAGGGGAGCCCGCAACAAGAGGAACTTCGATCTGAAGGTTCGAGTGCAAGACCTGCAGCCTGGGGACCGTGTACTGCTACGCAATCTGGGGATCCCTGGGAAGCACAAGCTTGCTGATAGATGGAGATCGGAGCCCTATGTCATTTGCAGAAAGCTACCTGGATTGCCTGTGTATAAGTTAAAACCAGAGGGGAAAGTGGGGCCCTTGAAGACTTGGCACAGGAATCATTTGCTCCCGCTTACTGAAGCAGTCAGAATACCTCCAGTGAGAAATCCACCAGAATCTGTTTCCATTCTGGATACCCCGGGACCTAGCACTCGGTCTCAGACCTCCCGGGTTAGAGATGGACAAGATTCCCAACGAGGTGAAGGTGGAAGAGGAGAGCTTGAGTGGCTGTGGCCTTCATCAACTCCAGGAAATTCTGCCATAGATCTACCACCTACTGAGGATACACAGGATGGGACACTGAACCCAGAAGCTACAGAGTTCATTCCATCTAGTGGTGTGCCTGAAGGCTGGGAAGATATCCCTAGCATTTACTCAGAAGAGGAAAGGACCGATGTTCCAGAACCAGTGATGCTGTCAGAATGTGATCCTGAAGTAGAGCCTGTGGCACCAGAGCCTGAAGTCCCAAGAGAACAGAGAGCTCGCCGAGTTGTGAGACCCCCCAAGAAGCTAACCTACTCTCAAATGGGGGAGAGCTCTGAGGACTCTGTTGTGACTGCTAGAAGAAGTGCTGAACGCTCTAATCCCTCCACTGACCATTTGGTGGAGGGCAACCCCAGCTCACTCTCTGGCACAGTTAGGCAGGCCACTCATGCCAGTGTGACCTGTGGGACAGGGAATCCCACCTCTGAGTTCTGGTGGAAATTCCCTGTACCAACATCATACCCAGCACTTTCAAAATTGGTACAGGATATGTGTTAAAAGTTTATCTTTGGGGACCAAAGAGTTTAAGTGGGGGGAGTGTGTAGCGGGGTCTCTTTAAGGACTATAAAACTACTGTTCCCAGAACCCCGCTGGTTCCCAGGATGTTTTGAGTTATGCCCCAGAGACTTATGGGGGAGGGCATATAAGGAGGGGGAGAGGCCTAGTTCTCTCTCTTTGGACACCCCCTCTCTCCTAGCAAGAGGAGGTCTGTGCTGAGCTGCTGGAGGGACAAGGCCTGAAGCCTGGGCCTTATGCTATTTTCCAAAGAGCTCTCTGCCAGCCTAGTTGCACCTGAGAGACATTTTCTCTTGCTGCAGTACACCAGAAGGATTGAAGACTCGGAGGTCGGTGGATTCCTGTTCCTAGACGAAAAGGCAGAGAAAATGGACTTGGACTTGTCCGGGTGGTGAGAGCTGTTTAAAGACAGATGCTTTATCTTTATTATTCGTTTGGATTACAAAGTTGTTCTTCAAGTGCACCACCGAAAGATTGCTAGCGAATATTGTTTTACTGGACTTCCATCTAGATCAGTCAGGCCTGACTGCATAGGTAGATAGTGCTGGGTGTTAGTTTACCCATGCGGGGAAGTAGCTGAAAAAGGGCAGCGTTAGAGTTGCATAGCAATACTTTCTTATGCTGATTACTCTGTTTATCTTTATTACTGGTTACTGCAGGGACCTGCTTATGTGTTGCAATCCAAATGTTTGATTCATGTTATTCCTTTTATAAAAACAACAAGTAAAGTCAGTTATATACTTTCAAAGATTGTCTATGAGCTTGAGTTATCCACCCACGCACACACACATATTTAGAGTATAAGTGATTTAATGTGTATTGCTAGATACTAACTGTGCCAGAGTGGGTAGTGCAGATTGCCGGGGGGTTGGCGGAGCTGTGCTCAGGACCCAAACCAAACTTGCGGCCCTCTTAAGTGAGGGTATCGCTATACAAGGAATGTTCAGACCTAAGAATGTATGATTTATATTCCAAGTTATATGCAATATGTTTAAAGCAGAACTTAGTTTTGTTTTCTATACTTTAATTTAGTAGTGGAAGGCATCCTGCCTCCAGTACTCCATCCTGTTCACGAAATACCTAGATGTCTTTATTCTGGGGCTGGTTTCTTACAGACCTTTAGCTGTGTGACATTCAGCATTATGCGGTCAGGTTTTCTCTGTAGGCCAGCTGTCATCAGCACATATCCCCATAGTTCTCAGGAACACAAGGGTTGTAATGATGGCTGAACACAAAGCAACATGTAGTCCCTGAGCTGCTACACGTCGATGACATCAGACCAGTATAGATTACTACTCTGGGCTGATCAACATGAGCTGTAGAGTGAAGATGGAATAGTCAAGTGATCACAACATAGGGGCAATTTAGAAGTTCTCAACAATTTGCTCCTGCAGGCATGTATCTATATTGGTAGTTGTGTTCTGCTTTAAATATTCCAAATTACATTAGCAACCACGTTGATAACCAAAACCAAACTCAAAAAAACAAAAACAAATCTGGTATATTAAAGAAAAAATAAACACATAAACACAATCAGCTTTAAAACACACATGGTTGGTTTAAAAGGTTTCTATCCCGTTATAGCTTTTAACTGTGTCTAGTTATTAAACATAGTCCTGCTTTTACAGAGTTGGATAATTAGCGTGGGTGTATTTGTTGCTTGGATTCAAACAAACTGTAGAAAAGCAAATGTGTAGGCGAAATACTGACCCTTGAGAAAGGTCCTCTGTGTTTCACAACTGTAACATTGATTGTAACAACACAGTGGCACATAATATTCTACAAATTAAGGCAATAATTAGACAACAGGGGTAATTACATTCAAGGATCACCTGCCTAGTATTAATTGCTTAGCTCAATAGTAAATCAGGAGGGGAACCTCTGAGATTGCACAATACATAAAACACATCAGACATACTCCACAGTTGAAATGTTTTCATTCGCTAGTTAAAACTAGGCACAGACAGCCGTAAGTTAATATTAAAAATGTCTTAATGTCAGAATACGTGCACTTTCCCATTTTCCCCTTCCATAGATGCATACTTATCGAAATCCGACGCCCACAATCCCCTGTGTTTGTTGACATCCAGCACCACAAGTCCCCTCCTGGCTACTCCTGCGCAGTAGAGCACCACAGAAGTCTGTGGGACTCTCGTCATCCTGCGTCTCCCAGCCAGGCCCCAAAACACTCCAAAGTTTGCAGCATTATGACTTAAGCTGGCCATACACCATACAATTTTCTTACTAAATTTCCTTTAGATTTACCTTCAACTGTGTAGTACAAGGGCCTGCCTGATTGCACAGAAACTGAAAGTGTTCAGATTTGACTGAGGGGCTCTATTGTTACTGACTGTAGGAGATCTATTTTAGTGCTTTTCTTGTTATCATTACCAAATTCATTACCAAATTCCATACAAATTACAAAATGATACTTGGTTCTGTATTTTCTAAAAAAAAGCAGTGCTCGTAGGTGGGTAGGGGCAGAGAAAGGAGGTGACTCAGAAAGGGGAAGTTCCTACATATATTCGCTAAGAAAAAGAGCCCTGGGGTTAGGGAAGAACTTTGGGATGCCCAGAATTGAAAAACTTGAATAAGAACACCATCTTGAAGCAGCTATACAGAATAAAGTAGAGTTTCCCTCTACATAAAGGTAGCATGCAGTTATAGCACAGAGTCCTTGTCTTCCTTGGAATGTTTAACAGCATTTCCAGGCTGGGTGACTCTCAGGAGGCAAAAAGGACCCAGTATTCTCTGCTTTCAGCCTTAACTGATTAAGGATCACCCCACATACATATACTGCAACAGGGCGACCCTCCACCATCGTTTACTAGAGAGACAGAAACAAGACAGACCGTTGCTCTGTCAGTGAGTGAGAGAGAGGTCCGTGATTCCTGCTAATCAGGAACACAGATGTGTCTGTTCCTCCAGTCAGTCCATCCCCCACACAGTAAGAAAACACACACAGGGAACACAGTTAAACCTTTGATTGCCCCTAATGTTAACCCCTGATTTTTTTTTGCACTGATCAATTTATTGGTGTCACTGGTCTCCAAAAAGTGTCATTTAGTGTCAGATTTGTCCGCCGCAATGTCGCATTCATGCTAAAAATCGCTGATCGCTGCTATAACTAGTAAAAACAATAAAAAAAAAATCCATAAATCTATCCCATACTTTGTAGATGAGATAACTTTTGTGCAAACCAATCAATATACGCATATTGCCATTTGTTTTACTAAAAATATGTAGCAGAATAAAATTTGGCCTAAATTGATGAAGAAATTTTATTTTCTATATTTTTTTTATTGGATGTGTTTTATAGCAGAATGTAAAAAAATGTTTGTAGCACTAACCCCCGAAGGAGCTGTTGGTTATTTTTGGGCTTATCGTTACCTTCCATTCTCCTTGTGGCACGTCTAGGGGATGTCACGTGGTAGATGACCCAGTAACTTGAGACTGACAATAGATCCACTTGAATGGATTGCAAAAACTCAAACCATTGAACAGTCTTTCAACTTGGGATCAGAGGGTTGGAAAAGGTAGTTCAGGTACTCTCAATGTCAAAGTCCAAAAACGTTAAAGAACTTGCTTACTTTGACTGCATCCAGAGAATAGCCATTCGCAGCTAGATGAACTCTCAGGTTGGACAGTCCCTCTCTCACAAGGCATACAAAAGGAGAGGCACCTCTGGGTGTAGATTTAAAAAAAAATTTAATCACACAAAAGTTAAACAAATCACAACTCAGATTTAAAAGCACAATGGATATGACAATCCAGGAAGTGGGAATCATCAGATCAGTCTGCACATCCTGCCGGCTGGGACACTGAAGACGGTCATTTCCAGAGAGCTGCTATAGATAGAGGGCTGGTCATGAAGACAGAGCAGATGGTGGCACACAGGCGGAGGAGGATGACGTCACTGGCATGCTGCGACCGGTTTCGTAAGCTTTTGGGCTGAGATGGCAAGTCAGCCACGCTCCTTTGTCAAGCTGAAGGAGAAGATGTCAGGGCGAATAGATAAAGAGCTGAAGGGGCATGGCTAGTGTGGGGAAAGAGCTGGGTGTGTGGCTAGAGCAGAGGAGAAGCTCCACAGACAGAGAGGAGGAGTGAGGGAGCGAGTGAAGGCTAGAGGGGCGTGACTAGAGTGGGAGAAGAGCTAGGGAGGGGCATGGCTAGAGAGGGAGAAAAGCTAAGAAGGGACGTGGCTGAAATGAGACAGGAAGACTATACTGACTACCACCAAGGGAAAAACTTACCAGTTACAAGAGTTTTATAACTGCTCATTAGGGATGAGCTTCGTGTTCGAGTCGAACGTACGTTCGACTCGAACATTGGCTGTTCGGCGAATTCCGAACGTTTGGGCCGCTCGCGTCAAAATTCGAGTGACGCGCGCGCGGACCACAATGCACTGCGGTGGCGCAGTGCATTGCTGCCCCATGATTGGCCAAGCATGCACTGTGACCCCGCATGCTTGGCCAATCGCAGCGCCGGCAGCGAGGAGAGCCATGATTGGCCACAGGCATCCTGCCTGTGGTCAATCATAGCTCAGGCTGTGTAGTGCACGCCCCACACTATATAAGGCCGCCTTTGAGGCGGCCTCGTGTAGTGTGTTACTTAGCATCTGAAGCAGTGGGTGTTCTGTGTACCTTCAACACAGTTACACACCGATCGTTTTTGGCTGATTTCCTATCTTGCTGCTGTGTAGTGGTTGTTGTCTGTGCCCTGACTGCAGTATACACCACTATATTCACCTCACCTATATAGCTAGTGATCTAGCTTTAACCACTTAAGAACTGCCCATTGCCGATTAACGGCTTCAGGGGGGTTGTTTAACTCTGAGAGGCCGTTAATTAACGGCCTCCCAGAATTCTGCTCTTGCGTGCCCCGAGGTGTGCGCACTCGAGAGCATCCGTGACCGCCGGGTCGCATCACGGATCACGGTAAACGGGTGCTCATAGCGGCCGTTTACCACGTGATTGCTCCGTCAAATGACGGAGTGATCACTTGGAAACAAACCGGCGTCATGTTATGACGCCTGTTCCTCCCTCCCCTCTCTGTACCGATCGGTACAGCGGAGGGGAAAGAGATCGGTGTCAGCAGCGATGTGGGCTGCATCTGCAGTGCCCACATCGCTGCTCACCGAATTTAACCCCTCAATTCCCTGCCAATACTCTGCAATACCAGTGCATACTCTGCAGTACCCTGCCATTACTCTGCAGTACCCCCAATACTCTGCAGTACCCTGCCATTACTCTGTAGTACCCCCAATACTCTGCAGTACCCTGCTATAACTCTGTAGTACCCCGCCATTACTCTGCAGTACCCCCAATACTCTGCAGTACCCTGCCATTACTCTGTAGTACCCCCCAATACCCCGCCAATACTCTGTAATACCCTGCCATAAATTGCCATACCCAGCCATACTCAGAGATACCCAGCCATACTCGGTGATACCCTGAAATACCCAGCCATAGACGCCCCCCACCCCTCACCGCCCTCCGGTGCTTCTACCAACTCGCCAGTACGATCAAAGCCAGAATCTTTTTTTTATTTTTTATTTCAGGCTTCCCAGCCTAGAGGTGAGATGTGGGGTCATATTGACCCCCCAGATTTCACTGTAAAGAGGACCTGTCACCCCATATTCCTATTACAAGGGATGTTTACATTTCTTATAATAGGAATAAAAGTGATCAAAAATATATTTTTGGGGAAAAAAATGTCAAACTAAAATAAATAAAGTAAAATGAACAATAAAAAAATAAAATAAAAATTAAAGCGCCCATGTCCCCATGTGCTCGCATGTGCCACACATGTGAGGTATCGCCGAGAATGTTAGAGCGAGAGCAATAATTCTAGTCCTAGACCTCCTCTGCAACTCAAAACATGTAACCAGTAAAAAAAAAATTAAAGCGTCGCCTATGGGGATTTTTTAAGTAGCGACGTTTGGCGCCATTCCACGGGCATGTGCAATTTTGAAGAGTGACATGTTTGATATCTATTTACTCAGCATAACTTCATCTTTCACTTTATGCAAACATTGGGCTAACAAGTGGTTAATAATAGAGCTTGCAGTCAGTAGTGTTAGGAGATAGTGCGTGCTGTCTGCGTGCTCTGTACCCAGTACATACCGCTATAATATAGGGCAGGCCCCTACTTTCAAACATCCAACTTACAAACATCTCCTACTTGCAAACGCAAGGAGACAGCAGCAAGTGAGATGAAAAAAGATGGACGACAAAACAAATTATACAGGGGTGATAACCCTTCCCTATGTTTTCCAAAAAGCTTAAAGATAGTTTTTTTGACTGGAGCTACACTTTAAAAATGTACCGGTTGAAAATGACAAACAGATTCAACTTAACACAACAAACCTACACAGTCCCTGTCTTGTTTGCACCGCCTGTATACTGCTGTTCTGAGTATATAGGGCCTGGGGGCCACACGCATTTCCTTTTTTTTAATATGGGTACGGGGTTCCCCTTAATATGCGTACAAGACCCAAATAGGCTGGTAATGGGCAGGGAGGGCTACCCATGCCATGTTTCTCAATGATTTTCAACCATATTGCAGGAACCAGATATAACATTAAAACCGCAAGCAGTTTTAAATGTGTTATTTCCGTTTAATGTCATTTTGTGCAGGGACTGTTCTAAACACGGGAAACACGTGGCACTTCACAGGCATACTACAGACACCCCCCAGGCACCATATTTAAAGGAATATTTCACTTTTTTTTTTTCACTTTAATCGTCATTAAGATCAGTGCTCCCGCCAAAACGGCCGTTTTTAAAACTTTTTTTTGCAGTGACCCATGTCCCCTGAGGCAGGAGGCAGGTCCCCAAACCCTTTTTAGGACATTATCTTGCATATTAGCCGTTAAAATTAGCACTTTCCAATTCGAACGTTCGAGTCCCATAGACTTCAATGGGGTTCTAACGTTCGTACCGAACGCGGGGGTCGTTCGCAAGTTCTGGTGCGAACCGAACCGGGGGGTGTTCGGCTCATCCCTACTGCTCATCTGATTATGGTGTCTACACTCTTAGTTGCCCTTGCAGCCTACTTTATGTCGGCCGCACCATTTGGGCACTAAAAACCCGTTTTGGTGAACATAGAAGGTTCATAGTGGGTGGCACAGATCCTCATAGTGTCCCAAAACCTTTTTGCAACGGTTCATAAAAAATCCACCGTAGAACTGAAGGTGTGGGTGATCGAACAGATCTCCAGTACCCTCACTGCAGCAGAGAGATTCAAGAAACTCTGCGCTAGGGAAACATATTGGATATATGTTTTAGATGTACTCTCTCCTGGGGGTATAAATGAGAGTATAGAAATTTATACTGTTATTTAACTTGCAGTCCCCTTTTTTCCCTTCCCTCCTTCTCTTTCTTATTCTGGGTCATGTACAACACAATTTTTTAATTTATTTATATTTCATTTAGGGAATTTCCCCCTTTTTTATCCATGTATACATTTTCATGTGTCTCATGGAGTATGCTACGCATATATGTGTGCACACATATGTTTGTGTGTGTATATCTATATACCTGTGTGCCCTCTAATCTCTCATTATACATGATGTATTGTGCTATGAAATTAATGTAAAGTGCATTACCAGAGACACACATGTTTTTTGATTATCTGCTGGAATATGTTGCGTCAATGAACGCATATTGATGTGACGTGATGCGGGATGTATATATGTATATACATGCATAGATGAGTGTATATATTTACATTCCACTTATTTATTTATTTTTTTTTTTTTCTTTTATTTATATTTTTTTTTCATCTTCATTGCCATATATATTATATATTTATATAATTTTGCCTTTTCTTATTTCTCATTTTCATTTATTATTATCTTTATTATTTCTATTTTTATTATTACTAATTTTACTTTTATTTCTATGTATTTTTATTTATTGCCATTTATTTACATATTTATTTCTACATTCAATCCAATTATCCTATCGTAGTCCCATTCATATTCATTTGTGCCCATCAGCTTCCAGACAGCTTATCAGTCTCTAGCCCCATTTGCTAATCAGCCCCTAGACAACAGCTGTCATCTCTCTCCCTCTCTCAGTCCCATAGCCACTAGGGATGAGCCGAACATCCCCCTGTTCGGTTCGCACCAGAACCTGCGAACAGACCTAAACTTTGTGTGAACTTTAGAACCCTATTAAAGTCTATGGGACTCGAACGTTCACAATCTAAAGTGCTCATTTTAAAGAGTAATATGCAAGTTACTGTCCTAAAAAGTGTTTGGGGACCCGGGTCCTGCCCCAGGGGACATGGATCAATGCAAAAAAAAGTTTTAAAAACTGCAGTTTTTTCAGGAGCAGTGATTTTAATAATGATTAAAGTGAAACAATAAAAGTGTAATATTCCTTTAAATTTCGTAGCTGGGGGGTATCTATAGTATGCCTGTGAAGGGGCGCATATTTTTGGTGCTTAGAACTGTCCCTGCACAAAGTGTAATTTGTGCAGGAAAAAAAGTATTTTAAAATCACTTGCGGCTAAATTGTCGGCTCCCGTAATACAGAGAACACTCAATGAGTGTTCTCTGTATTAGCCGACAATTCATTCATTCATTGATAAAAAAAAAAGCGTGGGGGTTCCCCTAAATTCAATTACCAGGCCCTTCAGGTCTGACATGGATATTAAGGGGAACCCCGTGTCAAATTAAAAAAAAAATTGACGTGGGGGTCCCCCTAAATATCCATACCAGACCCTTCAGGTCTGATATGGATATTAAGGGGAACCCTGCATCAAATTTAAAAAAAAAATTGACGTGGGGTCCCCCTAAAAATCCATACCAGACCCTTTATCCGAGCACGCAACCTGGCAGGCCGCAGGAAAAGAGGGGGGGACGAGAGAGCGCCCCCCCTCCCTCCTGAACCGTACCAGGCCACATACCCTCAACATTGGGAGGATGCTTTGGGTGTCTGTGACCCCTCAAAGCACCTTGTCCCCATGTTGATGAGGACAAGGGCCTCATCCTCACAACCCTGGCCGGTGGTTGTGAGGGTCTGCGGGCAGGGGGCTTATCAGAATCTGGAAGCCCCCTTTAACAAGGGGACCCCCAGATCCCGCCCCCCCCTGTTTGAAATGGTAAGGGGGTACAAAAGTACCCTTACCATTTCACAAAGAAAGTGTCAAAATGGTTAAATAAGACAAACACACTTTTGAAAAATTCCTTTATTAAAAATAAAAAAAATAAAAAAAAGATTCCAGCGGTGCTAATCCACTCTTGCTATCCAGCGACGGATCTCCGGGGTCCAGCGATGAATGATCATATCCAGCGACGGGGATCTCTCAGTCCAGCGCTGTCCATACATCCTTCTTCTGTCTCCACTGCGGAGACTGCGGAGATCTCAGCGCTGACGTTTCTTATATTAGGAGGGCGGGGCCACTCGTCACCTGACCCCACCCCCTCTGACGCTGGTGAAGGGAGCCAGGGGTTCCCCAGTGACGTATGGGTGACCCCGCCCCCTCTGATGTAACGGAAACCTGCGTTACATCAGAGGGGGTGGGGTCACCCACACGTCATTGGGGAACCCCTGGCTTCCCTCTCTAGCGTCAGAGGGGCGGGGTCAGGTGACGGGTGGCCCCACCCTCCTAATATAAGAAACGTAAGCGCTGGGATCTCCGCAGTGGAGACAGAAGAAGGATGTATGGACAGCGCTGGACTGAGAGATCCCCCGTCGCTGAATATGATCATTCATCGCTGGACCCCAGAGATCCGTCACTGGATAGCAAGAGTGGATTAGCACCGCTGGAATCTTTTTTTTATTTTTTTTTATTTTTAATAAAGGAATTTTTCAAAAGTGTGTTTGTCTTATTTAACCATTTTGACGCTTTCTTTGTGAAATGGTAGGGGTACTTTTGTACCCCCTTACCATTTCAAACAGGGGGGGCCGGGATCTGGGGGTCCCCTTGTTAAAGGGGGCTTCCAGATTCTGATAAGCCCCCCGCCCGCAGACCCTCACAACCACCGGCCAGGGTTGTGAGGATGAGGCCCTTGTCCTCATCAACATGGGGACAAGGTGCTTTGAGGGGTCACAGACCCCCAAAGCATCCTCCCAATGTTGAGGGTGTGTGGCCTGGTACGGTTCAGGAGGGAGGGTGGCCGCTCTCTCGTCCCCCCCTCTTTTCCTGCGGCCTGCCAGGTTGCGCGCTCGGATAAAGGGTCTGGTATAGATTTTTAGGGGGACCCCCGCGTCAATTTTTTTTTTTTTATTTGATGCGGGGTTCCCCTTAATATCCATATCAGACCTGAAGGGTCTGGTATGGATATTTAGGGGGACCCCCACGTCAATTTTTTTTTTTAATTTGACACGGGGTTCCCCTTAATATCCATGTCAGACCTGAAGGGCCTGGTAATTGAATTTAGGGGAACCCCCACGCTTTTTTTTTTTTTATCAATGAATGAATGAATTGTCAGCTAATACAGAGAACACTCATTGAGTGTTCTCTGTATTACGGGAGCCGACAATTTAGCCGCAAGTGATTTTAAAATACTTTTTTTCCTGCACAAATGACACTTTGTGCAGGGACAGTTCTAAGCACCAGAAACATGCGCCCCTTCACAGGCATACTATAGATACCCCCCAGCTACGAAATTTAAAGGAATATTACACTTTTATTGTTTCACTTTAATCATTATTAAAATCACTGCTCCTGAAAAAACGGCAGTTTTTAAAACTTTTTTTTGCATTGATCCATGTCCCCTGGGGCAGGACCCGGGTCCCCAAACACTTTTTAGGACAGTAACCTGCATATTACCCTTTAAAATGAGCACTTTAGATTTCTCCCATAGACTTGTATAGGGTGTTCCGGCTTTTCAAATTTGCTGCGAACAGCCCAAATTGTTCACTGTTCGCTGAACAGGCGAACAGGCAATGTTCGAGTCGAACTCGAAGCTCATCCCTAATAGCCACTTTTGCTGTGTATGTTCTTTCTCTCTTTGTTCCCTCGCTCCTTCTCTTAGTCTGTGGAGTTCTTTCTACATAGCTTATCGGTCTCGAGTTGCTTTTTTTGCCAATCAGCCTCCAGATAACAACTGTTATCTTTCTCCCTCTCTCTGTCCCATAGCAACTTTCACTACCTATGGTTTCTCCCCCTCTCGCCTTAGACACGCCCTCCCTAGTCTTCACTTGTCTCCCCACTCTCTCTCTTAATCAGTATAGTTTTCCTGTCTCGTTTCAGCCATGCCCCTTCTTAGCTTTTCTCCCTCTCTAGCCACGCCCCTCCCTAGCTCTTCTCCTGCTCTAGTCATGCCCCTCCAGCCTTCACTCATTCCTCCTCTCTGACTGTGGAGCTTCTCCTCAGCTCTAGCCACGCCCCCCAGCTCTTTCCCCACTCTAGCCACGCCCCTTCAGCTTTTTATCTATTCGCCCTGACATCTTCCGCTTCAGCTTCACGAAGGAGCGTGGCTGACTTGCCATCTCAGCCCAAACGCTCACGAAACCGGTCGCAGCATGCCAGTGACGTCATCATCCTCCGCCTGTGTTCTACCATCTGCTCTGTCTCCATGGCCAGCGCTCTATCTACATCAGCTCTCTGGAAATTACAGTTTCCAGTGTCCCAGCCGGCAGGATGTGCAGACTGATCTGATGATTCCCACTTCCTGGATTGTTTTATCCATTGCACTTTTAAATCTTCGAAATGTGAGTTATTTAACTTTGTGTGATTAAAAAATTGTTTTTAAATCTACACCCAGAGGCGCCTCTCCTTTTGTATTCTTTTATAGTTCGGAACATTGTTTCTGTTTCTCTTGAGGCTGCCCTGTGTGTATGAACTCCCTGTCATCGGATCCCTATCGCTGGAAAAAATCCTTTATGGACATTATATATTACATGGACTCTGTTTGGACTAACAGCATGTTTATATAGTCTCAGGCTACCTGCACTGTGTGTGTAAAAAATTCTTAGTGATCTGGTTCACTGCACATTTACTTGTATACCTCTCTCACAAGGCCTAGCAGCCAACAAAGTGCTTACTCAGGAACAAAGTCTTTGTCACAGACGTTGTTGCAGAACACGTAGGGAAACAAAGCTGTAGAACACTTGTAGGATACCTGGATCTTTCAGCCTGCTTGGCGATATCTACAAGACCGGATTCTTTTGGTGACTTCAGCCCTTCCAGGCTCTTGTTAAGAAAACCTACCTGTACATTGTGTTCTTCTAAAGAGTCCTCCCCTGGAATGCTCGAAGGACAATGGGTCTCTCCCGAACCGGAGACGGCACCCAACCACCTCAGAATTTTCATTTAGTTTCCTTGCCCTGGGCTAGCCAGCCCTGAGGCATCAAAGTCGGGTGGATCCGCACCCCAGGCCATAGCCTTCCTGGGGGCTGGTCAGGAGGACCAGGACCAAGTAGTCAGCACATCATACTGGAACGGAACCCCGAACCACGTGATGTCCACATCTTAAATACCCTCTCCCAGAGGGCACAGCAAGAGGGCCACCCCCACTGACCTGGCTCAGAGAGAAAGTAACTTAAGTGCCTGACCATACCATAGTTCTACGCCTCTCACCTGAGACAGTGCCCCCTGTGGCCAGGCTGAACATCTAACAGTCCAGTCAGACTGATAAAGAAGTCTAATTTAGGCAAATAGATCCAATCCAAACTGTAGTTTGGGTAAAGTTTAATTTTGAAAAACACTTCAGGAGCCTGCCGCTACATGTTTTTATTTTTTTCAAAATTGTTTTATTTTTGTTTATAGCGCAAAAACTAAAAACCACAGAGGTGATCAAATGCCCCCAAAAGAAAGCTCTATTCATCAGGAAAAAAGGACATCAATTGTATTTGGATACAGCATCACATGACAGTGCAATTGTCAGTTAAAATAACAGTGCCGTATTGCAAAAAATTACCTGGTCAGGAAGGGGGTTAAAAACTTCCAGAGCTGAAGTGGTTAAACACATCTGTCGACCGTCTGCTGGCCATTCTTCTCGTTCAGAGATTGGCTGAAGCTGTATCCAAGGCCAGCTCAGACTCTGCCCTCTCCTCACATTATGGTTCCAGAAGATTCTGGAAAGAGAGAGGGAGACAAACAAGCCTGCAGCTGCAGAGCTCAGAGTAGGCGAAACACAATCAAGGAGTG
Source organism: Lithobates pipiens (assembly GCF_037356315.1). Taxonomy (NCBI): domain Eukaryota; kingdom Metazoa; phylum Chordata; class Amphibia; order Anura; family Ranidae; genus Lithobates; species Lithobates pipiens. Next base: position 251,090,250 of record NW_027507784.1, on the reverse strand, counting down.
GGCTCAGGAGTGGGCTCAGGAGTGCATTACATAAATAATGCAGTGCTCAGCAGTGTGCTACATAAAGAATGCAGGGCTCAGCTGTGCCCACCTATGCAGCCTCACCAGTGCCCATCTATGCAGCCTGACCTGTGCCCATCTATGCACCCTCGCCAGTGCTTAGCAATGCAGTCTGACCAGTGACCAGCAATGCAGCTAGACCAGTGCCCAGCAATGCAGCCTGACCAGTATCATTCTATGCAGCCTCCCCAGTGCCCAGCAATGCAGCCTCACCAGTGCCCAGCAATGCAGCCTCATGAGTGTCAAGCAATGCAGCCTCTCACCAGTGACCATCTATGCAGCCTCACCAGTGCCCATCCAATGCAGCCTCACCAGTGCTCATCCAATGCAGCCTCACCAGTGCGCAGGAATGCAGCCTCACCAGTGACCAGCAATGCAGCCTCACCAGTGACCAGCAATACAGCCTCACCAGTGCCCAAAAAGGCAACCTCACCAGTGCCAAGCAATGTAGCCTCATCAGTGCCCATCTATGCAGACTCACCAGTGCCCATCCATTCCAGTGCCCAACAATGCAGGCTCCCCAGTACCCAGCAAAGCAGCCTCACAAGTGCCCAGAAATGCAGCCTCACCATTGCCTAGCAATGCAGCCTCACCAGTGCCCATCTATGCAACCTCACCAGTGCCCAGCAATGCAGCCTCACCAATGCCCATCCAATGCAGCCTGACCAGTTCCCAGCAATGCAGCCTCGCCTGTGCCCAGCAATGCAGCTTCAGCAGTGCCCAGCAATGCAGCTTCACCAGTGCCCATGATGCAGCCTCCCCAGTGTCCATCCAATCCTGTGCCCAGCAATGCATCTTCAGCAGTGCCCAGCAATTGAGCCTCAACAGTGCCCAGGAAAGCAGCCTCACCTGTGCCCTGGAATGCAGCCTCCCCAGTGTCCATCCAATCCAGTGCCCAGCATCCAGCCTGACCAGTGCCCAGCAATGCAGCCTCACCAGTGCCCAGCAATGCAGACTCGCCAGTGTCAAGCAATGCAGCCCTCACCAGTGCCCATCTAAGCAGCCTCACCAGTGCCCATCTATGCAGCCTCATCAGTGCCCATCTATATAGCCTCATCAGTGCCCATCTATGCTGCATCACCAGTGCACATCCATTCCAGTGCCCCGCAATGCACCCTCACCAGTACCCAGCAATGCAGCCTCACTAGTGCCCAGCAATGCAGCCTCACCATTGCCTAGCAATGCAGTCTCATCAGTGTCAAGCAATGCAACCTCACCATTGTCCATCTATGCAACCTCACTGGTGCCCAGCAATGCAGTCTCACCAATGCCCATCCAATGCAGCCTGACCAGTTCCCAGCAATGCAGCCTTACCAGTGCCCAGGAATGCAAACTCACCAGTGCCCAGCAATGCAGCTTCAGCAGTGCCCAGCAATGCAGCCTCACCAGTGCCCAGGAATCCAGCCTCATCTGTGCCCAGGAATGCAGGCTCACCAGTGCCCAGGAATGCAGGCTCACATGTACCCAGGAATGCAGCCTCACCAGTGCCCAGCAATGCAGCCTCACCAGTGCCCAGCAAAGCAGCCTCACCAGTGCCCATCTATGCAGCCTCACCAGTGCCCAGGAATGGGATCATGAGGGAAATACCCATTTTGACTCCAAAATTGTGTGCATCTTTAAAATTTGGCTTTTACAGGGGTGACATCAGCCCATCTGACGAAGGCAATATACATACTATATCTGATATTGCCTTCTACGTTGAACTTTGTAAGCTCCAGAGTTTTGTATGTTATATGTTATTAAACATGTCTATTTTGCACAAAAAAGTAAAAAGGAATGTAAAAATATAGAATATAAAAACAAATATTTTTACCCAAAAATTTGAAAACGCACGTGTGAATGTGCACAGAGTAAAAAATGTGCTCATCAACAATGTGTGGCTTCTTATTTCAATGGTCAATGCCAGTTTTTTAAGCAATTTTGTGTTTACAGTGACAATGGGGCTTATTTACTAAAGAAAAATCTACTTGGCACTACAAGTGCACTAGGAGAACCTAGGAGATGGGCGCTTTGGGGGGCCAAGCCAGTACGGCCAGTATCCTAGCCCATCAGGGGATTAATAGGAAGTCCGACCTCAGGCCCAACTGAGGCAATATAATTTTGGGCATTTTTCCTTAAAAAATTGTGCAATATGCCGCAGGATAGGATGATATGGTTGATTTTGTAATCCGCCATATGGATTGCTGTCAGAAACAGGTCGGAACCGGCTAGCCATTATCCCAAATGTATTATCAACAACTCTTCTCGCTCTGGCCAGACGGTAGTAAAAAACCCTCTTCTCCAGGGTGAGGGTCCTTTGGGGGAATGGCCTCATCAGGTGCTCGCCCAGACCGAACGCTTCATCCGCAAGAAAGACGAAGGGGAGTCCTTCCACGTTGTCCGCATCAGGTGGCAATGGGAGGCTACCAGTCTGGAGACGTTGGTAAAACTCTGTCTGGGCAAAGACTCCTCCATCCAACATGCGGCCATTCTTCCCCACGTCCACATAGAGGAACTCATATTGTGCTGACACCACCACCATTAACACTATACTATTGAAACCTTTATAGTTATAATAGTAAGACCCCGAATGTGGTGGCACGATGTGGGTGTGCTTCCCATCTATAGCCCCTCCACAGTTGGGAAAGTCCAAACAGTCAGCAAAATGGAAGGCCACAGTCTGCCATTCCTGTGGCGTTGAAGGGAACTGTGTAGTCAAAACAGAAAAAAATATATAAGTACTTTTGCACATAACATGGCAAGCAGATTAAACAAAAACATTCTTGGCCAACATCAGTATAACATTTTTTAACCACTTGGGATCCGCGCTATTGCCAAATGACGGCATTAGCGCGGACCTACATTTCCGGGACTACGTCTATTGACGTCGTCCCGTGTACGAGCGGCCTGCGCGCCCCCTGAGGGGCGCGCGCGGCGCGCTCTGTGATCGGCGAGTCCATGAGACTCGCCTGATCACCGATCCGTGCAAGGGGTCGATCCCGACCCCTTATCACGTGATCAGCTGTCAGCCAATGACAGCTGATCATGTGATAGAACGGAGCCGGTAATCGGCTATTATTCCTCCTCGCGCTGACAGCGCGAGGAGAAAAAAAAAGCCGATCACCGGCGGCCATCAGTCCCGATCACGGCCAGCAATACAAGCAACCACCTGCCACCTGCCTCCCGCAGTGCCATCCTGAATAAAAGTAAGTGCCCCCCGTCAGTGCCCCCCGTCAGTGCCCATAGTGCCCACAGTGCCACCCACAGTGCCACCCACAGTGCCACCCCACAGTGCCACCCACAGTGCCCACAATCTGCCTCAAAGGTGCTGCACCCCAGTGCCGCCCATCAGTGCCCAGCAGTGCCGCCCATCAGTGCCCAGCAGTGCCGCCCATCAGTGCCCAGCAGTGCCACCTATCAGAGCCACCTATCAGTGCCACCTATCAGTGCCCATCAGTCCCATCTATCTGTGGTACCTATCAGTGCCCATCCGTGCCACCCATCCGTGCCACTTATCCGTGCCACCCATCCGTGCCATCTTATCTGTGCCCATCTTTGCCCATCAGTGCCGCCTTATCTGTGCCCATCGGTGCCGTCTTATCTGTGCCTATTAGTGCCGCCTTAACTATGCCTATCAGTGCCCACCAGTGCAGCCTATCAGTGCCCACCAATGCAGCCTATCAGTGCCCACCAATGCAGCCCATCAGTGCCCACCAATGCAGCCTATCAGTGCCGCTAATCGGCACACTTCAATGAAGGAGAAAAATGACCCGTTTGCAAAATTTTATAACAAACTATTAAAACATGATTTTTTTTTTTTTTTTTGCATCTTTTTTTGTTTGTTTAGCAAAAAATAAAACTCCGAGCTGTAACTAAATACCACCAAAAGAAAGCTCTATTTGTGGGAAAAAAATGATAAAAATTTCATTTGGGTACAGTGTTGTATGCCCGCGCAATTGTCATTCAAAGTGCATCAGCGCTGAAAGCTGAAAATTGGTCTGGGACTGAGGGGGGTTTAAGTGCCCAGTAAGCAAGTGGTTAAAGGAGTATTTCCAGACAAAAATCTAAAGTCTACATATCATATTCCTCCCATATGGCCCATTGTATATATTTGGGGGGGGGGGGGTTTGAGGTGACTTTGGGATCCAAAAAAAAGCCCCTAGCACTCTGCCTGAATTTAAGGGCACAGATAACATTTGTACACATTTTAAGGAGTGTTTAGGGTAAAGCACTACAATGGAGCTGACAAAATATATTGTTAAGGGACTAGGCTATAGGTGTATATGGGCCCAGAATAGCATGCTGGGCAGGTTAGTGAAGGCAAATATGTATGTAGGCCAAAAAAGGAGCATTTTAAAAGCTTACAGCATGCATGAGGATAAAGGGGACATTCACAGCATATTCCGATCATGGTAATTAGAGAACAATTAAATAAATACAATAGCAAACATTAAATACATATAATGTGATATTAAAGGATAAAACTTACCTTAATATAGTCCTTCTGCAGGACCTGAATGATGTCAGAACAGGTCTCTGGAATAATGATCCCCAGAGCCTGGGGGGAGATGCCTGTAGAGAACTTGAGGTCCTGTAGACTTCTCCCAGTCACCAAGTCCTGCAAGGTGGTGACTAGCCTCTGCTCCAGAGTGATGGCTTGCCGCATGCAGTTGTCCTGCTTCATAATATAAGGGGTGAGCAAAGACAACAGACAGTGAAAAATGGGGTCAGTCATCCGGAGAAAGTTCCTGAAATCATCAGGATTATTCTCCTGGATCTCAAGAAGCAGAGGTATGTGCAAGAATTGGTCACGCTGGAGTAACCAATTCTTGGTCCATGAACTCCTCCTCACCCTGTTTATGGACTGGGCTTGGGTCAAAGTATGAACCCCAACACCAGGCCCCTACAAAGCACGAACTGTTTGATGAGTACGTACCCACAACAGGGTTTCAAAACGGTCAGCTGGTCAGAGCAAACTTAACAGAACACACTGAAGAACAGCAAGGCCGGTGAAGAGTGAGCTGAAAATCAGCAACGAGCAGACAAGAACGCACTGAAAAACAGATACGAACTGACTACACACATTGAAAACCAGATACAAACCCACAAGCACAAACTGAACAGCAGCAAAATGATCTGAAGTCTGAAAAGCTGGAGTCTGAAAAGCACGAATCTTCTCTAACCAAACTTCTACTAACACAAGATCAGCAGGAGCCCCAAGGGTGTCGCAGTGGCTATTGAACTTCCTTTTTCTAGTCCCATTGTACGTGCTGTATGTCACCGAGTTCTTGAGGGTCGTACTTTGGTGTGATCGTGTGTACGCAAGACAGTTTCAGCTGAATTCCGTTGGAACTCTGTCGGAAAAACCTTCAGAGTTTATTCCGACGGAAAAACCGGTCGTGTGGCGTTATACAAGCTGTACACTCACTACTTTACATTGTAGCAAAATTTAATTTCTTCAGTGTTGTCACATGACTAAAGGATTTGTCAACCTTGGTCCTTAACATTAAATTAAAGACACAGACTGCGTTACATGGGTTTTTTATGGCCACAGCAATTTTATTAACCAAAGAATAAAATAACATCATGTAAAACATGTAAAACATACCCGCAAGTGCCAATTTTAACAAAGTAATGTCCAACAGCAAAAGGTCTTTGGGTGTCTTAAAAAGGCACAATTTATAACTGGAATGGTCTATGTCCTCAGCTGTGCCCCAACCGGCTCAAGGACGCTCTGACATCACACATACTTCCATATTCCCCTCCCCCACAGACCTACAAAAAGAAAAACATTTATATAGGTACATAAACCTTTAAAACAAAACAAAAATTAGTGCAAACAAAAAATTACATGCGTCTTTAAAGTCGCAAGGATTGCACGTGAGCAATAATACCCAATGAAAAAAATTGTGAATAAAGTGAACAATGATATCAAAACAATAAAAGGAATCACATGGACTCTGAAATGTAAGACAGAGAAGGAACCATAAAAATAGCACTAGGATATAAATTCTTACAGGTAGAACACCCGTCTTTAAAAAGACATATATAAAAATACTGACACTAAGGCCTCATGCACACGAGATGCTGTTAAACGAGTGTTCAGATGCAGTTGGACACTTTTTTCAACTGCCCCTGAACTCATTCAATGTTATCCTATGTGTCCATGCACACAGTCTCGTTTTTGGCCGTTTTTATGCAGTTGCGTTTCAGATGCAAGGTTCAGACGCAAAAATGTCCAAGTTTCAGACGCAAAACGCGGCTAAACGCGGCACACACGTTTAGCCGCGTTTGCGTTTATAAGCGTTTTTAAAGGAACCCAATTTTTTGGACCTAAAAACTCAGAAATATGATCCGAGAATGACATTTTGCGACCCGAATTTGGGGGCCCATATCTTGGGGCTACGTATTGCCAGGAACCCCAAATTCGGTATGCAGACACTGTGGAAAAAATAATAATAACTATTTTAATATTGTTTATATTAGAAATAATGAAAACGGGGGGTGTGGCCGAGCACCGGAGGAAGATGGACGCTTAGTCAGATAGCTCCTCCGCCCAGGGTCCTCTCAGCACAGCTCATCAGCGGGACACATCGCCCATACAACAGCGAAAATGACCGGGAGAAGCCCGTCAACCTCCCGGTCCCCCTCGGAGGCATCCACGCAGCTGAGCTGCAATATACCGGCCATGTTCCGCACACAACATGCGGACACGCAGGCCCCATCTCAGGCCTCGGACTGGAGTTCCCCTGCTGCTGCCACCGACACTCCTGGAGCCTCCACATTGGCAGGTACGCACAACATGCGGCCCTCTCCCTTGCTATGCCTAGCAGACCTTCAGTTAGTGGCCTCAGACATAAAGAGCACACTCTCTGCTGCCATTTCAGACCTAAAATCTGACATTAAAGCCGTGGCCTCCAGGCTGGAACATGTAGAGGCAGCAGCCATGACGCATGGGGCAGCCATTCACCAAGTACAACGGGTCGCCAGTGTTCATACACAGCAACACATGCACAGACATCTGGAAGACCTCGATAATAGGGGTCGCAGACATAATATACGTGTCGGAGGCATTCCAGAGTCTGTGGAGGGACCCCAATTGCAAACTACTATCTGGGCCATTTTTAACACCTTGCTGGGTAGGCCGCCTGATGCGCCCGTGGAGATGGAGAGATGTCATAGAGCTCTCAGACCAAGGGGGAGAAACACCAACCCCCCTAGGGATGCAGTGTGTTGTCTGGTGAACTTTACCCAAAAAGAGGAGATATTGCGCCTGGCAAGCAGCCAGGATCATCTGGAGCATGACGGGGCGCGTATTCAATTGTTCCAGGACCTATCTGGCGTCACGCTGCAACACAGGAGGGATCTCCGTCCATTATTACAGGCCCTGTGTGACATACGCATTCCTTATAAATGGAAGTTTCCCTTCTGCTTACAAGCAACCGCAGGCAACCGCACAGCACAACTGAGGACCCCTGCTGTTCACAGCCCTTCTGTGACACCCTGGGCATCCCATTTGTAGAAGTCCCGGATTGGTACAGTGCATTCATACAACCAGATCCTTGGATTCCGGCCCAACCTGATGCCACTCCAAGATCTCAAAGACAACGACAAAGAAGGCGCAGATCCTCCAATACCTCCGAGGATCCGGGGGGACATGGAAACGGATGAGAGCCCCAGAGTATCCCCTTCTTCTGTCCGCCGCAGAACCGACCGCTAACATCGGATTGATGGTGTGGGTGAGCAGACATACATCGCCCTTTGCTAGTCCTATGTTCTTACCCTGTTTGTTGCGACCAATTCCTAAACATTGAGGTCCGTGCCAACACCGCTCTACAATCTACAAGTTCCCCACCGTTTTATTATTTATTTTTTTTGTTTTCTTTGTTGGGGACAGCAAGAGTCAATTATGTTTGTGCTGTTCAGCATCCCAACCTTTTGCTGGATCCGGAACCCAAGCATACCCCCCCAGGCTAGGGAGGGGGGACTTGCCTACAGGCCCCGATACATGTCGAACTATTATAGGAATGGACAGGACTATAAAGTACTGGAAGGTTTCCTTGTCACAGACCCTAAACAGTTCAAGTGGAGGGGCATGCTCCCTGGCTTAAAGGGAGTCTCAGGTACCATGGACATAAGGTAGGACGTATTCACGATTGACAATGCTTACTAGTCAGTAATACGCAAGGGTACAGTGGAAAACATAGACTCAGCAGTGCTGCCCTACTGTGCACTTGGTAAGACCTGCCAATCAGCATGCCCTGTACATTGGACAAGCACTGTCCCCGGTTCATCACCTAATGATGCCATTTGGCTAAGTTAGAAGTTTTTGTTTTTCTTGGCAAGTTCTGGATACCTTCTCCTGCCCGCATGGAAACATTGATATCTTTTGGGAGCCACCAAGATGTTTGCGTCTATTGATGCTGCGGCGCAGGGACAAAGGATGGGTGGGAATACGTCTTATAGTTTTATGGTTTCATAATGTACCTGTCTCAGGGTTATGTTGCACACTTGGTTAGGTTAGAGATAAGCGAATGCTCTGGGGATGACTTTTTGCAACTCCGGAGGGCGGGGTACATGGGGATCGGCTGATCGTTGCCCCCCTGGAGCCCCGAACTCCAGAACCAAAGGTCACTGCTTCATGGGTTGCCCAGGGGATCACTTGCTATATTTGATCATTTAGGCTTTGGAGTCAGAACAAGAGTAAAAACCGATGTCCTGGGTAATCTGAAGGGAGTGGACCGATGCTTGCCTAGAGGACATGGTGTCGAGGGGTATTTCCTGGCTGGACCCAAAACGTGGGATCCAGTAGGGAAATAGGTCCCACAGACGCCGAGATCACAAGTCACCTAATGTCTGTTATATATGTTGTAAATTATGGGTTCTGTCTTTGCAGCAAAATATAGGAGTGACAGTGTCAAGAGGCTAATAGAATTGCACCAATTCCTATATCTGAAGATGAAGGTTGTTGTTAAAGTTGTTACAATTGTTTTCATTGTCTCAGGGATAAATAGCAAGGAGGGAGGATGGACCTCCGATAGCACCGGAAATGGACATGAGTACGTTTTTCAGAGATGTGTCCGTTATATGCAGCCTCATTGAGTGGTGATGTGTCCCACACAGTTTACGATCACAATCAGAGGTCTCTGGGTGGAGATGGCTCTTGGACGAACCTTGGTGTTTAGTCTCTTCCCCACCTCAAGGAGGCAGGATCCTTCTTTGAAACACTACCGGAATAGTTTATCTCTCCATCTCTTTCCCTAAAACTAGTTTATTAGGTGGGCAAGCGGGACTGGCCCCACCTCTGGTATTCTTAATTTCCCCTACACAGTAGGGGCACTCACGAGAGATCAGTAGGGATCTCTAGCGAGTATCGGGGTTGCCTACTGTACATACCCCTCTTCCCCTTCGGCTATATCCCAGCCCTTGATCTTCCAGTTACCCATCCCTCCCCCCACCCCCCCCCCTTTTTATTTTTATTTTATTTATTTTTTCCTTCCCTCTCTTGCCACCGAGACCTTCTGGTCTTGCTCTGCCTCCCCAGTCATACCCTCTCCGTCTGCAACATCTGAGTTAACTTGAACAACCCCACCTTGGTTGACCATGCCCTCTATAGTACAATCCTCAGCTCCTCTATCGCTTAACCACTTCAGATCCGCGCTATTGCCAAATGACGGCATTAGCGCGGACCTACATTTCCGGGACTACGTCTATTGACGTCGTCCCGGTTACGAGCGGCCTGCGCGCTCCCTGAGGGGCGCGCGCGGCGCGCTCTGTGATCGGCGAGTCCGTGAGACTCGCCTGATCACCGATCCGTGTAAGGGGTCGATCCCGACCCCTTATCACGTGATCAGCTGTCAGCCAATGACAGCTGATCATGTGATAAAACGGAGCCGGTAATCGGGTAGTATTCCTCCTCGCGCTGACAGCGCGAGGAGAAAAAAAAAAGCCGATCGCCGGCGGCCGTGTTCGGGACATCAGTCCCGATCACGGCCAGCAATTCAAGCGGACACCTGCCCCCTGCCAGTGCCCACCTGCCACCCGCAGTGCCATCCTGAAATAAAGTAAGTGCCCCCCTGTCAGTGCCACCCAGCAGTGCCCATAGTGCCCACAGTGCCACCCAGCAGTGCCCACAGTGCCACCCAGCAGTGCCCACAGTGCCACCCAGCAGTGCCACCCACAGTGCCACCCAAAATCTGCCTCAAAGGTGCTGCACCCCAGTGCCGCCCATCAGTGCCCAGCAGTGCCGCCCATCAGTGCCCAGCAGTGCCGCCCATCAGTGCCCAGCACTACCACCTATCAGAGCCACCTATCAGTGCCACCTATCAGTGCCCATCAGTCCCATCTATCTGTGGTACCTATCAGTGCCCATCCGTGCCACCCATCCGTGCCACTTATCCGTGCCACCCATCCGTGCCATCTTATCTGTGCCCATCTTTGCCCATCAGTGCCGCCTTATCTGTGCCCATCGGTGCCGCCTTATCTGTGCCTATTAGTGCCGCCTTAACTATGCCTATCAGTGCCCACCAGTGCAGCCTATCAGTGCCCACCAATGCAGCCCATCAGTGCCCACCAATGCAGCCCATCAGTGCCCACCAATGCAGCCCATCAGTGCCCACCAATGCAGCCTATCAGTGCCGCCTAATCAGCGCACTTCAATGAAGGAGAAAAATGACCCGTTTGCAAAATTTTATAACAAACTATTAAAACATGATTTTTTTTTATTTTTTTTTTGCATCTTTTTTTGTTTGTTTAGCAAAAAATAAAACTCCGAGCTGTAACTAAATACCACCAAAAGAAAGCTCTATTTGTGGGAAAAAAATGATAAAAATTTCATTTGGGTACAGTGTTGTATGACCGCGTAATTGTCACTCAAAGTGCATCAGCGCTGAAAGCTGAAAATTGGTCTGGGACTGAGGGGGGTTTAAGTGCCCAGTAAGCAAGTGGTTAAAGTGCTCTCCTTAAATGTAAAAGGTCTCAATGTCCCAGAAAAACGCAGCAGTGTCTTGGCGGAAGCACACTGACATAGAGCGCAAATTATTTTCCTACAAGAGACCCATTTTAAGACAGGCTCCGTCCCTCGACTAACGGGTAAACATTACCCGGCAGTCTATCATGCAACATGCTCCAATTCCAAAACTAAGGGGGTATCCATTTTATTAGCCAAATCTTTGGTGTTTCACCTCACTGACCAATTGATTGACCCCGAGGGCAGATATATTTTTCTGAAGGGTATGTGGAAGGATAAACCTGTAACCTTAGCTAATGTATACTGCCCAAACTCGGGTAGAGTACCTTTCCTAAAAAATACTCTCTTGAAACTGACCACATTTCAGGAGGTCCTCTTGATTCTAGACACCTCAACTGGCACCTCGTCATTACCCTACACGGCCCTACGTCAAGTGAAATAACAGCTCGCATCACTAACATTACATGATACATGGCGCACCCTCCACCCCAGAGAAAAAGATTTCACATTCTTTTCGACGCCACATAATCGCTACTCGAGACTGGACTATATTTTCATACACCAAGCTGATCTGTCATACCTGGCAGACACTACCATTGAGAATATGGTGCTCTCAGATCATCATCCGATTACAATAACCTTACGATTCCCCTAAAGAGAGGGGTTAAGCAAAATGTGGAGGCTAGATGCCTCCGTTCTGGCAGACCCGGGAGATGCAGCATACATCAAACAGACCCTTCAAGACTATTTTATTAACAATGACACACCTGCTGTGACTCCCATGGTTCAATGGGAGGCACACAAGTGTGTCATACGGGGACACCTTTTGGCTATAGCAGCCAGAAAGAAAAGGGAACATCGAAAGCTGATACATACTCTCACGGAAAAAATCACTAGATTGGAGACACAACATAAACACACTAGGGCACTTCAAGTGGCTCAAGAGCTAGCAGATACTCGTTCGTTGCTAGTGGAAGAACTCTTTAAAAGGGCTCGAAAATGACACGTTCTATCTCAGAAATTATTTTACGAGCAGGGCAACAAACCCGGGAAGCTATTGGCCAGATGCATGCAAAAGCGCACTCTCACTTCAACAGTTCACCATATAACTGACCAACAGGGGACGGTCCACACCAAAAATGAGGACATTGCACAACAATGCGGAGTGCGATCCAGCTTGATACGGGAATTCCTGTCCAACTTTAGTCCGCAACCATTATCAGACACCGCTCTCGCGGAGCTGGAGGCGCCCCTGTCTTCTGAGGAGTGGGAAGCCGCCCTGAAATCTATTTAAAACCAGGCAAAAGTCCAGGTCCTAATGGCCTTACAGCGCAATATTATAAAAGCTATGCAGAGATTTTGGCTCCACGTTTCCTCAAAGCCTTTAAAGTGGTTGTAAACCCTTACAAACCACTTTGACCTACAGGTAAGCCTAGATTAAGGCTTACCTGTAGGTCCAAGAAATATCTCCTAAACCTATATAGTTTAGGAGATATTTGCCCGAAAACAGGCACCGCTGTCTACGGCGCATGCGCCGTAGACAGCGGCGCGCAGGCGCACTGAGCGCGGCATTCTCAACGATGGAGCTGCCGCGCGTGTCGGCTCCCGTGCTCATGCGCGGGAGTGACGTCATGGCGGCTTTGCTGAATGACAGCGGCGGAGCTGCGAGACCCCACGAAGAAGATGGATGCGGCGGACTACAGGGGACAGCGGCGACTTCGCTGGCTCCTGTGTCAGGTAAGTGACACATAATGGACTACTATGCGATGCATAGTAGTCCATTATGCTTTGCCTTTGCAGGGAATGAAAGAGGAAGTAAACCCATCAGGGTTTACTTCCTCTTTAACATGCTGTCCGCTGCTCCCCACTCCTCGGACACCCTCCTAGAGGCTTATATCACAGTGATTCCCAAGGACAATAAGGACCCCACTGACGTGACAAGTTATCGACCAATATCACTCCTAAATGTCGATATCAAACTCTTCTCAAAAATTTTAGCAACACGTTTAGCATACTATGTGCCCATCTGGATAGGGAAAGACCAAGTGGGCTTTGTTAGGGGTAGAGAGGCTAGGGATAATACCATTAAAGCCCTAAATTTGCATCATTGGCTGACCTCCACACACCGAGAGGGGTTCTTCCTGGCAATGGATGCAGAGAAGGCATTCGATAGAGTGGCCTGGGACTACATGGAGGCAGTCCTGCTTGCTCTTGGATTAGGGAGCGGTATGCGTGCCTTCATCAAAGCACTCTATGTAAACCCGAGAGCCAGAGTTAAGGTCAACGGCTGCCTATCGAACGCCTTCCCCATCCATGATGGCAAAAGACCAGGTTGCCCTCTCTCACCTCTACTCTACATTCTCACCCTAGAACCCCTCTTACGCTGCATTAGAGCCAACCCAGACATACAGGGGATAGAAGTCCGTGATAAGTAGTACAAGGTTGCGGCTTTCGCGGACGACATCTTGCTTTTCCTGTCATCGCCACTGACGTCCATACCAAACCTCTTACCAATCCTCAAACAATTTAATTCTATTTCAAACCTGAAAATAAACTACTCGAAATTGTTTGCTCTAAATATTTCCCTACCAGATAAAGTAGTAAAACTGTGCCAGTCAAACTTTCCCTTTAAATGGCAAACAGATGCCATCACTTATTTGGGCATTCAACTCCCGAGAAAGCTGGACACTCTCTATGAGAAAAACTTTGTCTCAGAGCTAAAGCACTTGCAACAAGATCTGAAAAAGTGGGATACCCCGACTCTATCCTGGTTTGGAAGGGCTTCTGTTCTGAAAATGACAGTTCTCCCCCGAGTATTATACAAAATGCAAACTATACCAATAAGCTTACCGCCAATGTTTTTTGCAACGTACAAGAGAATGTACAGAAATTTTCTTTGGGGGTCAAAACCGGTGCGCATTAGTTGGACGAAATTGGTCCTGCCCAAATCCAAGGGAGGGATCGGCCTTCCGGACATGCTAAGGTACTATTGGGCGGTACAGGTGGCTAGAGTTGTAGACTGGAGGATTCATGAACGCTTCAAAGACTGGGTCAGTCTTGAAAGACGAATAGCGGATCAGGATCTTCGATCCCTCCCTTGGTTTTCCAAATTACCAACTAGTCCTCCCCTTCTCTCGCACCCGCTTATAGGGGCGACTCTCCATGAATTTAAGAGGGTATGTAAAACACATGCGCTCTCAAACACGGAATGCCCGATCACTCCTATAAGCGCCAACCCTGATTTTCCACCCAGGCTAGACAAGTCCTACCTAGCACAGGAATGGCTAGGTAGGACATGAAGAGATGCTTGCAAAGCACTTCTTCCATAGGGGAAAAATTTGCATGACAACAAGACTTAGCGGCAATATCTAACACTAAAGCCTTCCCTTTCTGGCCTTACATTCAACTGAAACACTTTTTGGATAACCCGGAGAGAAGAAGGGGCTTCACAAACATACCCACAATGTTTGAATCTCTTTGTTCGGGTTCAGCTCCTCAGGATCATGTCATTTCCGCTCTCTATGCGTCCATGTTCAAAGAGACTTACCCTGTTCTGCACTCGGATCAAGAGTTCTGGGGAGCGGCACTGGGTAGGGAAATAGGAGACACAGACTGGGACTGCATTCACTTACCTATCCACAAAGGGTTCCTCAATGTAAACGTTCAGGAAAACGGGTGCATAATTAAAACGAGATGGTACAAAACCCCAGAACTGTTGCATAAGATCTTCCCGAAAAAATATTTCAAGTCAGTAGCCATGCATATGATTAATGCTGCTAATGTGTGTCCTGGCCTTATGGAGATCTAAAGCCCCACCTTTGATCAGAACCTGGATACACCGTATCAACCGCATAGAGACGATGGAGGAGCTAATCCATTCATCTCATGACAACATCCCTAAATTCTCTGCAATTTGGGAGCCGTGGCTCACTTTTAAGAAATCGCAGCAATATCAGACACTGATACAGAGTAACGACTGAAACCGGGAGTGGTACTGTTCACACTGTGACTGCCACTCGGCAGCCGAGCGATTACCGGGCAGATCTGGGTACTTCGCCTGGCCCCTTTTTTCTTTTCTTTTTTTTTAAATGCATAAACTAAGTCGCTGTCAGTCGCAGACGGAGAGGGTAGCTGGTGGTATCCCCCACCCCCTCTCTGCCCAGCAGCTTTATTCTAGGCAACTTCGCTCAAACACTTAAGTCTAGGTCCCTCACCCCCCCCCCCTTTTTTTTTCTTATTCTTTCCCTCCCCATCTCTCTCCCCCCCCTCCTCTCCCTTCGATATCTCTTTATAGGGCTGCTACTCCCTTTGGGGATGACAAGGCATTATGGCAAAGAAGTGGACAGAGGAAGGGAGAAACGAGCCCACAGTGGCAATTGCTATGATCGTGACTCCCGAAACAACTACACCTACGCTAGTCCACACACTCCAGTTTAACTGTGAGTCTAGTCGGACCCTTAATTTGATTTTAATTTTAGGGGGAATTACAAGGGGGTTTACCCCTCTAGTAAGGAACCTAAGGCAGAAGCTCAGGTGAATCCCTGGGTAGTAATCTAATCCTCAGGAGCTGTTAAATTTACATTTGGCTTTGTAAGTCCTTTATTTGTCTGGTCTATTGTATTTCAGTGGATTCTACACCACCGCCTGTCTAACCTGCTACATGTCGTGTTTCTGGTTAAATGATGTTATTATATTGTTCCTATTCAATGTGACTTTGTATGCTGTTAAATATATAATAAAATGCTTGGTAAAAAAAAATAAAAAAAAATAATGAAAACATTTTAAAAATTGCCACAAGAAAATTTTAGATATTTTAATAAATGTGATAATTTGCTATAAATAGACATTATTATTTTTTAAATAAAGGACAGAGAAAAAAATTCATCTGTACATCTATAGATAAATATATTTTATAAATATATACACATACCTGATCGTTACCAACAGACATTCCTCTGGTGATACACTGTTTCTCATATTGGTGTCCATGAATGTCAGACCAGGTCGTAATTTTTCTAAGAGCAGATCAAATGTGACAATGGACATCCGGCTAAAATTAAAAAAACTTGTCGGGGTAGGTACGCAGCTGCACATACATGTTTGTGAAATATCCAACGGACATTCGCTGTCCCATCAAAGGATGGGTCCAATATCGACGATCTCTGACTCTGGATCTCTCACAAAATTTGTGACGACGTTGCTGTCTCATCAAGAGCAACGTCAGGAGCATTTCCTGACATATATTCAATATGGGATCCATTTCAAAGTATATACCACAGAAAGAGAGGCAAATGCAAGTGTAAAACTGCTCTCTATGCTGCTGCTGCTCACTCTAATCAATAGCAGAAATAGTTAAAAAAACATGCTTTGAGAACTTGGGGAGAGTCTACATGATGTTATCTTTATAAATGCTTATAAACGCAAACGTGGCTAAACAAGGCTAAACGTGGCATGCAAACGCGCGTTTCTAAACGCGGGTTTCAGCTTTTTTTGAGCAGAGTTTTCACCTGCGTCTCGTGTGCATGAGGCCTTAGGGTCCAATCACCAAAGGTGTTTATTAATCACCACTGCCCGGTAAGATTGAATAGCGGGGTATAACCATATCATGTGAAGAAATGTACCAAGGGAGGACTGGCATTGTGTACAAAGAGGGCTAACCTCAGGGTAAATAGCAGCTAGTCTCTGTGAGGTGTAATAGGCCCTATGTAGGAAATTCAGTTGTATAAAATGGTCTTTGGCCAAAATCATGGTAACAACGTAACTACCCACATAGTCCTCCCAGTCTCCCTCAGTTAAACCTGGAATGTCAATCCCATTTTGTTTATATAAACTTTATTTTAATTATTAATAAGAAAGGGATGACATACAATCATTAAGAATCAAACCAATAAGAGACAAAGGCAGACAAAAATAAAAAGGGGGCATACAAGAAATGGGGACACTGGACCATTAGTTTCAAAATGTACTTAGACATATATAGTTGCAAACATCACATAACTCCACCATTTTTATACCCAAACAGCATGGGGGGGGGGGATGCGCTTTTAAACTAGTATACCAAGCCAGGACTATGTACCCATAAACCATAGACAATACTGTGAACAATGCACCCATTGTGATCTAGAATAAGAAAAAGGGAAGGAGGGAGGGGGAGCAAAGAGAGGAGATAGGGAAAACAGCAAGGGGGAGTGACCCTATGAATGAATACTAATAACGGTCAATAGAACAAAGACAAAAAACAAAAAACAGTCAGCGCTATATCTGAAATTGTAAGTAGTATTAGCATAAAGAATCTGGGGGTCTATAGCATGTAGGTCTCATCCCCAATAACGTTATATTAAACTATTACTGCAGGGATCTCCGTCCCTAATGACTAAGGCAAACAAAATCTAGAGGTAACAAACTATGGCACCTGTACCGTATTGGAGGTATAATGTAGCCAGGTGGCCCATACACTGTAAAACGTTCAATATCTGTCCTTGTACTTTGCCACTCACTCCTCTGCTGCCATACGATTATTGAACAGATGAATCCAGTCGGGTCTTCCAGGAACGTGAGTCGACTTCCAATGTATGGGAATTAGGCACCTGGCAGCATTTAAAAGGTGTGGCAAAATCGATTTACGGCAGGTACTAAGAGGAATGGATGGCACATGAAGTAGAAACTCCAAAGGGGAGTCATTCATATCAATATCTAATATAACTGTTATCTGGGTTCTGACATCTTGCCAAAAGGGCCTAAGCCTCAGGCACTCCCACCATATGTGTAAGTAGGTACCAAGAAGGCCAAACCCCCTCCAACAGACATCCGAAACCACCGGATACATTTTGGTCAAAATGCCCAGAAGTCTGTACCACCAGGTCAATAGCTTAACCACTTAAGCCCCGGACCAATTGTCAGCCTAAGGACCAGAGGTCTTTTTACAATTTTGCACTGCACTGTTTTAACTGGTAATTGCGCAGTCATGCAATGTTGTACCCAAACGAAATTTGTATCCTTTTCTTCCCACAAATAGATCTTTCTTTTGATGGTATTTGATTGCCTCTGCGATATTTATTTTTTACGATATAAAAGGAAAAAGACTGAAATTAAAAAAAAAAAAAAAGATATTTTCTACTTTTTGTTATAAGAAAAATCGAATAAACTAAATCTTAGTCATACATTTAGGCCAAAATGTATTCAGCCACATGTCTTTAGTAAAAAAAATGTCAATAAGCATATATTTATTGGTTTGCGCAAAAGTTATAGCGTCTACAAACTAGAGTAAATTTTCTGGAATTTACACAGCTTTTAATTTATGACTGCCTATCTCATTTCTTGAGGTGCTAAAATGGCAGGGCAGTACAAACCCCCCCCCCCCCCCAATGACCCCATTTTGGAAATTAGACACCCCAAGGAAATTGCTGGGGGGGAATGTTGAGCCCATTGAATTTTTTTTTTTTTGTCCCAAGTGATTGAATAATGACACAAAAAAAAAAAAGTTTACAAAAAGTTGTCACTAAATGATATATTGCTCACACATGCCATAGTTATATGTGGAATTGCACCCCAAAATATATTCTGCTGCTTCTCCTGAGTACGGGGATACCACATATGTGGGAATTTTTGGGAGTCTAGCCGCGTACAGGACCCCGAAAACCAATCACCACCTTCAGGATTTCTAAGGGTGCAAATTTTTGATTTCACTCCTCACTACCTATCACAGTTTCGAAGGCCAAAAAAATGCCAAAATTGCACAAAACCCCCCCAAATGACCCCATTTTGGAAAGTAGACACCCCAAGCTATTTATTGAGAGGCATATTGAGTCCATGAAATATTTTATATTTTGCCACAAGTTGCAGGAATATTAAAAAAAAAAATTTTTTGTACAAAGTTGTCACTAAATGATATATTGCTCACACATGCTATGGGCATAAGTGAAATTACACCACAAAATAAATTCTGCTGCTTCTCCCGAGTACGGGGATGCCACATGTGGGGGACTTTTTGGGAGCCTAGCCACGTACGGGACCCCGAAAACCAAGCACCGCCTTCAGGATTTAAATATAAAATGCTACCAAAAAAAACTGTTAGCGATCGCAGGGATCAGGCCTGACTCTGCGAACGCTGCAGTTATGTGTTTAGTGTTTTGTAAGTGACAGTGATCGATCGA
Source organism: Lithobates pipiens (assembly GCF_037356315.1). Lineage (NCBI taxonomy): Eukaryota > Metazoa > Chordata > Amphibia > Anura > Ranidae > Lithobates > Lithobates pipiens. Next base: position 251,071,089 of record NW_027507784.1, on the reverse strand, counting down.
TACTGCACTTGGGTGGGCTGGGCGGAGGGGCAAAACGCAGGTGCTAGCAGGTATCTGGGCTGATCCCGCTAACAATGCGTTTTTTTGGAACCCTAAACTGCTGGGGATGCTAGTATAGATCTGATCAGATCAGATATTGATCTGTTCAGATACTATACCACTACGGGGGGTGTATGCTTTGCGCATGGGTGTTAGCGGTACTGGCACTAACCTAGCACTGCCTGGGGCGACGCAGACCCTGACCCTAAAACCTAATTGATATCACCCGCCGGGTGATCAGGGGGTTAAACCTTTATTGGGTAATAAATGGTGGGTGCCCTGATGCTATAAAAAGCAAACTAACTAACCAGAGTCAAAACTATCGCTTAGTGACACTGGCAAAAGGGGGTGAAAGGGTTAACTCTAGGGGCAATTTGTGTGCCTATGTGTACCTACATGTCAGTGTAGTGTTTGGTGCACTTACTATGTGTTCTCCTTGCAGTCCGGTCAAAAAGACCGCCCCGAGGAGAATGACATCACTTCCTCCCTGCCTGTGTTTACACTACACAGGCGGGGGAAGCTTCTCATTCGCCAGGAGCGATCGAGAGGGGAAGGCCATAAACCAACAGCCATCCCCTCATCCCGGATTGCTCCTGAAGTGAAACGGACCGCCGCAGCCAGCAGGAGGGGGTCCAATCGGACCCCCCACCCGCTGGAAGGCAAGCACGTACATGTACGTGCTTGTGCCTGTTGGTGCCATTGTGTCGACGTACATTGCCATGCGGCAGTCCTTAAGTGGTTAAAGCTATTTTCCTGTATCTTTGTGATCACAGAACTCTCGTGGGTAAGACATACCTCCCAACTTTTGAACTTCAGAATGAGGGACACTTATGGGAGGAAGCAACTGACAGCACGCTACGTGCACTGCGGCAAAAAGAAAGTCTCACTGACGCTAACAAACCCTAACACAGTCATTTAAAAAAATAAAAATAAAAGGCTTCCATTACAAATGGTTTTGCAAAAACCATGGAAGTGTGCATTACACAAAGTGTGGAAGGATTCAGGAGTGCGTTATTTACAGAATGCATGGTTCAGGAGAGAGCTATGTACAGAGTGCAGGGATTAAGAGAGCACTAGGTACAGACTCCAGGTTTCTGGAGTGCCTTTTGCATATGTTCTGGAGTGTGTTACGCACAGAGTGCAGGGTTCAGTAGAGTGCTAGATACAGAGTGCAGGGTTCTGGAGTGTGTCATGCGCAGTATGCAGGGTTCTGGAGTTACATATAGAGTGCAGGGTTTTGGTCTGTGTTATGTACAGAGTATAGGAGAGTGTTAGGCACAGTGCATGGTTCTGGAGTGCATTACGTACAGGGTTCAAGAGCGCTAGGTACAGAGTGCAGTCATCCATCCACATCTAACTATTGCCCTTCTCCTCAGCTATAACTTCTGTACCCCCCTCCCTCTCTACACACACCACACACACATACACACACACACACCCCACGCCACCCGCACATACATAAACACACACATACCACATACATACACAAAACACACACACGTACCACACACATACACATACACCATGCACATACATACATACAACACACTTTTGTAATAACATCTTTCTGTAGATGTCTTTTGTCCAGTGCAGCCACAGCTTCCTTCTCCTTTCAGTGCACTGGGTATTTTTGGCTCCTGGACCCCCAGAACAGGAAGGAGATAAGGATTAGGGGGGCAGCTCACCCCTCTCCTCCCTCCTCAAACACGCTGCAGTCAGGCTTTCACTTGTCCTGGCTCTAGTGCTGAGCTGACAGGCTGTTGACGGAGCTGTTACATTCTCTCTCAACTACAGAAGCCAGGCTTCTGTGTTTAAGTGAAAGTGGGGAGCTGGCTGTGAGTGCAGGGCTAATGGAGGCTGAAGGTCCTACTGAGACAGAACTTAGCTTGTTGTCAATAGCATTATGCGGGACAAAGCTCCTGTATGGTGGGATAGCGGGACAAAGGTGTCAATGCAGGAAAGTCCTGTCCAATCTGGGGCTGTTGGGAGGTATGGGTAAGATGGTATAAGTGATCCAGTTGAGTCTCCATAAACGTGTGCCGCAGGTCTCTCTCACGTTTTTGCACATACACTGGCCTACTCTGAGATTCTGCAGACTGCAACATCTCATAGAGCACAGAAATAGAATTGGGGACAGGGTCTGCAGACATGCACAGCTTCTCAAGAGTCAGGGAGGATGGGGGCCAAATGGTATGAGGCAAACTATGGACAAAGTGATGCAACTGTCTGTAGTGCCACTCATCCATCGGGAATCGGCCGAACTGATAACAGAGCCAGTCCAATGAGACTAGGCCTTGCTCATGTAGTAACCTTCCACACTGTGCCCCTCCATCCCTTGCCCACATGCGGATGTAGGAGAGGTGCTCCCCTGGAACAGGGGAAGCCCCCCAGGGGTGCAAGTGGGGACATAGGTGGCGACAGCTGCCCTTAAGCATTTAAAGTGTCCCACAACGGTCCGTAACACATGGACAGAGACAGGAGACTCGAAGTCTGAAAGGCCTCAGCAATCCCGGGGGAGCCATGGAGCATGAGACAGGTTACATCCAGCTAAAAATGTCTCTAGGGGGGCCCAGAATTTAGTGGTAGTGTGATTTTGCCAGTCTAATATCCGTTACAGAGCAATCGCCTCATGGAAGAAAACCCCAGCCTATTAGAATGTTGTAGAGTGCGTAGGGCTAGACGAGGACTCTGGCCCTGCCAGATAAACTTCAAAAACAGACTGTTGAGGGCCGAGAAAAAAGACCTGGGTAGTGATATAGGCACCATCTGAAGATAAAAGAGGAAAAAGGGGGCTCTTGGCAGTATATTCATCTTTATGTTTCAGCTTATGTTTAAGCTCTGCGGCTCATAGTTTAATCAATAGGGAATGTAGTTCTCCAGTGTGTGCCTTTTTTAGCCGGGATCCCTGGGCAATAAGCTCCCCCCGGACCACAGCCTTGTGTCCCTCCCATATGGACACCATTCTTGTCTCCCCCATCAAGTTCTCTTTAAAATAAAAGGAAATGGTATTGGAGACCAGCTTCTGTGCTACAATATCATCCAGCAAGTTTTAATTTAATTACCAAATCTACTGTCGTAACTGGAGTCCTTCGTGGTGGGATGGAGCATTCTCCAGCAGTCAACTAGATGATGGACATGCAGGGATTTACGAAAATGTTTGAGAAATGCAAAGGAGTGCATGGAACAGAGAGAGGAGGTATCCATTGGTGGGTCAGGACAAACATTGAAGTCCCCCCCCCCCACGACCAGTTGTCCCTCACGGAACATGGAGAGAGAATCCAGTAACCTATCCAATAACGCCGACTGACGGGTGTTTGGTGCATATAGGGCCACAAGGGTAACCTTACGTTCAAACAGGGTGCCTTTCAGAAAAAAAAATCTGCCTTCTGTGTCTGCGTAATAGTATAAGGGGACAAAAGTGCAATGCTTTTGTATAGCAAATGCCACTCCGCCAAATTTGGGTCAGAGTGAATTGCTGAGATACCACTGGTTATATAGATGTGTGGGAATGCAGGGAACTGAGTCAAGCCTAAAATGCATTTCCTGCAAGAGTAAAATGTGTGCCCCCAGTCTCTTTGTCTCAAACCCCAACTTATTGCGTTTAGACGGAGAGCTCAGGCCACGAACATTATATGATACAATCTTCATAGCAGCCATAGCTGAACATCTTGTAGTGGAGCACCAGGGGCCCAAGGGGGGCAGAGAGAAACCTGCGGTAAATTGACCCAGAAAACCTGGAGTGCCGAGGAGACAAAATATGTAAGTAAAAACCAATAAGAAAACCACATCAATAAAACCAAACAGAGAACAAGGCACCCAAAGGGAGAGCAGCTAACACTATTATCGATGGTGCAAGGGTCACCACTTGGCCAACAGGCCCAGAAAGGTGAAAGCAACCTAAACACCGCAAATGTCCCTGTCTGGGGAGCGTAACTTCCAGGAGTTCATCTTCACATTAAGCTCATTTTGCAATTATGATGCCCTCTGATATATGTGCATCCTTGCAGACATTTTCCAGACATGATTTTAAGGGGCTAAGTGGAGACCGCAGTGAGAAATACCCCTATCCAGACCATGCTGATCCTCTGAATGTTCCCCTGTTGTGGCCTTTGTTCCACCCCCTCAGCTCCCGAGCTGGATGCACTATACAGCTGCCATTTTGATATCCAGCGTTTGGTGATTTATCTCAGACCTTTGGTAAGTATGAGGTCTCTGTTTCAGACCTCTTATGCCAATTATTCCGCCTGCCCCCATTTATCAACAACATACATTTATTGATCTTATTATTTACATTGCAGATACAACATTCATGCATCCGCCTCTGAAAGAGCGAGCAGGGTCTCGCAAAATGCGTAGGGCTTTATTGATGCTTGTTTTATAACAGTACATGCTGGGTGTTATTGATGTCTGCATTATGTTTACATACTTTCCTGTCCACATGTATGTACATTTTATTTTCTTATTGTGTATGTGTATTTACTGACCCAGCAACTTTTAAGCTTTATTGTTGCTCATTGATGTACAACATTTGTAATAAATCTTTGTATATCCACTTCCCACCCGGCCAATGCATATATACGGCCGGATGGGAGCCGTCTACTCCTGATAGGACGTTCAGGAACGTCCTTCAGGAGTAGCGGGATCGCGCGCGCGCGCCAGCGCAGCGGCGCGATCCCGATGTGCTCGTGTCACCCGGACACGGCACATCTCAGATCGGCAGGAGGGCTCTGTGATTGGCCCTCCTGATCACATGACGGCCGTGTCCAATCACGGCCGTCATGTGATGTAAACAAACAGCCGGTTGCTAGGCAATCGGCTCTCCTCTCCTCACACGGAAGTCACCGCTGAGGAGAGGAGAGCAGAACGCTGCAGCCGGCTGATGATCAGTGAGTATGGGCTGCTTTTTACAGCTTTTTACTCACTGATCATCAGTGTAGTGTAAACACACAACACACCACACAGTACAAACACAGTCCCCACATATGTCCCCAAAACACACATGTCCCCAAAACATACATGTCCCCAAATAATAAAAACACATGTCCCTAATAATAAAAACATGTCCCCCACATATGTCCCACTAAAATCACATGTCCCAATGATTATCTGCACACATATGTACGTGATCACCTGCACACATATGTACATGATCATTTGCGTACATATGTCCGTGATCACACAAACCAATTATTATACACTTAACGCAATTTGTTTTACCAAAAACATGTAGCAGAATACATTTTGGCTTAAATTTATGACAAAATTTGATTTTATTGGATTTCTTTTCAAATAGAAAAAAGAAAATATTGTTTTTTTTCCAAATTTCCGCAATTTTTGCGCTTATATCGCAAAAAAAAAATGGAGTTGTGAATAAATAACACCAAAATAAAGCTCTATTTGTGCGAACAAAATTATAACAATTTCATTTGGGTACAGTGTAGCATGACCGCGCAATTGTCACTGAAAGCGCTAGAGCGATGAAAGCTGAAAATTGGGCTGGGAAGGAAGGGGGTGAAAGTGCCCTGTATTGTAGTGGATATTTACTTTCATCTGTGTTGTGTACATTGGCTATTATGCTGGGTAACTCACAATAATTGTTGTTGCCACTTTGTTACATAACATTTTGAAACAAATACATTGAAAGCGGTTCTGCACTGCTGAGAATTTTTTTTTTTTATGGTTATGCTTTAACATTGATATTTTTATATAAAAAGGCTTACTTGTCTTAGTTTTCTGACTGCTGCATGTCCGTTTTTGTGCAAAATGTTCATTTATATTCACAATGTTCGGCCGTTGTCATTTTTGTTGTGGGCAAGTGAAGCCCACAAGCAAAACTTCCAACTAAATTTCCTGGGTTTTCTAACCAGCATGCTTTGCCGGTTCTCGCACATGCTCTGTAGCTACAGAGCAGAGCTGTGTCATGTTTACCTGTTTGCCCTGGAGAACAATGGCAAAATTCAAATCACCCTCCAAACAGTTCAGTGAAACCATCACATAATGTTACGGAAGTGACATTACAGACAACACAAACACTGGGCCGTGCGTTACAACACTAATACTTCCCTTGTTACCTAGTATCATTTTTTACCAACCATGCTGAGCTACGTGCGGTGTTAGGTTCTGCATTGCTGTGACTTGTAGTGCCTATCCTGAGCTACATGCTTCAATGTTCAGTGTCCTCATCCTTATCCCCGTGCTTCAATGTTCAGTGTCCTCATCCTTATCCCTGTGCTTCAATGTTCAGTGTCCTCATCCCTATCCCCATGCTTCAATGTTCAGTGTCCTCATCCCTATCCCCGGGCTTCAATGTTCAGTGTCCTCATCCCTATCCCCATACTTCAATGTTCAGTGTCCTCATCCCTATCCCCAAGCTTCAATGTTCAGTGTCCTCATCCCTATCCCCGAGCTTCAATGTTCAGTGTCCTCATCCTTATCCCCGTGCTTCAATGTTCAGTGTCCTCATCCTTATCCCTGTGCTTCAATGTTCAGTGTCCTCATCCCTATCCCCATGCTTCAATGTTCAGTGTCCTCATCCCTATCCCCATGCTTCAATGTTCAGTGTCCTCATCCCTATCCCCATGCTTCAATGTTCAGTGTCCTCATCCCTATCCCCATGCTTCAATGTTCAGTGTCCTCATCCCTATCCCCGGGCTTCAATGTTCAGTTTCCTCATCCCTATCCCCATACTTCAATGTTCAGTGTCCTCATCCCTATCCCCGAGCTTCAATGTTCAGTGTCCTCATCCTTATCCCCCTGCTTCAATGTTCAGTGTCCTCATCCCTATCCCCGAGCTTCAATGTTCAGTGTCCTCATCCCTATCCCCGAGCTTCAATGTTCAGTGTCCTCATCCTTATCCCCCTGCTTCAATGTTCAGTGTCCTCATCCCTATCCCCGAGCTTCAATGTTCAGTGTCCTCATCCTTATCCCCCTGCTTTAATGTTCAGTGTCCTCATCCCTATCCCCGAGCTTCAATGTTCAGTGTCCTCATCCCTATCCCCGAGCTTCAATGTTCAGTGTCCTCATCCTTATCCCCCTGCTTCAATGTTCAGTGTCCTCATCCCTATCCCCGAGCTTCAATGTTCAGTGTCCTCATCCCTATCCCCGAGCTTCAATGTTCAGTGTCCTCATCCTTATCCCCCTGCTTCAATGTTCAGTGTCCTCATCCCTATCCCCGGGCTTCAATGTTCAGTGTCCTCATCCCTATCCCCGAGCTTCAATGTTCAGTGTCCTCATCCTTATCCCTGTGCTTCAATGTTCAGTGTCCTCATCCCTATCCCGAGCTTCAATGTTCAGTGTCCTCATCCCTATCCCCGGGCTTCAATATTCAGTGTCCTCATCCCTATCCCCGGGCTTCAATGTTCAGTGTCCTCATCCCTATCCCCGAGCTTCAATGTTCAGTGTCCTCATCATTATCCCCCTGCTTCAATGTTCAGTGTCCTCATCCCTATCCCCATGCTTCAATGTCCAGTGTCCTCATCCCTATCCCCGGGCTTCAATGTTCAGTGTCCTCATCCCTATCCCCATACTTCAATGTTCAGTGTCCTCATCCCTATCCCCGAACTTCAATGTTCAGTGTCCTCATCCCTATCCCCGAGCTTCAATGTTCAGTGTCCTAATCCTTATCCCCTGCTTCAATGTTCAGTGTCCTCATCCCTATCCCCGAGCTTCAATGTTCAGTGTCCTCATCCCTATCCCCAAGCTTCAATGTTCAGTGTCCTCATCCTTATCCCCCTTCTTCAATGTTCAGTTTCCTCACTGCTGCATGTCCGTTTTTGTGCAAAATGTTCGTTTATATTCACAATGTTCGGCCGTTGTCATTTTTGTTGTGGGCAAGTGAAGCCCACAAGCAAAACTTCCTCCTTATTTCCTGGGTTTTCTAACCAGCATGCTTTGCCGGTTCTCGCACATGCTCTGTAGCTACAGAGCAGAGCTGTGTCATGTTTACCTGTTTGCCCTGGAGAACAATGGCAAAATTCAAATCGCCCTCCAAACAGTTCAGTGAAACCATCACATAATGTTACGGAAGTGACATTACAGACAACACAAACACTGGGCCGTGCGTTACAACACTAATACTTCCCTTGTTACCTAGTATCATTTTTTACCAACCATGCTGAGCTACGTGCGGTGTTAGGTTCTGCATTGCTGTGACTTGTAGTGCCTATCCTGAGCTACATGCTTCAATGTTCAGTGTCCTCATCCTTATCCCCGTGCTCATCCCTATCCCCGAGCTTCAATGTTCAGTGTCCTCATCCTTATCCCCCTGCTTCAATGTTCAGTGTCCTCATCTCTATCCCCGAGCTTCAATGTTCAGTGTCCTCATCCCTATCCCCGAGCTTCAATGTTCAGTGTCCTCATCCTTATCCCCCTGCTTCAATGTTCAGTGTCCTCATCCCTATCCCCGAGCTTCAATGTTCAGTGTCCTCATCCCTATCTCCGAGCTTCAATGTTCAGTGTCCTCATCCTTATCCCCCTGCTTCAATGTTCAGTGTCCTCATCCCTATCCCCGGGCTTCAATGTTCAGTGTCCTCATCCCTATCCCCGAGCTTCAATGTTCAGTGTCCTCATCCTTATCCCTGTGCTTCAATGTTCAGTGTCCTCATCCCTATCCCCGAGCTTCAATGTTCAGTGTCCTCATCCCTATCCCCGGGCTTCAATATTCAGTGTCCTCATCCCTATCCCCGGGCTTCAATGTTCAGTGTCCTCATCCCTATCCCCAAGCTTCAATGTTCAGTGTCCTCATCATTATCCCCCTGCTTCAATGTTCAGTGTCCTCATCCCTATCCCCATGCTTCAATGTTCAGTGTCCTCATCCCTATCCCCGGGCTTCAATGTTCAGTGTCCTCATCCCTATCCCCATACTTCAATGTTCAGTGTCCTCATCCCTATCCCCGAACTTCAATGTTCAGTGTCCTCATCCCTATCCCCGAGCTTCAATGTTCAGTGTCCTAATCCTTATCCCCCTGCTTCAATGTTCAGTGTCCTCATCCCTATCCCCGAGCTTCAATGTTCAGTGTCCTCATCCCTATCCCCGAGCTTCAATGTTCAGTGTCCTCATCCTTATCCCCCTTCTTCAATGTTCAGTTTCCTCATCCCTATCCCCGAGCTTCAATGTTCAGTGTCCTCATCCCTATCCCCGAGCTTCAATGTTCAGTGTCCTCATCCTTATCCCTGTGCTTCAATGTTCAGTGTCCTCATCCCTATCCCCATGCTTCAATGTTCAGTGTCCTCATCCCTATCCCCATGCTTCAATGTTCAGTGTCCTCATCCCTATCCCCGGGCTTCAATGTTCAGTGTCCTCATCCCTATCCCCATACTTCAATGTTCAGTGTCCTCATCCCTATCCCCGTGCTTCAATGTTCAGTGTCCTCATCCCTATCCCCATACTTCAATGTTCAGTGTCCTCATCCTTATCCCCGTGCTTCGATGAGGACACTGAACATTGAAGCATGGGGATAAGGATGAGGACACTGAACATTGAAGCTCGGGGATAGGGATGAGGACAGTGAACATTGAAGCTCGGGGATAGGGATGAGGACACTGAACATTGAAGCCCGGGGATAGGGATGAGGACACTGAACATTGAAGCAACGGGATAAGGATGAGGACACTGAACATTAAAGCTTGGGGATAGGGATGAGGACACTGAACATTGAAGCACAGGGATAGGGATGAGGACACTGTGTTAGTGTAAGTGTTAGTGTTGTAACGCATGGCCCAGTGTTTGTGTTGTCTGGAACGTCACTTCCATAACATTATGTGATGCTTTAGCTGAACTGTATTGCTGAAACTATGTTGGAACGCACTACACCGGCGTGATGACGTCACGTCCTCGAAATCTCGCGAGATTTCGGCTGTCTTAGCTGAAATCTCGTGAGATTTCGGCTGTATTAGCCGCAATGTCTCCTGGGATTACTTGGACGAGATCCCAGGAGACAGTGCGGGGTTCAGCAGGAAGTGATGCTGATCCCCGCAAGAGACCGCCTATCGCCGCAGGGGATGAAAATAAAATCTTACAAATTACATAAGGTAGGTTAATAAAAAAAAAAACTGTGGCATTATCAAATGTACAGTCTAGAGGGAACAGAATGGGAAAATGTTATTAATATGTGTGCAGAACCGCTTGAATTTGTCTCAGTGTTTGCTGTGGACATTGGCTAAACCTCTCTCACCTCATCTAAAGTCCCAGGGCTATGTTTCTTGTTTTTTGTATAGATGTGTGGGAATGCAGGGAACCAAGTCAAGCCTAAAATGCATTTCCTGCCAGAGTAAAATGTGTGCCCCCAGTCTCTTTGTCTCAAACAACAACTTATTGCATTTAGACGGAGAGCTCAGGCCACGAACATTATACAATACAATCTTCAGAGCAGCCATAGCTGATCATCTTGTAGTGGAGCACCAGGGGCCCAAGGAGGACAGAGAGAAACCTGTGGTAAATCGACCCTGAAAACCTGGAGTGCCGAGGAGGCAAAATATGTAAGTAAAAACCAATAAGAAAACCACATCAATCAGGGGAGTACCTAGAGCATTCGGCACCCGGGGCGACTCCTATATCTGGCACCCCCCTCACTTTAAAATGTAAAAACACCGCACTGTGTCCCCTGCATACCTCTGCACCCCCCAATATCTCTTTGTCACTACTTTGTACCCCCCTCTCCACAACTGGACTCCTTTACATTGCACAGCCCCCCGCAGCTCTGGATCCCTTTACATTACACACCTCTGGACCCCTTTACATTACAAAACCGGTGAACCTCTGGACCTCTTTACATTACACAACCCCCTGTACTTCTAGACCCCTTTACATTACACAACCCCCTGAACCTCAAGGCTCCTTTACATTACACAGCACCCTGCACCTCTAGACCCCTTTACATTACACAACACCCTGCACCTCAGGACACCTTTACATTACAAAACCCTCTGCACCTCCTTGACCCCTTTACAAAACCCTCCAGCACCCTGCACCTGTGGACCCCTTTACATTACACAGCCCCCTGCACCTCTGGACCCCTTTACATTACACAGCACTGTGCACCTCAGGAAACCTTTACATTACAAAACCCTCTGCACCTTTAGCTGCAGTCCCACAGATGTCTATTAGCTTGTGTAATTTTACTGTGTTTTCTGAAAGATTCAGTATAGAGGACATTTGGTGCGCTTTCAGAAAATGGTGCAAAAATGTGTAACCTAATAGAAGTCTGTGGGACTGTAGTGAAAATTGAGGCAACTGAACCACAGCGCATCAGTGTGAACCCAGTGTGAGTCCTGGTTCACATATTTGTGATGCAGGAATCAACGAGATTCCAGTGCGTTGTTCCTTGCTTGTTGGCTGTTCACGCTGCCCTTTGCAAGCTGCTACGGGTGTCAATGTAAAATGAATGACATCCCCAGATCGGTTTGCAAATCGCAGTGAGAACTGTGAAATGGTGCAAGAATCGGATTGCATAGGTGTAAGCACCCATCCAATCCAATTCCAGTGCAGACCAAAAAAAGGGTCCCTGACCATTTTGGTGCAAATGCGATTTCAGCCATACAGCTTGTATGGCTGAATTTGCATCGCACAGACAATGCATGTGATTTGCACAGCAATTCGGTGCGAATCACATGCAATGTCTATGAACACACTAGTGTAAACCCTGGTAAAGGAACATGATGGGGAGCATGATGGGAATATGATGGGGACATGATGGGAATATGATGGGGACATGATGGAAAGACTCTGGAGGACAACAGAGGAAAGAGGGGGAGTGAATGAGATTTGGGAGAGAGAGGGCAGAGTCTGGACACAGGGACAGTGCTGATAACTTACTTGGATGTTCTTGCTCACACTGTTTAAATGTTCCCGCCCCCACATTCCTTTCAGACACAGCACAGCTCAGCACACTGCACAGAACATGGATGGGACACACAGGGGAGAGTGGGGGCAGAGCTAATGCAGATTCTTACATCTCTGGGGGGGGGGGGGGGGGTGTACTCACTCACTGGGCTGTTATAATTTCTGTTTTAATATGTTTATTGAAAATTTGAATAAACAGGAATAAACAAGAGACTACAATCTGCTCCTTGAACGCCCTCACAGGGGCTACAAAGCATGATTACGAAACCAAAGGGCAAACCATCACATTATACTTATTATAAACACAAGCAAAGGAAGGAAAATGAGTAGGGGATGGTATCGAGACTGGTTCCAGTACCAAACAACTTGTTCCCTTGTTATTTCCGGAGGGTAAGCCCTTCTCCCACTACCCCCTTCCACAGGGGGCAGCAGTATTTGTTAACAATGGGAGAGATTACAAAGAAGAGTGAAGAGAGATAGGGAACAAAAGAAGGAAAGGAAGAATGAAGAGAGGGGGAAAGTTCGGGTGTGGACGCCTCGCCAAGAGGAGTTAGACCAAGCCCAGGCATGCAGCTTGGAGCGCGGGGAACTCATAGGAGATCCACGGCTCCCAGATTTTTAGAAATTTTGCATGAGAATTATGGACAACACTGGACATACGTTCCTGAAGTAACATAGCAGTCATGCGGGTTTTAACCCCTTGAAAATCTACCCTTTGGGACTTCCAGGCTTGGGCAATGGTCCACTTGGCCGCTATAAATAAATAGGTAACCAGATTCTGTTGATGGCCTCGTAAACCAGGTACCGGGCAATGTAGGAGAGCTAGGTTAGCGTCCCTTCGGATCGTGAGGTAGAAGAGTGTCTGCAGCAAACCAAAAACCCTTGACCAGAACCCCACTAGCCTTGGGCAAGCCCACCATGTGTGCATAACATCACCTCGCTGTCCACAGTTGCGGAAGCATCTGTCAGTACTCCCAGGGAAAGCCCGAGCTGTGCTGGCAGGTACCCAATGCCATCGGAACATTACTTTATACGCGGCCCCCAGGGTATTTGTGTTGAACGAGCATTTGGCGACCGTTTTCCAGGCCCTGCTCCAGTCCTCTGGGTCTACCGGGGCCTGAAGGTCCTTTTCCCATTGAGTCATATAAGAGAGGGGTGCTGATGGCGGGTGACCATTCATGGAGGCATAAATGGCCGAAATAAGGCCTGGGGACCCTGGGGCGTGTTGGCATGTATGTTCAAAAAAAGTTTTTTGAAAGGGGTAGGTGGACATGTGGAGCAATGTTGCAATCCAGTGCTTTAATTGGATAAAGTGATAATGCTCGTTGGCCAGCGCCCCTTGTGTTTCTCGGATACTCTCCCTGGAGGGGAATAAGCGTGAGGAAAGAAAATTTTGGACTCGTGGGTAGCCATGTGAGGGCCACCAGGAGAATGCCTGGGGCTCCTCCAGACCCGGGGGAAAAGAGGGTTATGGATAATGGGGAGTAGGGGTAGAAAGGGGGACATCAGATTGCTGGAAAAGCGAACTGAGTCCCACACCTGCAGACCATGTAGCAGCATGGGGCTCAGGGACGGAGGGCGCAGATTCCTGGGGAGCCAGAGGAGTGCCTGAAGTGCACAAGGGTCACAGCCAGGCACCTCCAGAAGCACCCACAGAGGAACATCCGCGGTTGCATGAAGCATAGTCAACGGAGAGATCTGGGCCGATGTGTAGTATTTAGAGATATTGGGGACCCCCAAGCCTCCCCGGAGCCTATGGGCATAAAGGGTCCCTCTAGGTACCCTGGGGCATTTGCGCGCCCATATAAATTGGAGGATCCTATTCTGCAGGAGTCGAAGGAAAAAAGTGGGTACCTGGACAGGCGAAGTATGAAAATAATAAAGGACTTTAGGAAGGATCGTCATCTTCGCCGCCGAGATCCTGCCTAACCATGAGAGTGTGGGGAATTGCCAGGCTTGCATAAGGGTGGACACCATTCGCAACAGGGGATAATAATTGGCCGAGAAAAGGGAAGAATAAGATGGCGTTAATTTGACCCCTAAATAATCAATCGAGTGGGATGCCCAACGGTAAGGAAAATGGTCCTGTAGGCACTGCACCAGTTCCAGAGGGAGGTTAACATTCAGCACCGTGGTCTTGGAGGGGTTAATTTGAAGACCCGAGAAGGCTGAAAATCGGTCTAATACTAGTTGCAGGTTGGGCAGGGAGATAAGCGGGTTTGATAGGGTCAAAAGGGCGTCGTCCGCAAAGAGGTTCACTTTGTATTGAGTGCCCTCGTAAGGAATTCCCGAGATATCACTATTGGCCCTGATCGCCGCCGCCAGCGGCTCCAATGCCAGGATAAATAGTGCCGGGGACAGGAGGCATCCCTGTCTAGTCCCCTGGAGTATCGGGAAAGGGTCAGAAAGGGAGCCCGCGTACTTTACCGACGCCGACGGTGCAGAATAGAGGGCCTGGATCCATTGCAGAAAATGTGGTCCAAATCCCCATTTGGTTAGAACAAAATAAAGGTAGTCCCAGGGGAGCGAATCAAACGCTTTATAAATATCTAGGGAGAGCAAAAGTCCTGGTATTTTACGCTGACGAAGTATATGGAGGAGATGGACCACCTTGCGGACATTGTCCCCCGCCTGACGACCGGGCACAAAGCCCACCTGATCCCTGTGAATGAGGGCCTGAAGATATCTGTTGACTCGCATGCTCAGGACCTTTCCCAGAACCTTCAGGTCAACATTCAACAGGGAGATGGGAAGAAAGGACTGTGGGTCTGTGGCTTCCTCGGGTGATTTAGGGATCATAGAGATATGGGCTTTCAGCGAGTCTGGCGAGGGTCTCGCACCTTCCCGCCAGGCGTTGAAATAAGACGTTAGATGGGGCGTGAGCAGTGGTGCAAATGTCTTATAGTATAGACCGGTAAAGCCGTCCGGACCCGGGGCCTTGGATGGCTTAAGGGACTTTAGGGCTTGGGCGACCTCAATTTCAGTTATAGGAGCATTCAAATTAGCCAGTGCCGCCAAGGACAATAGAGGAAGACTAAACGATTGGAAGAATCTCTCTGCCTTGACTCGGTCGAAGGCAGCCGGTCCATTATATAGGGATGAGAGGAAGGAGGCAAAGCCAGCCGCTACCTTGGACGGGTTTGACGTGAATCCCCCTCCTGTCACCTGTAGTCGAACCGGCCTGCCCGGACATCCCACTGAATTAAGTTTCCTAGCCAACATAGGACCAGGTTTGTTCGAGCAACTGTAAAATTTATACTTGGACCAGCGCAGGGCTTTCTCCGCCTGAGCAGAGGCGAGCAGGTCCAACTCAGTGGCCAAGTTGTCACGTGTCCGCCTATGGGCTACCGTAGGATGCGTCTTCCACATCGCATCTGCCGCTTCTAACAAGGAAGTCAACTCCCGTATCCGCTGCTCCCTGGCCCGCTTTGTACGGGAAGCGATCTGGATCAGATGTCCCCTGACCGTCGCCTTGTGGGCTTCACACAAGGCAACTGGAGAATCGACTGAGCCTACATTTTCTGTAAAATAAGTTTGGATATGTGTTTCTATCTGGGAGGATGTAGCTTGCGTGCTCAGGAGGGATTCATTAATCCGCCAGAGATAGGCCGGGTGGGAGAATCCCGCCAAGGAGATTCCGAGGATCAGGGGATCATGATCAGACCATGGAGAGGTGGCAATAGTGATCTTATGTACCAACGGCAGGGAGCTAAGTTGCAGAAACACGTGATCTATTCTACAAAAACTCTGGTGGGGGTTAGAGAAAAAGGTAAATTCCTGTGACAACAGATGTTGCTCGCACCACACGTCCACCACGCCATATGATTGGAAGAGATCACGCAATATTTGTTCTTGGGAGGCATCAAGGGACGAAGGCACTTCCCTGAGACTACGCCTGTCCAAAGAGGAGTAAAAAACAGAGTTGGAGTCTCCCATCATAATCAGAAGGCCTTTTTGGTGCCTAGTGATCACTTTGAACAAATGGGAAAAAAACCTCTGCTGCAATGAATTAGGAGCATAGTATCCAACCAAAGTGACCTCCTGGTTCCACAGGGTGCCCTGCAAGATCAAATATCTGCCCGTAGGGTCCGCTATTTCCTTAGAACAGGTAAATAGAAGGTTACACTCAGCACCCCTCTTAGTTTCTCAGAAGCGGAGGCCTTAAAAAACACTGGATAATGGGAGGACAAATATTTGGGGGATGAGGATAGGGAGAACCTGGTTTCCTGCAGACACACCACATCAATAGATTGAGATTTTAAGTGACGGAAGATCTTCGACCTCTTAATGGGGGAATTGAACCCATGGATGTTCTGCGAGAATATTTTCAGCACATTCTGAGCCATCTGGGGGGTAAAGGAAGGTTCATATAATCATAGTTATAGAGCGGCCAACAAGGTACGTACTTACCCTGATCTCATGGTGAGGCAATCCGAGCCCGAGTAGGGGAGTGGGAGGGAGGAGAACACAAGGAAGAAGAGAAAGAGAGAGAAAAGGAAACACAGAGTAGACAAGCGAAACACATAAACACCACAATTGGTGGGCATTGCATCCTGCTACAGGACACTAAAGGAGGTGGCTCTACCACCAACCACAAGGCTAGCAAATAGTAAAACATAACAGCAGTAACAGCAATAATACTACAATATTACTAGAATATTACTACATTATTACCTTATTACCGCCCCTGCACAGGGCTATTAAAACTAGAACAAAAACAGGCGAGACGAGCTAAGCCCATCTCGTAGTACCGCTACCGGGTAGCAGTGAATAGAACTAACAATGGGATTAAAGGTTCTCCCCAGCCGGCGCCACCCTGCAGGGAGTGCCGAGGAGAGAACACAACCTTGGTCCCCGAACGTGACGCCCCAGGGGTCCAACAACAAGAAAGGGGACCCCGTAAGGCCTAGGGTCACGGTCCAACGGGGAGCCACCAGCGCTGGTCATGACCCGCCCCCTTAAGGGGGGGTAGACCTGAAATAAACCATGGCTTGACCCGAGCAAGGAAGGGAGGATAGGAAGGAAGTGGAGATATCGGGGAAGGGAAAAAAAAATTAGAAGAGGGATGGGGAGGGGGAAGTAAGAGGGGGAGTGGGGGGGAGAAGGAAAGGGAAGGAAGGGGGGAAGAGAGGAGCAGGGTGAGGGGAGCAGGGGAATGGAAGGGAAATGGGGAGGGGGCATGGATGAGGAGAGGAGGGAGTGGGGATGAGGAGGTAAGGCAGGATAAAAGATGGAAAGATTAGAGCCCTTTATAGTTCTTTATAGTTCTTAGGGTCCAAAAACCAACCAGCATACACAGGAAATTAGACTTTATATACAGTAAGCCCTGGTACCGGCCCCCCAGACTGCCCCTATCCCACCAGGGGGATGGTCCCACTTTTTCTTTCTCTTTTCTTTCCTTTCTTCTCCCTTTCCCCCCTCTCCCTCCCCTGCTCCCCTTTTCCTTCCTTTTCTCTTTTTTTTTAAAAAGGAAGAAATTGGCCCGAAAGAAGGCCCCCAGGTTAGCTGGGAGGTTTGTCGTAAAACTAGGCAGTCTTAGCCCTTGTACACACGGTCGGAGAATCCGTCGGAATGTGTCCTATCGGACCGTGTCGTCGGATAATCCGACTGTGTGTGGTATGCATCGGACTGATTCCGTCTGAATATCCGTCGGACCCAATTTTCCAACATGTTGGAAATATTTCCCGAATTTTGATCGGACCAAATGCCACGCATGCTCAGATCAAATTCCTACATCAAAGCTATTGGCTAGCCTGAACGTAGTCCCATCGTAACGAAATTACGTCATCACATTCTGAATGATCGGATTTTTCGACAACCTAGTCCGACCGTGTGTATGCAACATTTTTGGACAAGATCCGACGGACAAAATCCAACGGATTTGGTTGTCGAAATCTCTGACCGTGTGTACAGGGGCTTAGTAGGGCCGGATCATCGACAAAGGCCTAAAGTCTAAGATGAAGGCGCATAAGGCCTTTAGATTAAATAAAAACAAAAAATAAAAGTAACTATAAATTTTTAAAATAAAAACAGGGAAGGGGGGAAGTATGGGCAAGGAGAGCATGGTCACATCATCTGGTATGAGACAAAATCCAGCACCAGGAAGAAACAAAAAGTACTTCAAAGGCCTGGGGAAGGCAACCGAGCAAAAAGCAAGGGATCATGGACGGGCTCACCCGTGCGGTCGTCATCCCGGATCTGAACAGGGGGATCGTGCATGCGGCTGGGTATCCGGGGGGGTCGTTTCCGGTTGCTGACTGGTTCCCACACATGGCCCAAGCGCATAGAAGAGGGCCCAGGACCTGAAGCCCTCTCACGGAGGCCGGGGTCATCCGAAGAGGGGAGCAAATGTAGTGCTTCAAAAGTCGCCTGGGCTTCCTCCTCGGTGCGCACAGTGTAGCCTCGGCCTTGGTAGGTGAAAGTGAGGCGAAAAGGAAAGCCCCATGTGTATTTGATATGGCGTTCCATCAGAGCTGAAGTGTAGGGTTTTAGTTGTCGCCTCTTTTGCACTGTGGAAGGGGCCAGATCAGTAAAGAGCTGGTACCTGTGGCCTTGGAAACAGAGATCAGGCTTGTCCCGTGCTGCTTTAAGGAGCGTTTCCTTAGTGCGGTAATACGTGAACTTGATGATAATGTCCCGAGGGGGCCCCCCTCCTTCCTCGGCCCTAGGGCCCGGTGGATCCCGTCAAATTCCATGCGATCAAGGGGGATGCCTGGGACCAATTCCTGGAATAGGGCCGTGGCAGTGGAGGTTAAGTCCTCAATAGTTTCAGGGAGTCCCCTAAGCCGGAGGTTCCCGCGTCTGGACCTGTTCTCATAGTCCTCTAATTTTAGGAGGGCTGCATCCAGCTCCCTGCGGATGTCCTGCAAGTCCTGCTCATGGTGATCAATGACCGTTGCTGCAGCCTCTATTCTATCTTCCAGCGCATTCGTACGGTTACCCAGCTCACGGATTTCCTTTGTGAGATGCGCTGGCCAGATTGGAGGTGGCCGCTGACAGTTCCCCCTGCAGCATGGTTTTAAAGCGAGACAGCAGGTCGGCATCCCACAATGAAGGCGCTACATAGGGTTGCTGGACTCCAGGTATGCTTTCTGCATCCGAGCAGGCTTCGGGCTCACCAGTGAGCAACGGAGGGGTGAAGTCCATGTCCGAGGTCTGCGAGTCCAGCAGGCCGTCCGGTGGAAAGGCCGCAAGGCTCGCCCGCACAGCCTTTCTCTTCGTAGTGCTCCGCGCTGTGCCCGATCTGCGCCCCATATTGTCAATCTCGATGCCGGGATATAGCGAGCCCAAATTAATGTGCAGGAGCTGCGATATCACAGCCGGTGTGGTCGGTGGTGGAGAAGCGCCATTAGCTTGCGGCCATCCTGGTTCTTAGCTCACGAGCGCCCCTGGTATGTACTGATTTCCGATAATGGCAAATAGTTACATTCTCCCCTCACACTAGCAGGCTGTAGTAAGAAGAGTTTTTTGGGTGCTGGGTGTAGCAAGATGGCCGCCGTCATCCAGGGCAGGCTGGAGCCAGGGCCTTTCCTGGGGAAAAGGGCTGCAGCAGGCTAGAATTTGGCCTAAGTTCAGGAGCAAGTATCAAGCCTACCTCTAGCTTCGGCCTCCTCAGTGCCCAGGGAGACAGCATCCGCCCAATGGGGAGATAGCAGCAGGGGAGTCTAAGTGTAACCGCTCAGGGGACTCACCAGGCCCAAGGAAGTCCATTTTTGGTGGTGGCCGGGAGGCGGCTCCGGTCTGGGAGGCCCAGCAATCAGAGGGATCCTTTCCTGATGGCCGTCCGCCGCCGATGCGGTGGTTCCTGGCCATCCTGGCAGGCGAGCGCGGTGATCTCGGAGGCCGAGTAGGCCGCAAGATGGTGGCCGGTGGCCCACCGATGGGATCCTCGGCAGGCTGGATCGCGCCGTCCGCGGGCTATGAAAAGCAGCCAAAGTCGTTCCGAGCCGTAGGGGAGAGCCCAGCAGAGCGGATGGGTGATTTCTGCGTCAGTACAAGCAATCCACAGCAGAGGATGGCTGTGGATTGTTGGGAGGCCTCAGGTTTTCAAGATGGCGGCGGCCATGGGTGTCTGAAGGCTGCAATATACGAATGTCCAGGGATGGATTCAAAACAAAATATCAGCCCAGGACTCTGCAGTGGGCCAAGCTGATGCGGCTGGTAGGATTTTTTAGCCTGTTAAGGCGATCCGATGCGCGGATGGCTGCGGATTAAGTTCAGAGTATCCAGAGCTCTCTGTAAGGACGTCCGTCACCATTCACAGCAGGCCACACCCCCCCGGGCTGTTATAATTTAACAGAGAGTGAGAGCATTGTGACAATGGGTCAGTCTGCCTGAAGTCTCCCTGCTCAGCATGTCACATCGGCTGCACTACCAAGCCTGTCCCACTCTCACTGTTTCATACAGGGGAGCCGCCTGACACCCCCCCTAATGTGTGGCAACTTAGGCGGACCGAACCCCCCAGCCCCTAGTTAGTACGCCACTGACATCAATAAAACCAAACAAACAGAGAACAAGGCACCCAAAGGGTGAGCGGATAACACCATTATCGATGTTGCAAGGGTCATCACTTGGCCAACAGGCCCAGAAAAATGAAAGCAACCCAAACACCGCAAACGTCCCCGTCTGGAGAGCGTAACTCCCAGGAGTTCACCTATAGGGGGTGAGAGGGGAAACATCAGGCAAGAACCCAACTGGGGGTCCCGCTCCAGTTAGGGAGCACAACCAGAGTTTAGACGTGCATGCTAATGGTCTGCAGCAGCAACTTTTCTAAAAAGGAAAGTAAGAAAAAAGTCAGCAGGATCTGGAGCAGTCATTCAAGTGCAGCCAAGGAAGAAGGCCTCTGCCCGACAGAATGAGTGAAGCTAATGTGGGGCTTGCTTTGGCGCCTGAGATGCGCTGGTCGTCATAACTCCAGATGAGCTGGTACCAGAATCTCCAAGGAAGTGCTCCAGTCTGGAATGTCCACCAAAGGCAGGCCAAGGGGGGAGAGAAAATGGGTAGATCCAATTTGTTCTGCAGAGTAACCTGCTGACCATCTTTAGTGACAGAGAGACTAAAGGTGAATCCCCAACGATAAATAAGATTAGCCTCCTGCAGGACTTCCAGCAAGGGTTTAAGGGCTCTGCGCTGCATCAGTGTGGGTCTAGAAAGACCCAGAAACAGGAATAGCTTAGCTCCATCAAATTCCACGTGGCGGACCCCCCCGAACATGGCACATGATACCTTCCTTCAGGGAATATTTGTGCATCTTACAAATGATGTCTCAAGGTTTAGCCGGATCATCCGAGGGGGGGTCTTAGGGCTCTATGGGCTTGATCGATTTCTATGTGATCGGTGCCTCCCTGCCCAAGATCTGTTTGAACACTCCCTGGAGAGAAGGGACTATGTCCCTAGGTGCTGTAGCCTCCGGCAGGCCTCTGATGCGAATGTTAACCCTGCGGCCATGATTTTCCCCATCATCAAGTTGGTCAAGCAAAGAGTCAATTCTTTGGTCTTGCACTTTGCAGTGTGTCTGCAGGGCTAGCAAGGTAGGGGTGGTGTCTTCCACCGATGCCTCCAAGGCTTTCATTCTACCCACAATGTGGGCTGTATCAGCTTGCAGGGCCTCAGTTGTCCTGTCTGTGGGTCTTCTCCATCCAGGCCACAAAGCACTTTAAGTCAGCCCTAGTGGGGAGGGCTAGAATGTGGGACCGCAGGTTGCCATCCTCCAGAGAATCTCCTATATTCATGTTCCCAGTGGAGGTTTGGGGGGGGGGGACCCCAGGAGGTGGATGGATGTGGCACGGAAGGCCATGCTAAGGTGTGTAAGGAAGACCCACATGCAGCTGCGCCGCTGCCCTCCTGGGTCAGATGCAGATCCAGACTGCTGGTGAAGCTGCCAGGGTGGCTTGGTGGAGAGAGGGGAATTGGTGAGGTGGATGGTAGCCGCAGTGAGGGGATCGAAGAAGCCGCACATGCAGCTGGAAAGCACTCATCCGGAGCCATCTTGGAACTCAACACATGTGGCTGGCCACCGCCGGTGAAAGAGGGTTCTAAGGAGCTGGAACGAAGCAGAGGAGTCCGCCTGGGCTGCCGGATTGCCTTTGTTTCGATGACATCCTGTCTGGTGGGTGGTAGCTCTCGATTAGCTGCTGCAGGAGCTGTTACTAGGAGCGTGTGCTGTCACCAGTTAGAGATAGACAGAAGACAAGGGCTTCTCCAGTACCCTAGACGTCAGCAAATGCTCCACCGAGTCTGGCTGAAGGACCACCAGGTTAGGGAATTGAGCCTGTACTGCATGTCGGATCTGTAGGTACCTAAAATACATAGTTTCAGGAAGAACAACTCAACTGTAAGAAGGAGGAAAATCTACCCTCTATAAAAATGTGTTTTAGAGAGGTAAACCCTTTAAGGATCCAAACCTTAGTCTCCGATATACAGAAAATATTTTGAAGCCGCAGATTACCCCACAGGGGTATATGGGGAGAAAAAGTGGAGTCAGTTCTATATATCTCCCTAGCCTGCTGCCACACTCTAATTACTGTACGCATAGGGACCATGACCAAGGGCGAGCCATAGGCCTTCTGTAAACTAGGTTGGTCAAGGCTGTGTAAGATCCCAAAATTGGCACTAGAGCTTTAAGTTTGGCATCGGCAGTCCCCCCTGAGACAGAGAGAGCTGGAGCATTCTATTGGCCAATCTTCCCCACCCAAATGAAAGATCTAATAAGGCTGTCTATTTTAGAAAAGGTTACTTTAGGTACAGAGATTAGAGTATTCCTAAAAAATAATTTTAGTAGATTCCCTCTCTAACAGGTGAAAATGGCAGAGCCTTTCAAGACTGCCACTTCTTAGCCCTTGTACACACGGTCGGACATTCCGACAACAAAATTCATCGGATCAATTTTGTCCGAAACTGGTGTTGCATACACACGGTCGGACAAAGTTGTCAGAAAATCCGATCGTTCGGAACGTGATGACGTTATTTAGTTACGACGGGACTACGTTCAGGCTAGTAGCCAATAGGTTTGGTATAGGAATTCGATCTGAGCATGCGTGGCACTTTGTCCGATTGGAATTCTCTACAAACGATCGGACAAAGTCTGATCGGATCATGTTGTCGGAAAATTTTTATATCCAGCTCTCAAACTTTGTTGGTCGGACATTCCGACTGAAAAAGTCAGATGAAGCCCACACACAGTCGTATTATCCGACAACACGGTCTGATCAGACATTTTCTGTCGGAATGTCCGACTGTGTGTACAAGGGCTACGAAAATTGGGTCACTAAGGGAGTAATATTATCTTCGAGATAGGCTGACAACCTCCCGCATACCCGAATCCCCAGATAAGTGAACTCCTCCACCCACTGCAATGGCATGTGCGTATCCACCCTAGAACCAGAGGGATGAAGGAAAAAGGGGACTGATTTGTCCCAACTAGTGCAGAGAAATTACCAAACTGGTCTATAACCTCTAGCACAGAACTCAAGGCAGGGCCTGAATCTGCAAGGTATAACAGGGCATCATCCGCATATAGGGACAATTTTTCCTAAAGCAGACCGACCGGAATTCCCTTTTCCCTGGAGTCCTGACGGAGAAGGATCGCCAGTGGTTCTATTGCAAGAGCAAAGAGGCCCGGGGAAGGCGGACAACCCTGCCTCCTCCCTCTGTGCAACTGAATGGGGGAAGATAACGTACCATTAACCCGAACCCTAGATGTTGGATTGCCATACAAAAGTTTTATCCAAGAGATAAACTTAGATCCAAAGCCAAAACACTCCATCGCCCTCCACAAGTAGACCCACTCAACTGAGTCGAATGCATTTTCTGCATCCAACGCTGCCACTACCCCAGAACTCCCTTCTTATGCCAGATCAATGTGTGTGAACTGGGGAGTAACTAGAAATCACAGGGCCCCATAGCAAAATGTTGTATGGGGTCCCCCTCTCAACCTCACCCAGGGGCGGATCCAGAGTCTAGTCTCGGGAGGGGCACTGCTAGAAAATACTTTTTTGGGGGCAATTTATCAGGGCAATGGCTGATGTTGGCGCTTCAATCATCACAGCACCATGGTTGTTATGGCGCCAGGATGATTGAAACACATTATTTCTATTATTACATTGTTATAGAAAATGAAATAGTTCCACTCACCATAATGCAGAATCAGTGGGAGCCCCGAGTGTGTCACACATTGCGGATTGTCCACTTGCCATGTCATCTGCCACCCATTGTGGATTGTCCACTTGCCACGTCACCTGCCACAAGTTGCAGATTGTCATTTTCCTGCTAAGGTGAGGAATGGGGATTGTCACTTCCTGTGTCCCAGTCTGAGTCAGGCAGCAGAGAGATGATGTAATCTTTCTGCTGCCTGCACAGTGTGTGAGGGCAGAACTGCCAGGATGCAGGGCGGGCACCAGGCGGTGAGAGATGATGTCATCTCTCTGCTCAGCCAACCGCTTATTGGCCAGTCCACCCACCGAGCCTTCCAGCTGGCAGCTCCCCCCCCCCCCTGCCGAGCCACCCAGCTGTGTCGACTCATACAGTCAGTGTGACTGTGTGAGCGCCGTGCGGGCGGGCAGTTCGGCGATCACCCGTCCCCCGCTCACTGGGCCCTACTCAGCTGCGGGCCCCATAGTGCTCGCGTGGGTTGCTATGGTGGTAGTTCCGCCACTGGTGTGAACAACCGTCAGATATTAACCAGTTGCCGACCGCCGCACGCCGATGTACGTCGGTACAATGGCACGGGCAGGCATAAGGACATACATGTACGTCCCTTGCCTCCCGCGGGTCGGGGGCCCGATCGGGCCCCCGCCCGGTGCCTGCGGCGGTCGGTATTCGTACGGGAGCGATCCCGGACGAGGGGACGGCCATTCATTCATGGCCACCCCCTCGCGATCGCTCCCGACGAATAGAAATCCCCGGTGACATCACTTCCTCTCCTGTAATGTAAACACAGGAGAGGAAGTGATGTATTCTCTCCTCCGTGTCGGTATTTTTCGTTCCGACACGGAGGAGAGCGGATCAGTAAGTTGCACCAACACTCTACACACACAGTAGAACATGCCAGGCACACTCACACCCCCCCTTTACCCCCCGATCACCCCCCCAATTACCCCTGCCCCCCAGTCACAGTGACACCAATGTCATTTTTTTTTTTTTTTTTTTTGCATTGGTGTCATTTGTGACTGTAATAACTGTTAGGGCAGTTAGAGTTAGCCCCCTTTAGTTCTAATGTACCCCCCTAACCCCCCCAATAAAGGTTTAACCCCGTGATCACCCCCGTCGCCAGTGTCACTAAGGCTGGGTTCACATTGCAGCGGTTTATGAGAACGAATGTGATTCGCACCGCACTGCAGTGCAAATCACATCCGATCTCTGTGCGATTCGAGTTCAGCCATTCGCCGCACCCGCCACACCCGCCACACCCGCCGCACCCGCCGCAAATTCGCACGGGACCCTTTTTTTGGCCCGCAGCAGAATCGGATCGCATGGGTGTTCACACCATGCGATCCGAGTTTGCAGATCGCACTGCGATATGCGAACTGATCTGGGGGTGTCAGTAACATTTCACTGACACTCCCAGCAGTTCGCATAGGGCAGTGTGAACTGCCGCCGGGAGGCATGCGATGCGGGAACCCGCCGCGCATTCGTGGCGTTCCCGCATCGCTCCAGTGTGAACCCAGCCTAATAAGCGATCGTTTTTCTGATCGCTGTATTAGTGTCACAGGTGACGCTAGTTAGGCAGGTAGGTATTTAGGTTCGCTGCAGCTTTTTATAGCGCCAGGGACCCCCATATACTACCGCATAAAGCCCCCTAATTGCCCCCTAGTTAACCCTTTCACCAGTGATCACCATATAACTGTTACAGGTGACGCTGGTTGGTTAGTTATTTTTTTATAGTTTCAGGGCACCCGCCATTTATTACCTAGTCTCACTAGTGTACCCCTAAATTTAGGGGTGTCTACTTTCCAAAATGGGGTCATTTGGGGGGGGTTTGTGCCATCTTGGCATTTTATGGCCTTCAAAACTGTAACGCCCTTAGAAAGCCTGAAGGCGGTGCTTGGTTTTCGGGGCCCCGTACGCGGCTAGGCTCCCAAAAAGTCCCACATATGTGGTATCCTCGTACTCAGGAGAAGCAGCAGAATTTATTTTGGGGTGTCATTTCACATATGCCCATGGCATGCATGAGCAATATATCATTTAGTGACAACTTTGTTAAAAAAAAAAAAAAAAAAAAAAGTTTGTAATTTTCCCGCAACTTGTGGCAAAATATAAAATATTCCATGAACTCAACATGCCTCTCAGCAAATAGCTTGGGGTGTCTACTTTCTAAAATGGGGTCATTTGTGGGGGTTTTGTGCCATCTTGGCATTTTATGGCCTTCAAAACTGTAATAGGTAGTGAGAAGTGAACTCAAAAATTTACGCCCTTAGAAAGCCTGAAGGCGGTGCTTGGTTTTCGGGGCCCCGTACGCGGCTAGGCTCCCAAAAAGTCCCACATATGTGGTATCCCCATACTCAGGAGAAGCAGCAGAATTTATTTTGGGGTGTCATTTCACATACGCCCATAGCATGTGTGAGCAATATATCATTTAGTGACAACTTTGTGTAAAAAAAAAAAAAAATTTTTTTTTTTGTCATTATTCAATCGCTTGAGGCAAAAAAATAAAATATTCAATGGGCTCAACATGCCTCTTATCAATTTCCTTAGGGGGTCTACTTTCCAAAATGGGGTCATTTGGGGGGGTTTTGTACTGCCCTGCCATTTTAGCACCTCAAGAAATGAGATAGGCAGTCGTAAACTAAAAGCTGCGTAAATTCCAGAAAACGTACCTTAGTTTGTAGATGTGACAACTTTTGCGCAAACCAATAAATATACAATTATTGACTTTTTTTTTACCAAAGACATGTGGCTGAATACATTTTGGCCTAAATGTATGACTAAAATTGAGTTTATTGGATTTTTCTAATAACAAAAAGTAGAAAATATCATTTTTTTTCAAAATTTGCGGTCTTTTTACGTTTATATCGCAAAAAATAAAAATCGCAGAGGCAATCAAATACCATCAAAAGAAAGCTCTATTTGTGGGAAGAAAAGGACGCAAATTTTGTTTGGGTACAACATTGCATGACCGCGCAATTACCAGTTAAAGCAGCGCAGTGCCAAAGTGTAAAAAGACCTCTGGTCATTTACCAGCGAAATGGTCCGGTCTGAAAGTGGTTAAGATCCGTATCTCTGGCCGGCATGAAATCGGACTGTGAAACTTGAAATGCACCAAGGCCGTGATAACTGTATTCATGCATTTCGCCAAGATTTTGGTAAGGAGCATAGCATCTACATTTATCAAGGAGATAGGCCTGTATGAGTCACACAGATCCAGACTTTTAGCAGGCTTAGGCATAGTTACATAGTTAAGTTGAAAAAAGACACAAGTCCATCTAGTTCAACCACAAAAAAACAAAACAAAAAAAAATATAATAATATCATACAATCCCATATACCCAATTCTATACCCACAGTTGTTCCAGAGGAAGGCAAAAAACCCCAGCAGAGCATGATCCAATTAGCTAAAGCAGGGGAAATAAATTCCTTCCTGATCCCCCGAGAGGCAATCGGATTTTCCCCGGATCAACTTTACCTATAAATGTTAGTAACCAGTTATATTATGTACACTTGAAATAATCCAGGCCTTTCTTAAAGCAATCTACTGAGCTGGCCAGAACCACCTCTGCAGGGAGTCTATTTCACATTTTCACAGCTCTTACTGTGAAGAAACCTTTCCGTATTTGGAGATTAAATTTCTTTTCCTCTAGATGTAAAGAGTGCCCCTTGTCCTCTTTGTTGACTGTAAAGTGAATAACTCAACACCAAGTTCACTATATGGACCCCTTATATATTTGTACATTTTGATCATATCCCCCCTTAATCTCCTCTTATCAAGAGTGAATAAATTCAGTTCCTCTAATTTTTCCTCATAGCTGAGCTCCTCCATGCCTCTTATCAGTTTGGTTGCCCTTCTCTGCACTTTCTCCATTTCCCCAATATCATTTTTGAGAACTGGTGCCCAAAACTGAACTGCATATTCCAGATGAGGTCTTACTAATGATTTGAACAGGGGCAAAATGATATCTCTCTCTCTCTGGAGTCCATACCTCTCTTAATACAAGAAAGGACTTTGCTCGCTTTGGAAACCGCAGCTTGGCATTGCATGCTATTATTGAGCTTATGATCTACCAAAATGCCCAGATCCTTCTCCACTATGGATCCCCCCAGTTGTACTCCCACTAAGATGTATGATGCATGCATATTCTTAGCCCTCAAGTGCATAACTTTAAATTTCTCAACATTAAACCTCATCTGCCACATAGTCGCCCAATTAGACAGAGCATTGAGGTCGGCTTGTAAATTGGAGACATCCTGTAAGGACGTTATTCCACTGCATAGCTTGGTGTCAGCGGCATTGTGGCCGGCAAAGACTCTGCTCTCAAGGAGGTGGAAATCATGGAGTGATCGTCAGTCTAAGTTCTATAAAATTCAGTCGGGAACCCATCCGGTCCAGGGGTATTCCCAGCCTGAAGAGAGGAGATAGCCCTTTGTACTTCTTTTAGCATAATAGAGCAATCCAATTGGTTCCTATAAGTGGATGTGGGGACTGGAAAGTCAACTTCGGAGATTTAGGGAGTCAGATCGTCTGAGGAATAGGTCACAGGTATACAGTAGGGTATAGTAGGATGCAAACTAGTCAATGATCGAGCTAGAGTCCATTCGTGGGACCCCTGAAGCATCAACAATCTGGGCCACACTAAAAGAGGCAGACTGCTCCCTAGCCAGGCAGGCTAACAGTCTACCATTATGTTCCCCCTGCTCAAAAATCCTTTGGGATTGTCCCAAAAAAAATCAGTTCTAGTCCATTCCTGCAGGCTACTGTAAATCCGAGGGTCCTTGGTCTGTACATATTGTTTCTCTAAAGAGGAGGCCTCCTCGTCTGCCTTGGATAGGCCAGCCTTCATATCCCTCCATACATGGCCTATTAGTGTTTGGTATTGGCCCCTACTGAAGGCCTTAAAGGCATCCCACACTGCCGATTCCGAGTCAGGGTTAAGGCTCCAATACAAAGTCATTTGTTGTCTGAACCCCAAGTCCACTTCAGTATTAGATATCCAGAATCTAGACAGTCTCCACAATTTATCCGAGGGGGTCCCAGACAAGTGTAGCAATGACACTTTGGACAAGGTGTCTTTCATGTACAAATTTAGTTTTTGCCTCAGAACAGTAAAGAGGTTCTGAGGGCTAATTATGTAGGTTTGACTTTGACATCAGTTTGGCTGGGCTGTGTTAGAGTTCTGCCTGGTCATGTGTACAGTTGAGTGCACATGACAGGCTCAGAACCAGGCCTGGTTGTACACTTTTGGTATCAGCGTTCCCCGGAACCAATCAGTGGGTGCCCTGGCCCCGCTGAGGAGTTTGGGGAAGGGTACTTAAGATGTTGTAGTCACGTGTTCCGGGTTCGTTCGTGAGGCCACAATGTACGTGTAATATGGATTGCGCTAACTACCACCACAGTCATTTAGTGTCAAATATCGCTTTCACAGTGTTTTATACAAAACCACAAAAAGTGCCGTGCTTCAATTAAATTCCTCACTCCACCCTCAATGAGAGCATATAAGAGTGTACATCTTGCTATATAAAGTGCAATTATTGTAAACAGTACCTCAAAAAATAAAAAATAAATAAAAAATGAATAAAACAATATATATATATATATATATATATATATATATATATATATATATGTATGGATAGAAAAACAATTCCAGTGCAAAATGAATGTCCTAAGTGAGTGATCACTCCAATGCCACTAAATTCCTCCTGTATAAAGTGCTTCTTTTATAAAGTGCTTCTTCTATCCAGCAACCGAGTGACTTCACCACCCTCTGCCAAAATGGCCACTTACCAGATTAAATCTGTATATGCGCCTTTAGTTCATTTATGCCGCGTACACACGATCAGACTATCCGGCAGACTTAGAAAGTAGTTTTGACTCAAAAATTGTCCACCAGACAATCCGGCCGTGTGTGTGCTAGTCTGCCGGACTTTTGAAATGAATGGACTTTTCCGCACACAGAGGAAAGTTCGTTCATTTTGAACGCGGCTCCAGGTAGACGGGACAAGAGCAGGACCGGGCCACCGCTAGTAAAAGTGGAGGCCCGGCAAGAAGAACCGAAGAGGGGGACAAGACCCCCGAAGTCGGAAGAAGAGACGGCGATAGAAGACCGGGCCACCGCTAGTAAAAGAGCTAAAGGAAGAAAGCGGAGGCCCAGCAAGAAGAACTGAAAAGGGGGGCAAGACCCCGAAGAGGGGGACAAGACCCCCGAAGTCGGAAGAAGACCCCCAGGCGGCGACGAAGAAGAAAGCCGGGCTCCTCCGCTAGTAAAAGAGCTAGCAGAAGATAGCAGGGGAGTCCGGCGAGAAGACCCCCCAAGATGGAAGAAGACCCCCGGAGCTGTGCAATAAATTATTTTAAACCCTTGTGTTGTGTTTTTTTTTTACATTTTATTTTCACCAGGTGAATGGGTAGGGGTACATTGTACCCCATACTCATTCACATAGGGTGGGGGACCAGTATCTGGGGGCCCCTTATTAAAGGGGGCTCCCAGATTCCGATAAGTCCCCCGCCCGCAGACCCCGTTAACCAATGGCCAGGGTTGTCGGGAAGAGGCCCTTGTCCTCATCAACATGGGGACAAGGTGCTTTGGGATAAGGGGGCCGCACGCCCCCCCTTTCCCAAAGCACCCCCCATATTGAGGGCACGTGGCCTGGTATGGCTCAGGGGGGGTGTTCGCTTGTCCCCACCCCCTTTCCTGACCGGCCGGGCAGCGTGCTCGGATAAGGGTCTGATATGGACCTTGGGGGGACCCTCACGCCGTTTTTTCGGCATAGGGCTTCCCCTTTAAGTCCATACCAGGTGACGGGGCCAGCGACGTGTCAATCTCGCCACCGAAGGCGGTGACATTGTCTTCCTTCGCTAGTCCCGGCTACCTGGAGCCACGTTCAAAATGAACGGACTTTCCTCCGTGTGTGGGCAAGTTCGTTCATTTCAAAAGTCTGGTGGACTCCCGCCATAGTCCGGCGGACCTAGTACGCCGGAAAAGTCCGGTTGTGTGTGGGCAGATCCGCTCGTTTGGAAAGTCCAGCTGACTTTCCGGCGGTTTGTCTGCCAGACTAAGTCCGCCGGATAGTCTGATCGTGTGTACGCAGCAGTAGGATAACCACTCCGTTAAGGATTTCACCAACAGCCTTTCCAAGCAGTATATAGGAGCCTCTTGCGCTAATTGTTTCTCATAGAAATATAGGAATAGTCATCATAGACAGTGTAGTATATATTAAAAGGTTTATTTAAAAGATAAAAACCTAAATTTAAACTCACATGTGCCTGTGCCTATGCCGGCACCAAGCATGTCCAGCTGTGTACGAGGGGATGGGGTTCAGGTCTTTCTCCCTATCGCTCCTATCCCCTACAAGTAGCGGCGTGCGTCCCACAGCCTCCGAGTGCATTCCAAGCCTCGTTTTTTCATGATACCGGAAGTGACGAAACGGAAGTTCACAGCAGCCTCTACGCATTTCGCAAAATTTATTGCGTCATCAGGGGACATCGTCTAAATGACTGGGGGGATGTGTAGAGATGACACTTTGGACAAGGTGTCTGTCATGTGCAAATTTAGTTTTTGCCTCAGAACAGTAAAGGGGTTCTGATGGTTAAGTATTTAGGTTTGACTTTGACATCAGTTTGGCTGCCCTGTGTTAGAGTTCTGCCTGGTCATGTATACAGTTAAGTGCACATGACAGGCTTAGAACCAGGCCTTGTTGGACGCTTTAGGTATCAGCGTTCTTCTGAGCCAATCAGTGGGTGCACCTGGCCCCACTGAGGAGTCTGGGGAAGGGTACTTAAGATGTTGTAGTCACGTGTTCCGGGTTCGTTCGTGAGGCCATAGTGGCCTGTTCCTGATTCTGGACTGGGGTAGCCCGGCGAGGGGTCCCGGTCACGGGAGCGTGTGTCGCTCCGCAACATGGTTCGGGTGACTAACCCCAATAGACTTGCCTGGTCTGGGGTAAGGATCCATCTGTTCCCGAGTCTCGGAACCGGCTGGTCCGAGGCACAGTAACTGAGGGAGGGTTCAAGGCGTCCGGGTGTGCTCTCGGCTTGGAGGGGCACCGCAGCATGTGTAAGTGACCGGGGGAGGACTCTTCGGAGGAGGGCCAACAAGCTGGCATCCCAAGAAGTGCCTGGTTGCTGAGTTGTGAAGGACACTAAAGAATCCACGCTTTTCCAGTACTGCCAAGGAGACAGAGAACGTTCCAGGTACTGAGGAAAAGGTTCCTGTTCACTTTCTGTTACCAATTATTCAAGGTCAGAGATTTCACAAGTTCCGAATCAAAGTGCTGACTGTCATAATCTCTGGCTAGAGATTTGTTCAGCCTTGAAGCGCCCAGCTGCGAGTGGCTACTCTGTGGGTGGTATTAGAGACTTTCTGATGATTAGCAGTTCAAGATGCCTGCGTTTCTTCACCCTTGCCCTCTGTTCCCATATGAGACTGTGTTGGATGTTACCCCTGCAAATAAAAACCTATCTAAAGGACTTTTATGGTGTCAGCATCCAAAGTTGTTGGGTACTAACCCTGGGAACCCCTAGATGCGGAAGGACAAGCCAAGTGGAGGTAACAGGTAAGCCCAAAAGTTAAGGCCGCTCTGCCAAGGGTTATGGCCGCTACACAAGGATAGTTGGAGTGAGACCAGAGCATCATCTGAAATCCCCCTCATCAGAATACATACCTGCTGGACTTTGGGAAGGGGTTTTCCGACAGTCACCAAGTCAATGCGGGAGAATGATTATAGGTAGCAGAATGACAGGTACATTTTCTAGCGAGGGATACTGGCAGCAACACACATCGGTAAATCGAAACACAATCAGTAAGAAAATAATAGCTATCAATCTATAAATAACCCTTAGCCCTTGTACACACGATCGGAGATTCCTACGACCAAATCCGTCTGAGTTATTCCGACGGATTCATTCTGGACCCGGTCCGGAAGTGATGTTGCATACACACGGTCGGAGCAAGTTGTCGGAATTTGCGGTTGCCAAGAACACGGTGACGTAAGCCGTGTACAGCGGGCCTACAAAAGGGAAGTTCAGCCCCACGTCCGGCACCCTTTGGGCTCCTTCTACTGATCTCGTGTCTATCGCGTGTTAGTAAAAGTTTGGTGAGAGAAGATTCGCGCTTTTCAGATTTGTGATTCAGATCGCTACTGCTCTTCGGTTTGTGCTTGTCTTTGCGTATCTGATAATCAGTGCGTGCAGTCAGTAAGTATTTGTTTCTCATTGTGGACTATATCTTGGTATAGTACGATTTGAAAGGCATTTCTTATTGTCTGCTTGCTTCTGCTATTCAGGTCGTTCTTTCAGGCCTTGCTCTTTATCAGTGCTTTCTGTTGTCCGTTCTGACCAGCCGACCGTTTTGAAACCATGTTTCATCTATGTACTCGTCGTAGAGTTTGTGCTGTGCAGGGGCTTCGTGTTGGGGTTCTTACTTTGACACAAGCCCGGTCCATGAACAGGGAGGGGAGGCGTTTGTGGACAAAGAATTGGTTTCGCCAGCGTGATCAGTTCTCGCACATGCCTTTGCTCCGTGAGATCCGGGAGAATAATCCTGATGATTTCAGGAATTATCTCCGGATGACGGACCCCGTTTTTCACCGTCTGCTGGCTTTGCTGACCCCTTATATCAGCAGGCAGGATACCTGCATGCGGCAAACCATCACTCCGGAGCAGAGGCTCATCGCCACGTTGCGCTACTTGGCGACAGGGAGAAGCCTTCAGGACCTCAAGTTCTCTACAGGCATCTCCCCCCAGGCTCCTGGGATCATTATTCCAGAGACCTGTTCTGCCATCAGTCAGGTCCTGCAGAAGGACTATATGAAGGTAAGTTTTATCCTTTAACATCTCATTCTATGTATTTCATGATTGCTAATTTCTTGTATTTCTTTCCTCATTCCCTAATTACCATCATTGCAATATGCTCTAATTCATATACTTCCCCACCATGCTCTTCTTGGCCCATAAAACTATAGTCTAGTCACTTACCAATGTCTTTTGTCAGCTCCATAGTATTGGTTTCCCCTAAACACCCCCTATAATGTCTACAAATGTTATGTGTGTGCTTAAATTCATGCAGAGTCACTTTTTTAAATTTTTGGGGTTGTGCCAAACTCATTAGGAGCCCCCCTCCCCCCAACTGCTAGCTCAGCTGTTAGCAATCCTCTATCTGATGACTTTACCAAACCCAATACACGCTATACCTACCTTTTTGATGATCACATTTATGGATGAATTCACCTAAGCATGTAGTGCAAGGGCCTGCCTCAATACTTTTAAATGCTATTTTTATTTAGTTTTTTCACCTATTAATTACAGTGGTGTGAAAAAGTGTTTGCCCCCTTCCTCATTTCCTGTTCCTTTGCATGTTTGTCACACTTAAGTGTTTCGGAACATCAAACCAATTTAAACAATAGTCAAGGACAACACAAGTAAACACAAAATGCAATTTGTAAATGAAGGTGTTTATTATTAAAGGTGAATAAAAATCAAAACCATCATGGCCCTGTGTGAAAAAGTGATTGCCCCCCTTGTTAAAACATACTATAACTGTGGTTGTCCAGACCTGAGTTCAATTTCTCTAGCCACACCCAGGCCTGATTATTGCCACACCTGTTCACAATCAAGGCATCACTTAAATAGGAGCTGCTTGACACAATAAGGTCCACCAGAAGATCCTTAAAAGCTACACATCATGCCGAGACCCAAAGAAATTCAGGAACAATTGAGAAAGAAAGTAATTGAGATCTATCAGTCTGGAAAGGGTTATAAAGCCATTTCCAAAGCTTTGGGAATCCAGCGAACCACAGTGAGAGCCATTATCCACAAATGGCGAAGACATGGAACAGTGGTGAACCTTCCCAGGAGTGGCCGGCCGCCCAAAATTACCCCAAGAGCGCAGCGACGACTCATCCAAGAGGTCACAAAAGACCCCACAACAACGTCCAAGGAACTGCAGGCCTCACTTGCCTCAGTTAAGGTCAGCGTTCATGCCTCCACCATCAGGAAAAGACTGGGCAAAAATGGCCTGCATGGCAGAGTTCCAAGGAGAAAACCACTGCTGAGCAAAAAGAACATCAAAGCTCGTCTCAATTTCTCCACAACACATCTTGATGACCCCCAAGACTTTTGGGACAACATTCTGTGGACCGATGAGACAAAAGTGGAACTCTTTGGAAGGTGTGTGTCCAAGTATATCTGGCGTAGAAGGAACACTGCATTTCATAAAAAGAACATTATACCAACAGTAAAATATGGTGGTGGTAGTGTGATGGTCTGGGGCTGTTTTGCTGCTTCAGGACCTGGAAGACTTGCCGTGATAAAAGGAACTATGAATTCTGCTGTCTACCAAGAGATCCTGAAGGAGAATGTCCGACCATCTGTTTGTGTACTCAAACTGAAACGAACTTGGGTTCTGCAGCAGGACAATGATCCTAAACACACCAGCAAGTCCACCACCGAATGGCTGAAGAAAAACAAAATGAAGACTTTGGAGTGGCCTAGCCAAAGTCCTGACCTGAATCCTATTGAGATGTTGTGGTATGACCTTAAAAAGGCCGTTCATGCTCGAAAACCCTCTAATGTAACTGAATTAGGACAATTCTGCAAAGATGAGTGGGCCAAATTTCCTCCAGGACGCTGTAAAAGCCTCATTGCACGTTATCGCAAACGCTTGGTTGCAGTTGTTGCTGCTAAGGGTGGCCCAACCAGTTATTAGGTTTAGGGGGCAATCACTTTTTCACACAGGGCCATGATGGTTTGGATTTTTTTTCACCTTTAATAATAAACACCTTCATTTACTAATTGCATTTTGTGTTTACTTGTGTTGTCCTTGACTATTGTTTAAATTGGTTTGATGTTCCGAAACACTTAAGTGTGACAAACATGCAAAGGAACAGGAAATGAGGAAGGGGGCAAACACTTTTTCACACCACTGTATCTTGATATGTAATAGCAGAATGTCAAAATCTGCTTCCATTTTGGTTTCTTTTTGGTATTATGACACTTCTTACCTGTCCAGTGGGCTGCCAATAGTGTAACTAAGGAGGGGCTTCCCAAAGTATCACACATTATTTAGGCATTCAGCTCTCAATCAAGTGGAGAGGGTTACCTGTCCAAAACATCCCCCCTCATTTTTTAGCAAGGGCCCATCAGATGGGGGGGGGGGGGGGGGGGGGGTGGCGGGGTGATGACTCTCATAAGGGGACCTTATACTTTAGGCTTTAAATACTCAGTTCCCAAGATGTTATACTAATTTTGAACAAAAATGTTGGTGTCTAATCTGCTTGCAATGTTTATTTGTCAAATTACTAATTTTGGTTCTTGTTTCACTCCACAGTGTCCTTCAACGCCACAGGAATGGCAGACTGTGGCCTCCCACTTTGCCAGTCGTTGGGACTTTCCCAATTGTGGAGGAGCAATAGATGGGAAGCACATTTGCATTGTCCCACCACCCAACTCGGGGTCGTACTATTTTAACTACAAGGGGTTTAATAGTATTGTGATGTTGGCGGTGGTGTCTGCGACATATGAGTTTTTGTATGTGGACCAGGGCTGGACTGGGACAGAAATTTGGCCCTGGACGTCATCCAGACCGGCCCACTTACGTTTTGAGTGTCCCATCAGCATCCCCTTTACATCAGATTCTCATCAGCAGCCCCCTTACATCAGAGTCCCACCACAAGTTCCTTACATCAGAGTCCCACCACCAGTTCCTTACATCAGAGTCCCACCACCAGCTCCTTACATCAGAGTCCCACCACCAGCTCCTTACATCAGAGTCCCACCACCAGTTCCTTACATCAGAGTCCCACCACCAGCTCCTTACATCAGAGTCCCACCACCAGCTCCTTACATCAGAGTCCCACCACCAGTTCCTTACATCAGAGTCCCACCACCAGTTCCTTACATCAGAGTCCCACCACCAGCTCCTTACATCAGAGTCCCACCACCAGTTCCTTACATCAGAGTCCCACCACCAGTTCCTTACATCAGAGTCCCACCACCAGTTCCTTACATCAGAGTCCCACCACCAGTTCCTTACATCAGAGTCCCACCACCAGCTCCTTACATCAGAGTCCCACCACCAGCTCCTTACATCAGAGTCCCACCACCAGCTCCTTACATCAGAGTCCCACCACCAGCTCCTTACATCAGAGTCCCACCACCAGCTCCTTACATCAGAGTCCCACCACCAGTTCCTTACATCAGAGTCCCACCACCAGCTCCTTACATCAGAGTCCCACCACCAGCTCCTTACATCAGAGTCCCACCACCAGCTCCTTACATCAGAGTCCCACCACCAGCTCCTTACATCAGAGTCCCACCACCAGCTCCTTACATCAGAGTCCCACCACCAGCTCCTTACATCAGAGTCCCACCACCAGCTCCTTACATCAGAGTCCCACCACCAGCTCCTTACATCAGAGTCCCACCACCAGCTCCTTACATCAGAGTCCCACCACCAGTTCCTTACATCAGAGTCCCACCACCAGCTCGTTACATCAGAGTCCCACCACCAGTTCCTTACATCAGAGTCCCACCACCAGTTCCTTACATCAGAGTCCCACCACCAGCTCGTTACATCAGAGTCCCACCACCAGCTCGTTACATCAGAGTCCCACCACCAGCTCGTTACATCAGAGTCCCACCACCAGCTCGTTACATCAGAGTCCCACCACCAGCTCGTTACATCAGAGTCCCACCACCAGCTCGTTACATCAGAGTCCCACCACCAGCTCGTTACATCAGAGTCCCACCACCAGCTCGTTACATCAGAGTCCCACCACCAGCTCGTTACATCAGAGTCCCACCACCAGCTCGTTACATCAGAGTCCCACCACCAGCTCGTTACATCAGAGTCCCACCACCAGCTCGTTACATCAGAGTCCCACCACCAGCTCGTTACATCAGAGTCCCACCACCAGCTCCTTACATCAGAGTCCCACCACCAGCTCCTTACATCAGAGTCCCACCACCAGCTCCTTACATCAGAGTCCCACCACCAGCTCCTTACATCAAAGTCCCACCACCAGCTCCTTACATCAGAGTGTCCCCCTCCCACATGTACTCACGGTTCTAAAGGCAGCCTCTCTTCTTCCTCTCTCCAGTCATGTGATAACAAGCGATAGGGGAGAGAGGAAGGAAAGTCTGCTGACCGTGTCTATCTCCCCCTGCAGGCTGGAGGGAGCAGAAAGCCTAATGCTCTCTCCAGCATATCTCGGAGACTGCTCCTCCTGACAGGAGTGAAATCGAAATCACTCACTGTCAGAGAGGAGCGGCTCCAGGACTGCACCAGACCGGCCCACTGAGCCATCGGCCCACCGGGAATCTCCCGGTAGTCCCGATGGCCAGTACATGCCTGATGTGGACGTGGGGCAAAATGGACAGATGTCGGATGGTGGAGTCTTCGCACGGACGGAGTTCTACTGGCATCTCCAGAGTGGCAGTCTGGGCTTGCCACCCCCAGAGGAGAATCAGGAAGGACTCCCGTTCGTCTTCGTCGTGGATGAGGCGTTTGCCCTTTTTACTTTGAAACTCCTTAATTTACTGCTTGGCTTGCTTTTAGGTGTCTCCTAGGTAAATTTAGTTTTTTTCTTGTTGTGCCTTTTTCACCAGCAGTGCAAACACAAATTATGAGCGAGATGAGGGGACAGTCTCTTCTTCATATAAGCTTATTATGTTGTGGGTCTGCTACACACACACCTTGTTTTTGGTAACTAATGTATGTAGTGCATTACTGACCAAAATCGTGCTCATTTTCAGCACCATGGCAGGAAAATGGCATGATTGTCCAAATTTACACATCACTGTGGGTGTTTTTTACTAAAGGCACATCCACTGTGCACTGCAAGTGCACTGCAAAAGTACACCTGAAACTGCTTTTGGAGTGCAAAGTGGAGTTTCCTTTAGTAAATAACACCCATTCTCACCGCAAACTAAAATTTTACTCCAAATACATGTTTGGCACAATGAAAAAGGAAGCCACACATTGTTGATAATTAAACTTTTTAATACAAGCACATTCACATGTGCGTTTAGAAATGTTTTTTTACAACAAACCAAGAAATTGTGTGTATCAAAAACAGACTTTCTGATGAATTTGGTTTACTTGGTGTTTTGGTGTAAACAGGCATGTATCAAAGCGTAAAATACAGAACACATGAACTTGTAAAGTTCAACTTTGAAAAGTGAAGATAATATCAGACATGAGTATGTACAAACTGGGCTGATATTGCCTTCATCACATGGGGTGTCACCCCTGGAAAATCCAAATTTG
Source organism: Lithobates pipiens (assembly GCF_037356315.1). Classification (NCBI taxonomy): domain Eukaryota; kingdom Metazoa; phylum Chordata; class Amphibia; order Anura; family Ranidae; genus Lithobates; species Lithobates pipiens. The sequence goes on along the minus strand of NW_027507784.1, from coordinate 251,031,798 downwards.
GAAGATGCACACAGTGTGTCAACATGTGCTATCTCCCATCATGGGGGATCAATGTACATGCTTTGGGGATGCAACCCCTTCATCTCAGCCACTTTCCACAAAACGCGTACATTGATCCCCCATGATTGGAGCTAGCACATGTTTACACACTCTGTGCATCTTCCAAATTTGGATTTTCAAAAAATACAAAAGTTGTGTTTTAAAATATCAAAATTAAAACCCTAGCTATTTTTTGGTGTTTCACACTCTCCCCAAAACATCAATGATGTTTTTCATTTTATTTTTAACATCATTGATGTTATGCTGTATATTTTCCAAATCCTGATTGCACCCCATTATCTCCCCAATCAAGATCTGGGCACTTTCACTGGTAAAACGGGAATCTTCTTCCACATCACCTACAAAACAAAGCAAAAAAACACACCATGTAATAAAAATATGGTGATATACATTGATGAGCTTACCGGAAGCTGTGTTCTCCGACACTCACCTGTTGTGGTGACAATTTGCCCAACCTCAACGATCTCTCCTTCTTCCTCCTCCTCCTGCTCCTCTGCTTCTGGTTTTCGAGATTGCCCTTCTTTGGGAGGGGTGTGGTCCCTGGTGTCCTCATACTTGCTGAGTCTTCTCTCCCCTATGAGAATGTAAAAAAAAGAATAGTTAGCACACAGAGGGCAGAAATAGGAATATGAGACATTGCTTGGAAGTGTTGTACAATTGTGTTTTTTGGCCGAGTTCCAAGGTGAGAACATTATTGTGGACACTTTGTTAAGCTGGAATACTTACCTGCAGAATGATGTTTCTTACGAACGAATGAAGCCATGAACTTGAAAGTGGCCATTTTAAAATGCACAACATGAAATCAAAGCACATGGAGCAGTATGCAAGCAAGAATAATCATATGATCACACAACTACTTACTTTTTTGAAGAACACGCTTGATCCTTCTGTACTGCTCGTGCTCCCTCAGTTTCAGGTCTGACCAGCGTTTTCTCAGTTGATCCTTGGATCGGCGTACCCCAAAATTCTTCTGAAGACTCTTCACAACTTCAGTCATGATCTTGGCCTTTCTGATATTTGGGTTTGGGTAAGGTCCATACTTCCCATCATAGTCGGTCCTGTTCAATATGTCCCCCATCTCCAACATCTCTCCAACATCTCTCCAAAAGACATATTTGAGGCCTTAAATCTTCTCTTCCAGGATCGGGACGTTTCAGGCTCCGGGCTTTCCTCACCCTCCTCCTCGTTAGTGGAACTGTGATTGCGCACCTGTGTTCTCTCTGCCATGTGCTCTCCCCACTGCACCGGTTGGGATTTGAACCAGTGACCCTTCTTACTGCTAGGTGAGAGTGCTAACCACTACACCACTGTGCCGCCCCTCACTGTGCCTAAGGAAGACGAGTGAGTGATGGCCTGGGTTCAGTCTGGTCTGCCAGAAGATGCAGCCTCTTGAAGAACCACATCCTGGGGACATAAATGGCATCTGATTTTCCTGATCTCTAGGACTTCTGGACCAGACTACTCTCCCTGAGATATGTACTCCTCAGGCCACCAATTTTTCTTATTCTAATTTGTTCATGTCTGCCCTGGGGGCCAAAAGCTGCACCAAAGTAACAAGTTTCTCCAGCGCTGCGTTCCTCTTTTTATTTTATTGCGACCAAAATAAAGGTTATTTTTGTTTGATGAAATACTTGCGTATGTGTTTTCCTTCCAAAAGGCCAGTTTATTTTGTGAGCAGGCAGGTACATTTCCCCCAAAAAAGTGAAATGAATAACAAGGGGTACCAACACTAAACAACCTCCTGTAGATTAAAAAAGAAAATCTAAAAAATATAATAATGTTGTTGTGGTAATTTCCGATCGGACACATTCCGTCGGAATCTCCTGTGTACAAGGGCTAAGGGAAGTGGGAGGAGGTATATAAATTCCCACCAAGACTAGCTGTAGACATTCCATTATGGCGTGTAGCACAATATAGCTTCCATCTCGGTCCAGCTCCAGGTGCAGCAAACGGAAGGGTAAAGATTTACACACCAGGATGCTCATACAAAATTAGAATATGTTGAGTGGTAGTGATGGCCCACCCAGGTGTCAGCAGATGTCATACACAGACATCCAATTCAGGTGATCAGATCGTTGGGCTGCACCAAGGAATTAGGAACAAACAAGTGAAAAAAGTAAGTTTATTTAAAATAAAGACGCACGTGCAAACCAAACAGCAAACCATAAACAAGTAATAAGTGTAAGACACAGCAAAACCCCAAAACACCTACCGTATTTATCGGCGTATAACACGCACTTTTTCCCTCTTAAAATCGAGGGAAAGTCGTGGGTGCGTGTTATACGCCGATCCCCACTGTCTGTGAGGCTAAAATACTGAGCGCCGCCGAAAAAGACCGAGCGCCGCCGAAAAAGACCAAGCCGTCTGCTCGGCTCCGCTCGTAGTCCCGCCTCCCTGCTGTTTCTGGAGCGAGCGCTGCCGAAAAAAACCGAGCCGACTCTACTGTGTACTCGGCTCGGCTCGGCTTGCAGTCCCGCCCAGTATTTTTCAGCGGCGCTCGCTCGGTCTGTCTCGGCGGCGGGATATTTAAAAATGGGCAAGGCTGCAAACGGTGCTGGGCGAGCTGGAAATGACACTGGCAAGCTGCAAATGACACTATGCAAGGCTGCAAACAGGGGTGGGCAAGCTGCAAATGACACTGATCATTCTGCAATTATGGACAAGGCTGCAGATGCACACTGATAAGGCTGCATTGACGGGCATTTAAATGTAAGGTTTTTTTCCCTTAAACTTCCCTCCTAAAACTTTTTTCCTTAAAATGACCTCCTAAACTTGGGGTGCGTGTTATACCCCGATAAATACGGAAACTAAATAATAATCATATGTTCATAAGCACAGTAAACAAACATAAATAACCCAGGCAGGGGCAAAAGCAAAATGGTAACAGAAGCCAAGAATGAATAAACAGACTGTAATGGGAGCAGGGAGCAGGTACAGGGAACAGATCTTAAGGACAGGGTACATGGAATGGAATTCAGGACAAAAGCAGGAACAAAGCAGGTTCAGGCAGGGACAAGGCTAGCAGAGAGAATTCTGAAGCATTTGAGCTTTGGTTCAGGATGGGTTTATATAGACCAGCAGACCCACAACAGGTGTGCTTGATAGCCACCAGAATTACACCCTTTGATGCTGAGCGTAACAGTGCCACCAGCAGGTGAAACCAGTAATAACACCGTTCCTGACACCAGGGCTTTTTTAGGTTAATGATTTCTTAAGATTTGGGCATGGTGTGGCCTTATTCTCAATGTTTCTCCACAATGTGGTCTGGTGGGGTTTGGTCCATTCTTGCAATTGGGATAGAATGGTGGCTAGGTAGTAATCTTTGATATCTGTGTATCCCATTCCTCCTGTCATTCTATGTTTAATGAGTATAATGAGTGTTTGATTCTTATTTTTTTACCCTGCCATATATAATGACTATCAAATGTTTGTAGAGAATTGAGATATAAGGGGGATAGTGGGATGACTAATGTGCGAAATATGTATAGTACTCTAGGTAAGATGAGCATTTTGAAAGCTGCTAACCTACCTGACCAAGAAAGTTCAAATTTGGCTAATTTGTTTGTTTCCTTAATTAACATTTGTTTGGTTTCCAAGTAATTATTGCTGAACAACCCTTTTAATGATTTGGTGAGTGTGATACCCAAGTAAGATATAGCAGTTTCTGCCCATGGATATATATAAAGATTGCGTAGAATATTACTGGTTTTTGCATCAAGACCTAGATCTACAATGTATGACTTTGTTTAATTGACTTTATAATACAAAATAGAGCTGAATTTCATTAGGACATTTTGAACTGCAGCCAGGGAAGAGACTGGATTAGTGAGCATCATTATTATATCATCAGCAAACAGGTTGATTTTATGTTCAGTGTGTCCAATTTTGAAACCTATGATATTTCTATTCGTTCTGATGTGTTCCGCCAGGGGCTCCATTATTAGGTTGAAAATAAGTGGTGATAAGAGACATCCCTGGCGGGTTCCATTTGTGATTGGGAATGGTCATGAAATCATCACTTCTGTGTATACTTGGGCTGAGGAGGATGAGTACAGTATATGGCCCTGGAAGCCACATTTATGGAGTGTTGCCTCCAAATATGCCCAATGGCCTCTATTGAATGCCTTCTCTGCATCCAGAGAAATGAGCAGAGAAAGCGTTCTGTTGGTCTCAGCGTAGTGAATTATGTTGATGAGTCTCTGGGGTTGTGTTATGAGTCTGTCTCCCTTTTGTAAATCCAGATTGGTTTGGGTGTATTAATGTGGGCATGATTTGAACTAGTCTAGTTGCTATGAGTTTGGCATATATCTTTGTGTCTATGTTAAGAAGCGAGATTGGTCTGAAGTTTTGAGGTGTGGTAGGTTCTTTCTCTGGCTTCGGTAATGTAATTATCAGAGCGTTAAGCATTTCATTTGAGAAGGGAAGAGGAGGAGGCAGCGTCACTGCACATTTGTGAAAGGTGAGGTGCTAAGTTGTTGCAAAATTGTTTGTAGTATTCGCCTGTAAGGCCATCTGGGCCTGGGGATTTATTAGATGGCAAGGTAGAGATGATATTTAGAATCTCTAGGGAGGTGAATGGTGCCTTTAGTTCAATGAGGTGTTGTTGTGAGAGTTTTCGAAGCTTAATTGCAAAAAAAATGAGTTAATATCTGCTAAGGATAGTTGGTTGGTGCTTGTGTCATCCTTTAAGTTGTATAGTGTGTGGTAGTAATGGCTGAATGCGTCTGAAATAGCTTGAGGGTCAATGAGTTTTTGTTTGGTGGCTATATGGAAGAGGTCTGGAATCTTGGATTTAATGTGATGGCCTTTGATTCTAATTACTAGTGCTTTCCCCCCTTTGTTTCCTGTAGTGTAGTGATTTGCTTTAAATTTTGTTTGAGTGTTAGTGTGTGACTCTAAAAGCATGTTTCTTAGTTCTTGCCTAAGGAGGACTAATTTTTATTTTAGTGTGGGATTGTGGTGACTTCAATATAGTACCAGATAACAAGTTGGATACTTCATCTCGTAATTCCAGAATCGTGTCTCTTATGGGTTCATTCATACGGAACAGCAAGCTATATGACATCTGGAGATGTCATCATTCCACAGAATGAGACCACTCTTTCTTCTCCCACAGGCATAATTTGTACACCCGGATTGTCTATCTTCTAGTTGATAAATGGATGCTAACCAAAACAACAGACTCTACTATCGGAACAATCACGTGGTCAGTCCATGCCCCAGTATAAGTTGATGTGGCTCACTGTCCACACCCCTCGTGACATGTGGTATGGAGAGCAAAAGCATCAATTATTCAATCTCCCGAACATTCTACCTACATACGCAAACACCTTGAGGAATTCTTCGAATTAAACAAAGGATCGACTTCGAACAACACTATTCTCTAGAATGCTCATAAAGCGTTTGTTAGAGGAATTATTATACAGCTCAGTGCTAGGGAGAAGAGGAGGAGATCACAGCGTCTAGACACTATAATATCTACCATTAAAACACTAGACGAACAAAACCAGTCTTCTTTCATCTTCTTTCTTCTGGTCTTCTTCCTTCTTCCTTTCTTCATCCTGTGGTTTCTTCCTCCATCTTCTTCTTCCTCCGATCCTTTTCTTGCTCCGATCCGCTTCTTCTTGCTCCGGTGTTCTTGTCCGGCATCTTCCTCCACGGCGTCTCTTCTTGGTTCTCGGGTTGCTCGTCACAATGGGAGGCTCCCACTGTGAGATGCTTCTCTTCTTATGACAGTTCTTTTATAATGGAGGGTGGGGGCCACCTGGTGACTCCGCCCCCCTCTGACGCATAGAACGGCATGGATGAAGAAAGGAAGAAGGAAGAAGACCAGAAGAAAGAAGACGAAAGAAGACTTTAATAAAGGAATTGTCAAAGACCGTCTCCTGTAATTTTTAACACTTTTTGTCACTTTTTTGGTGAAATGGTAGGGGTACTTTTGTACCCCCTTACCATTTCACACGGGGTGGAGGCTGGGATCTGGGGGACCTCTTGTTAAAGGGAGCTTCCAGATTCCGATAAACCCCCCGCCCGCAGACCCCCACAACCACCTGCCAGGGTTGTGGGGATGAGGCCCTTGTCTTCATCAACATGGGGGCAAGGTGCTTTGAGGGGCTACCTCAAAGCACCCTCCCAATGTTGAGGGCATGTGGCCTGGTACAGTTCAGGGGGGGCGCTCTCTCGTCCCCCACTCTTTTCCTGCCAGGTTGCATGCTCGGATAAGGGTCTCGTATGGATTTTGAGGGGGACCCCCACGCCATTTTTTTTTGGCACGGGGTTCCCCTTAAAATCCATGCTAGACCTGAAAGGCTTGGTATGGATTTTGAGGGGGACCCCCACTCCATTTTTTTTTTAGCGCGGGGTTCCCCTTAATATCCATACCAGACCTGAAGGGCCTGGTATGCTCTTGAAGGGGAACCCATGCCGTTTTTTTTTTTACATTAAAGTCGCGTTGTAAGTCACGCTGTGATTCACACTCAAGTCGTGTCCAAGTAGCCTCCCAAAGTCGTGCTGGAAGTCGTGTTGCCCCTGTCTGAATGAATGGACTGTTATGATACAAATTCAATAGACACAGATTGTTATTGTTAGGCCGCGTACACACGCGGGGACTGTTCGCTCAACTTTGTCCGCTGAACAGTGTTTCGGCGGACAGTCCGCTCGTGTGTGGGCTTTCAGCGGACAGTTTCAGCGAACAGTCTGCTGAACAAAGTTTTTCGGAATTTCCGAAAAACTGTCCGCTGAAACTTTGTTTCAGCGAACAGTCCCCTCGTGTGTAGGCTTGTTCGTCAAACTAAGTTCCGCGCATGCTCAGAAAGGATTTACACACCGAAGTTTGCATTGCAGTGTATAGGACGTCGTTTTCTAGTCCCGTCGTACGTGCCGTTCACGTCATCGCGCACGGTTTCAGCGGACTGTTCGTTCGTCGTGTGTGGCCAAGTCCGTCCATGCTAATTTTGAGCGGACTGTCCGCTGAAACTGTTTGACGAACAAAGTTGAGCGAACAGTCCCCGCGTGTGTACGCGGCCTCAGAGTCACGTCAAATCTCCTATCTGTATGGAACTGTGTCAAAATGAAAATTAAAATAAAGCATTTATTTAGGTCGGATCTTTTGTTTTTCGGATTCTGTGCTTTCGTTATTGTTTGTCAAAATGATAACAAAAATACCTGAAATTCGGACGAAAACAAATGCACATGTCTATTGCCTACCAGAGCTGAGTTAGCATGTAACTAGATGGATGCTTAACATATGAGGATTGTGCGGACCCTCTGTGAGTGGTGATTGTTGCTTCAGGTGTTTCTGGGATAATATGCCATTGTTTGAGAAGTTTTATTCCTTCTTGGACCATGGTGATGATATGTTTGACTCCATTTTTGGTGACAATGATTTTGGTAGGGAATCCCCATTGGTATGGGATTTTGTTAATGTTTAGTGGTTTATATCACAGTGCCCACTTTACATCACACCCCCTTTACATTACAGAGTCCCCAATACATCAAAGTAAAGGGAACTCCACTGTAAAGGTGCACTGTAGGTGCACATGAAGTGGTGCTGTGATGTGAAGGGGAACTGAGGACACTGTGGGACTGCTGTAAAGGGGGAACTGTGATGTAAAGGGGGAATGTGGACACTGTATAGACATGTGCAGAGTGAAATATTTCGTTTCGGAATTTAGTTTTCGTCCGAAAAATAAATTTATTTAGTTACTCCCGAAATTCGTTTTTATTTATTTTGTTTTTCATTCAAAAATTGCATTCGTCCAAAAATCCACATGAATTATGGTCAAATCTGTCTTTGAAGGCTTATGGTGTCTGTCGAATGTATAAAGATGATTCGACGGAGCTGCTAAACTCTATATAGCCTATAGGCGGAGCATTTGACTCCGGAAATGTATGATTGCAGTGTCGTACAATTTGTGTTTTTCGTTGCTTTGTCGAATCTCCGTCGTTCATGTTGAATGAATGGTCTATAAGTCTCACAGTGTCAGGTGTCAGATAGTAAGTGACTGATAATAACGAATATGGCGGCAACCCATTGTGAGAGCGACATGGAGGCATTGGAGGACGTTCCTGGGTCATCTACAAGTGTTTCTGTATATATATTATAAACTCGTTCAAACAGAAACTAGTGGACTGGTGATAGCGATCACTGATCAGTCAGGAAACAAGATTCTATAATTCTAAATAATAATAATAATAATAAATCCCCCCCACAACACAGGCAGCCTCTGAGGCTATCACAACAACACTAGCAGCAACACTAGTATCACTATAAGGTTCTCACACTAACACAATAGCAGAAGATTATTAGGAAAAAGCTCAGTTGTTCTGCTGCTGTGCTTATGCTTAATAATAATTCAGGTTCTCTGACAAGTGACAATTCAAACAGACCAGCTAAGATTCACTGTCTTCTGAAATGATTCAGTGTGTGTCTCTCTCTGCTAGCAATCATAAGTGAAAGTAAGTTGGCTGTATGTGTGTACTTAGTTCTAGCTATTTTACTGCTCCTCCTCTTTGGTTACAATCAGCCAATAACATTCATCATCATCATTATTTTTATTTGACTTCCCCCACCCAATTCCAGAATCTTTTCTCTCTGTCTAATCTTTTCTCTCTATGTCGAATATTTTCTCTCTGTCGAATCTTTTCTCTATATAATCTTGGACTAATAGAGGTAAGGTTAGGCACATTCGACCACAGGTTCAGTAGGCACAGATTGTTATTGTCAGAGTCATGTTGAATCTCCTATTCTATATTGAACTGTTGTAACAACATAAATGAAAATAAAGCATTTATTTATGTCGGAACTTTCGTTTTTTCGGATTCTGTGCTTTCATTATCGTTTGTCAAAACGAAAACAAAAATACCTGAAATTCAGACGAAAAATGCATTAGGACAAAAACGAATGCACATGTCTAGACACTGATATAAGGGGGATTGTGCTGTAAAGGGGGGTTGTGGTATTAAGCGGGCGGAGGACAGACTTTGTGAATATGCCATTCCCCAACCCTTCCACCACAACCACCATCCTCACCCAGCCCATTGCACCCCCCCCCCCCTCCCCTGGTCACTAGGAAGATTGGCTACATGAAACCGGTTCCTGAAGACAAAAAGATTGGCGACCGCTGCCTTAGTCCATTATCAAAAACTTTTGAGAAAAGAAGAGACATAAGAGACATGCAATATAAGGGACATGGAAGAAGAAATTAGAAAAGTGTCCCCCTGGGATTTGCCCCCCCCCCCCCCCCCCCATAACCCATTTGTTTTTTAAATTGATTATATTTCTAGGGGAGAAGTGCAGGATTAAAAAACAAAACAAAAAAACAAACACATACAGACAACTTTTTCCTCCTGACAGAAACCATGAATCAGACCGAGACAGAAGTGCAGTAAAAATCACCCTTGTTTAACCACTTGCTTACTGGGCACTTAAACACCCTTCCTGCCCAGACCAATTTTCAGCTTTCGGTGCTCTCACACTTTGAATGACAATTACTCAGTCATGCAACACTGTACCCAAATTAATTTTTTGTCCTTTTTTTCCCACAAATAGAGCTTTCTTTTGGTGGTATTTGATCACCTCTGGGGTTTTTATTTTTTGCGCTATAAATGAAAAAAGACCGAAAATTTTGATAAAAAACGCATATTTCTTTGTTTCTTTGACAGAATTATGCAAATTATTAATTTTTCTTCATAAATTTTGGCCACAATTTATACTGCTACATATCTTTGGTAAAAATAACCCAAATTAGTGGATATTATTTGGTCTTTGTGAAAGTTAGAGAGTCTACAAGCTGTGGTGCGAATCGCACAAAATTGATCACTTCTGATGTACTGGTGGCCGATCTCATTTCTTGTGACCCGAACAAGTCAGTAAAGTACAAACACCCCCCAAATGACCCCTTTTTGGAAAGTAGACATTCCAAGGTATTTAGTAAAAGGCATAGTGAGCTTTTTGATGTTGTCATTTTTTTCCCACAACTCTTTGCAAAATTAAGATTTTTCATTTTTTTTTTCTCCACAAAATTGTCATTGTAATAGGTTATTTCTCTCACGTGGCATGTGTATACCACAAATGACACCCCCCAAAAAATTCTGCTACTCCTCCTGAGTATTACAATATGACATGTGTGGGACTTTTTCACAGCCTGGCCACATAGAGAGGCCCAACATGCAGGTAGCGCCATCATGTGTTCTAGGAACATAAATTACACATCTAACTTGTTGACTATTTATTACGCTTTTGAAGCACCAGGACAATGACACGTGACACTGATGACAGATGGCACTGATACGTGGCAATGATGACACTTATACGTGGCACTGATGACACGTGGCACTGATGACAGATGGCACTAATATGTGGCACTGATGACAGATGGCACTAATATGTGGCACTGATGACACATGGCACTTATACGTGGCACTGACACGTGGCACTAATATGTGGCACTAATACGTGCCACCGATGACAGATTGCACTAATACATGGCACCGATGACGCGTGACACTGATGACAGATAGCACTGATAAGTGGCATTGATGACACGTGACACTGACAACAGATGGCACGTGACACTGACAGGTGGCACTGATGAAAAATGGCACTGATACGTGGCACTGATGACAGATGGCACTAATACGTGGCACTGATGACAGATGGCACTATGTGGCACTGATGACACGTGGCACTGATGACAGATGGCACTTATACGTGGCACTGATGACAGATGGCACTGGGGACAAATGGCACTGGGGGCAGGTGGCACTGGGGGCAGGTGGCACTGGGATGGATGGCACTGGGGGCAGGTAGCACTGGGGTGGATGGCACTGGGGCGGATGGCACTGGGGCAGATGGCACTGGGGCAGATGGCACAGGGGCAGATGGCACTGGGGCAGATGGCACTGCTGGGGGAGGATGGCACTGCTGGGGGAGGATGGCACTTTTTACTTAACTTTTTTTTTTCTTCAGCTCAAGCCAGAACGGCTGCCGCTGCAGCCGTTCATCTCTCCCCTCTCACACTGTCTGTGTGAGGAGGGAGAGCGGCGCTGAGAGATGATCTCATATGTTTACATATGAGATCATCTCCCATTGGATACGCCGATCGCGCTGTAAACGGCCGCTGTGATTGACCGTTTACAGCGATCACAGAACTTCCGCGATGCGCGCCCGCGGCGGCGCGCATTGCGGAAGTAAACATTAGGACATCCAGGGACGGCCTCCCGGACGAACGCGCCTGCCCTACGGCCGTCATTCGGCTATAGGGCGGGCGCGAGGTGGTTAATAATAATAGTAAAAGGTAAACAGAGCAAATGTAGTGTCAGAAATCATGAACCAGAAGAGACAGAAGTACAATTAAATCACACTTCTTTATTAATAAAAAAAATAAAAAGGTAAATAGAGTAAGCGTAGTCAAAGCATAGCCAGAGTCCAGTAACCAGATCGAGTAGTCAGCCAGGCCAGAGTTCAGTAACCAAATCGGGTAATCAGACAGACCAGAAGTCAGGGATCCAAGTAAAGGAACAGCAAGCAGGATAAGGAGCCAGAAGGGATGTCAGCAAGCCAGTCTGTAAACAGGTACGCAGGAGATGGTTTCTTGTGATGTGACCAAGGCGAAGGCAGAGATGAAGTGAGCTGGACAGCTTTAAGTAGGCAGGTCAGACGAGCAGGATCAGGAACAGCTGGGTAACTGTGGAGATAGATGAGAGCTGGCAATTAGCTGACAGCTGAGCAGCCAGCCCAGAGAAGGAAGGGCTAAGCCAGCCCTGACAGTACCCCCTCCTCAATGACCCCTCTCCCTTGGAGGGCCACTGGGCTGGAGGGGAATACGTCTATGGAAATCGCAGAGGAGGGCAGGGGCATGTACATCTGAGGATGAAACCCAGGAGTGTTCCTCCGGACTGTACCCCTTCCAATGTACCAGGTACTGTATGTGCCCACGGAACCTACGGGAGTCAACAATGGATTGTACCTCATACTCCTCATGGTTCTCAACCTGTATAGGATTAGACATGTGCATTCGTTTTCGTCCGAATGCATTTTCGTCCGAATTTCAGCTATTTTCGTTTTTGTTTTGACAAACGATAACGAAAGCACAGAATCCGAAAAACAAAAGATCCAACATAAATAAATGCTTTATTTTCATTTTAGTTTTTACGACAGTTCGATATAGAATAGGAGATTCGACTTGACTCTGACAATAGCAATCTGTGTCTATAGAACCTGTGGTCGAACGTGCCTAACCCTATTAGTCCAAGATTATATAGAGAAAATATTCGACAGAGAAAAAAAGATTTGACAGAGAGAAAAGATTCTGCAAGTTACTGTCCTAAAAAGTGTTTGGGGACCCGGGTCCTGCCCCAGGGGACATGGATCAATGCAAAAAAAAGTTTTAAAAACGGCCGTTTTTTCGGGAGCGGTGATTTTAATAATGATTAAAGTGAAACAATAAAAGTGTAATATTCCTATAAATTTCGTAGGGTGGGGGGGGGTGTCTATAGTATGCCTGTGAAGGGGCGCATGTTTTTGGTGCTTAGAACTGTCCCTGCACAAAGTGTCATTTATGCAGGAAAAAAAGTCCTTTAAAATCACTCGCAGCTATTATGAATTGTCGGCTCCGTAATACAGAGAACACTCATTGAAAGTCATTGATAAAAAAAAAAAAGCGTGGGGGTCCCCCAAATTCAATTACCAGGCCCTTCAGGTCTGGTATGGATATTAAGGGGAACCCTGCGTCAAATGTAAAAAAAAATTGACGTGGGGTTCCCCCTAAATATCAATACCAGACCCTTTATCCGAGCACACAACCTGGCAGGCCGCAGGAAAAGAGGGGGGGACGAGAGAGCGGCCCCCCCTCCCTCCTGAACCGTACCAGGCCACATGCCCTCAACATTGGGAGGATGCTTTGGGGGTCTGTGACTCCTCAAAGCACCTTGTCCCCATGTTGATGGGGAGAAGGGCCCCATCCCCACAACCGTGGCCGGTGGTTGTGGGGGTCTGCGGGCGGGGGGCTTATCAGAATCTGGAAGCCCCCTTTAACAAGGGGACCCCCAGATCCTGCCCCCCCTGTTTGAAATGGTAAGGGGGTACAAAAGTACCCCTACCATTTCAAAGGACTTTTTTTTTTTTTTAAAGGACTTTTTTTCCTGCATAAATGACACTTTGTGCAGGGACAGTTCTAAGCACCAGAAACATGTGCCCCTTCACAGGCATACTATAGACACAGAAATTGAACCACTTCAGCCCCGGACCAATTGACAGCCTAAGGACCAGAGGTCTTTTTACAATTTCGCACTACACTGCTTTAACTGGTATTTGCGCGGTCATGCAATGTTGTATCCAAACGAAATTTGCGTCCTTTTCTTCCCACAAATAGAGCTTTCTTTTGATGGTATTTGATTGCCTCTGCGATTTTTACTTTTTGCAATATAAATGGAAAAAGACCGAAAATTTCGAGAAAAAAAGATATTTTCTACTTTTTGTTATAAGAAAAATCTAATAAACTCAATTTTAGTCATACATTTAGGGCAAAATTTATTCAGCCACATGTCTTTAGTAAAAAAAATTTCAATAAGCGTATATTATAGCGTCTACAAACTAGAGTACATTTTCTGGAATTTACACAGCTTTTCATTTATGACTGCCTATCCCATTTCTTGAGGTGCTAAAATGGCAGGGCAGTACAACCCTCCCCCCCAAATGACCCCATTTTGGAAAGTAGACACCCCAAGGAAATTGCTGAGGGGCATATTGAGGGGGCCCCTTTTTTTTTGTCCCAAGTGATTGAATAATGACACAAAAAAAAAAAGTTTACAAAAAGTTGTCACTAAATGATATATTGCTCACACATGCCTTAGTTATATGTGGAATTGCACCCCAAAATATATTCTGCTGCTTCTCTTGAGTATGGAGATACCACATATGTGGGACTTTTTGGGAGTCTGGCCGCGTACGGCACCCCGAAAACCAATCACTGCCTTCAGGATTTCTAAGGGTGCAAATTTTTGATTTCACTCCTCACTACCTATCACAGTTTCGAAGGCCATACAATGCCAAAATAGCACAAAATCCCCCCAAATGACCCCATTTTGGAAAGTAGACACCCCAAGTTATTTACTGAGAGATGTTGAGTCCATGAAATATTTTATATTTTGCCACAAGTTGCAGGAATATAAAAAATTTTTTTTTTGCACAAAGTTGTCACTAAGTGATATATTGCTCACACATGCTAAGGGCATAAGTGAAATTACACCCCAAAATAAATTCTGCTGCTTCTCCCGAGTACGGGGATACACATGTGGGGGACTTTTTGAGAGTCTAGCCACGTACGGGACAGTGATCGATCGATACTGCACTTGGGTGGGCTGGGCGGAGGGGCAAAACGCAGGTGCCAGCAGGTATCTGGGCTGATCCCGCTAACAATGCGTTTTTTTGGAACCCTAAACTTCTGGGGACGCTAGTATAGATCTGATCAGATCAGATATTGATCTGTTCAGATTCTATACCACTACGGGAGGTGTATGCTTTGCGCGTGGGTGTTAGCGGTACTGGCACTAACCTAGCTCTGCCTGGGGCGACGCAGACCCTGACCCTAAAACCTAATTGATATCACCCGCCGGGTGATCAGGGGGTTAAACCTTTATTGGGTAATAAATGGTTTGTGCCCTGATGCTATAAAAAGCAAACTAACCAGAGTCACCCCTAACACTTATACGGTGATCACTGGTGAAAGGGTTAACTAGGGGCAATCAGGGGGTTAAAATCTTTATTAGGTAGTGAATGGGGGTCCCTGGCGCTATATAAAAACCTGACGGGGAACCTAAATAACTAACTGGCTAACCAGCGTCACCAGTGGCACTTATACAGTGATCGCTGGTGAAAGGGTTAACTAGGGGCAATCGGGGAGTTAAAAGCATTATTGGGTAGTATATGGGGGTACCTAGCGCTATAAAAACCAAGCGGTGAACCTAAAAAAATAACTAGCTACCTAGCGGCACTAGTGACACTAATGCAGCGATCAGAAAAATGATCGCTTAGTGACACTGGCAAAAGGGGGTGAAAGGGTTAACTAGGGGCAATCAGGGGGTTAAAACCATTATTGGGTAGTATATCGGGGTACCTAGCGCTATAAAAACCAAGCGGTGAACCTAAAAAAATAACTAGCTACTTAGCGGCACCAGTGACACTAATGCAGCGATCAGAAAAATGATCGCTTAGTGACACTGGCAAAAGGGGGTGAAAGGGTTAACTAGTCAGGGGGTTAAAACCATTATTGGGTAGTATATCGGGGTACCTAGAGCTATAAAAAACTGACGGTGAACCTAAAAAAATAACTAGCTACTTAGCGGCACCAGTGACACTAATGCAGCGATCAGGAAAACGATCGCTTAGTGATACTGGCAAAAGGGGGTGAAAGGGTTAACTCTAGGGGCAATCAGGGGGTTAAACCTTTATTGGGGGGTGGTAAGGGGCTTACACAGCGGGGGAAGCTTCTCATTCGCCAGGAGCGATCGAGAGGGGATGGCCAGAAACCAAAGGTCATCCCCTCATCCCGGATCACTCCTGAAGCGAAACGGACTGCCGCATCCATCCGCTTCCACCCGCTGGAAGGCAAGCAGGTACATGTACGTGCTTGTGCCTGTACATGCCATTCTGATGACGTACATTGGCATTCGGCGGTCCTTAAGTGGTTAAAGGAATATTACACTTTTATTGTTTCACTTTAATCATTATTAAAATCACTGCTCCCGAAAAAACTGCCGTTTTTAAAACTTTTTTTGCATTGATACATGTCCCCTGGGGTAGGACCCGGGTCCCCAAACACTTTTTAGGACAGTAACTTGCATATTAGCCTTTAAAATTAGTACTTTAGATTTTGAACGTTGGAGTCCCATACACTTTAATAGGGTTCTAAAGTTCACACGAAGTATGCTATATACTAGCTCCGTCGAATCTTCTTTATACATTCGACAGACACCATAAGCCTTCAAAGACAGATTCGACCGTAATTCATGTGGATTTTCGGACGAATGCAATTTTTGAACGAAAAACGAAATAAATAAAAACGAATTTCGAGAGTAACTAAATTAATAAATTTTTCGGACGAAAACGAAATTCCGAAACAAAATATTTAACTCTGCACATGTCTATATAGGATGAGGATGTGGCACCGAGGTGGTAAATCGGTTGCAGACCAACGGTTTCAATAAGGAGACATGAAACACATTTGAGATGCGCATACTAGGAGGAAGGTCCAGCGCTTTAGCCACTGGGTTAATCCTGCGAAGGATGGGGGGCGTGTCCAGATGTAGAAGGGGATAGACGTGCCGCTGTGGAGCTCCGCTAATCCTCCATCCATCCGCCGCCATCCTTCACCGCCGCTGGCCTGGAGACCCTCCACATCCTTCACACCAGCTACCGGACATCTATCCCAGCAGAAATTGGCCGGATCGGCCGCACCGGAGAGTTAATACACAGCGGAGACCCGCCGCCATCTTGAGGCCTATGAGGCCTCCGTCATCCGCGGGCTTGCGTGCCGCGGACGGCGGACCGAGCGGGGTCAATCTGGGCATCTCACTGGCGGTGATCCCCCCGAGTGTGCTGCAAGCTGTGGGGGCCCCCATCGGCCACTAGCAGCCCCGTGGCGGCCGATTTTGAACGTCCTAGGCCCGCCGCCATCTTGCGGCCTACTGTGACCGGGACAGCCTCAGGTAATGTGCATCTGCTGGTCAGGCCTGCTTCCCCATAGACACCACCTCTGCACTAACCACAGCAAGCTGCGCTGCCTCCCCTGTGTCACCCCCTGAGCTTCAGCGGTGTTGGGCTGCCTGCCTTGTGTCAGCATCGGTGCACAGCCATACTGAACTGCCTCCCTGTACTGCTATCTATGCTACAGCTTTACTGAACTGCACCCCTGTACTGCTCTCTATGCTGCAGCTTTACTGAACTGCCCCCCTGTACTGCCATCTGTGTCGTAGCACTACTGCACTGCACCCCCGTGATGCTATATGTGCCACAGCAATACTTACTCACCCCCCTGGGCTAGCGTCTGTGCCGCAACATGGCTCTGCTGCCTCCCTGTGCCAGTCTCGGTGCCACCGTCATGCCGCACTGCCTCCTCCAGCTACCATCTATGTCATGACAGCGCTAACCTACCTCCTTGGGCTATCATCTGTCCCACACCACTGCTGACCTGCCTCCCTGTGTTATGCTCTGTTCCACAGCTATCCTGAACTGCCTTCCCGTGCTTCCACCTGTGCCACAGCACTACTGTGCTGCCTCCCTGTGCTATCGCCTGTGACATAGCGATAAGGAACTGCCTCCCTATACTAGCATCTGTGTTCCACCAATGCTGAACTGCCTTCCTCTGTCCACATCTGAGTCCTGGCATCATTGAACTGGCCTTTTGGGCATGAGAGGGGGTAAACATAACTCCAGACGGAAGACTTCTTCTGCCCCGGTACCGTCCCCGCAGCACGTGAAGCAGCAGCAGCCCCCGCCTGCTGGTGCCAACATGGCGACCCAGACCCCGCCGCAGGACCCGGCCACCGTGGAGGAGGACAGATTTCAAGCGCTGATGATGGCAAAACGACCCTGACAGCAAATATTGACCTCCTGCAGACAGATGTGGGGTTGGTGCGTCGCGATATGGACAAGTTCGGGAGCGGGTGGGGGAGGTGGAGCGGTGGGTGGGTGACACCGAAGATGCCCTCAGAGATCACCGTGCCTCCCTCCATACTCTTCAGGTGCGGGTGCGGGTGCGGGCGCTAGAGTCCCGAGTGGAGGACAGCGAAAATAGGAGCAGAAGGAACAACCTCCGTGTGGTGGGCCTAATGGAGGGGGAGGAGGGACAAGACCCTGCAACCTTTGCTGAGCATCTTCTCCGCACTCTCTTACCAGCAGCGGCGTTCTCTCCCCATTATGTGGTGGAGAGGGCCCACAGGATGCCATCCATGCGGGGACCGCCTGGTGCCCCTCCCTGCACCTTTATTATGCGACTACTAAACTTCAGGGATCAGGATCTGGTCCTCCGCGAGGTGCAGAAAATCCCTGAGCTACGGTTTGCCAATGCCCGTCTCATGCTGTTTCCGGACTACTCCGTAGAGACCCAGTGGCAGAGGAAGACTTTTGACCATGTCAAGGCTCAGTTACGTGCAAGAAACATCAAATACGGTATGCTGTTCCCTGCACGCCTTCGGGTGGTCGATGGGGAGTCCAACTGCTACTTTACTTCGCCGGAAGAGGCTTCACAATGGCTGGACACTCTACCCAGGCCCCGGTAACTATGGTGCCCTTTACAACCTACGCTTCTAATGTCGTTCCATGATGTCTCCTGCTCTTTCTCCCCTCCCCCCTTATTCACTGACTCCCCTGATGTAACTCTCTACTGAGGAGGACTGTGTGCCTTAGGCCCAGGTGTGTGTGGGCCCCGAGCTCTACTACTTGGGCCAGTGTCCCCCTGCCTGAGACATCATGGCTCATCCCCCCTCTCCCTCCCCGGATCCTGGCTTCTACTAGTGCTGGGCCTAGGAGCTGTATGGACTCATTGCCCAGTTGGGGTCCTGGACACTGTTGGGGGGTGGTGGGGTGGGAATACTCAGCATCAACAGAGTCTTCATGCAAATGGAGCGATATGCTGCAGTCATTGTTTTATGCCTTAATTCACTGTAATGTTTTTAAGTATGTGCCTTGACCTCGGTCAAGTGATCCTGATTCATTGGTCTACAAACAGAAAAAAACAGCGCCAACCTAAGTGCAGTATAATCAAACACAGATATTTATTCACAAGGTAATCCACTCACTCTCTATTGGAGTAAATCAGGCACATCTTATGTATGGTCATCAGGTACATCACAGGGTTCCCTGGGGTAAGCTGTCCTCTTTGGCTGTGGATTCTCGTCCGGTGGCGCCAGTGGTTCCCAGCGTCTCCGGCTCGGTATCACAGCGTTACGGGGGTCATCAGGCATATGCCTGATGAAGGAGCATGCATGCTCCGAACGCGTGCGCAACGACGTCATCACAGCGCGACCCGGAACGATCCATCAGCTGACCCCCGTAACGCTGCGGTACTGAGCTGGAGACGCTGGGAACCACCGGCACCACCGGACGAGAATCCACAGCCAAAGAGGACAGCTTACCCCAGGGAGCCCTGTGATTTACCTGATGACCATACATAAGATGTGCCTGATTTACTCCAATAGAGAGTGAGTGGATTACCTTGTGAATAAATATCTGTGTTTGATTATACTGCACTTAGGTTGGCGTTGTTTTTTTCTGTTTTTGTTTGTATATCTCCTAAAGGTGCCTTCTACCCTTGAACATGCTGCCTCCCTGTTTGTGCTAAGAAATCCTTTTCTTCCTGTGACTATAATCTACCATCTTCTGCCAATAATTGCACAATATACTATTGACTATTATCTGACACTGCTTATTAAGAACTACAGTACATTGTGGATTTGTCTTTTGTAATACTACTGCCACAGAACCCAACCTCCACGCCACTTCTTGTTTGTCTGTCCTGTCCCTTCCCCCCCCCTCTTTTTGCCCCCCCAGTAATCTCCCTCCACCCTGGATTTATGTAAACCAGCAGCGCAACAAAAAAATCCGCTTTTTTTACTTTGTATATTCATTAGTCTGTCTATGCTGGTTTTCTATTCTTGGTCTCCCGGGCTGGGGCTGGTGCCGCGCGGACGTTAGCGACCGTGCAATTTTTGGCTCACAACTCCACCTCGGGCTACCCCTCTTAGTTCTCTATGCGCCCCCGCAGGAGTTCTACCTGATTTGCTCCGGTTAAGCTGAGTTTTGGTTTTGGGAATGGGCACTCCGAGTTCCCCAACAGCAGTGCAGGGTGGGGGGAGGGGGGGTTTTGGGTTGTTTTATTTTACATTACTGTACATGTTGGAATAGTTTTACAGTGGTACCTTTCTCGGGTGGAACCCCCACCATTGGCAGTGGTTGCTGTTGGCGGTCTGGGCCTCCAGGCTGGTGCCGGGGAGGGGGCGGAGTGATACTTGTCTCCACTCGGGCCCAGGGATGCGGTGCTCCCCTGGCGTTCATTTGCAGAAGACCTCGCTATGACTCAGATGAGGCTGCTGTCCTGGAACGTCTGGGGACTGAACGATAAATTGAAACGCTCCTTGGTATGGGCCTATCTTAAGCAGCATAGCCCACATGTGTGCATCCTGCAGGAGACACATCTTGTGGGGGGTAGGATCTTAAGCCTGCGGAGGCAGTGGGTGGGCAGGGGTTATCACTCTACTTACTCATGTTATGCCCAAGGGGTTAGCGTATTGATACATAAATCCCTGACGTGTGAAATATTAAATGTCCAACTAGACCCGGGGGGCAAATATGTGATCCTGCATGCTGTTATAGACACGGTGGAAATGGTAATTGTAGGCCTTTACATCCCGCCCCCGGCTACCACTGCCCTGTTGAAGCTTCTGGTTCCTCTTATCTCTAGCTACCCCACTGATAACATTATTATCGCAGGTGACTTTAACATGGTTCCAAACTCTGCACTGGATAGGATGTCCCTGGGGGGTGGAGTGGACTCCCCGCTATCGAAATGGGCGGACCTGTATGGCCTTACTGATGTTTGGCGGTGGCGACACCCGGGAGAGAGGGCCTACACATGTCACTCTACATCTTATAGAGCTATGTCACGGATTGACCTGGTGTTGGTTAGTGGCGGGATGCTCTCACTGGTGCGGGTGGTGGACATGCTTCCGAGAGGAATCTCGGATCATGCCCCCATGCTATGCACCTTTCAAATGCTGACTCCGCCCACGGAGAGAATCTGGCGCTTATCCAGGTACTGGATCTCTGACTCACTGGTGGAGATAGAGATTTCTAAACATATCCAGACTTACTGGCTTACAAATGTGGGTTCGGCCTCAGCACTTAATGTGTGGGATGCGTTTAAGGCATATATTAGGGGGGCATACCAATCCTCTATAGCTAGGGCCCGCCACGACTTGGCCTGGTTGGCTAGGGAACAACAGCCTACCACCTCTATTGCCCGTATTCGGGGCTTGGATGGCATGGTGCTGGTGGATACCTTACTCATAAATGCTCGGTTCGCCTCCTACTATAGCGATCTCTATAGCTCTCGAGTAGACTACTCTGATGCTGACCTTGACCGGTTCCTGAACCGTATACAGTTCCCTACTCTCTCTCCTGAGGCCCGGGACTCCTTGGAGGCCCCCATAGCGGAGGAGGAGGTTCGGCGGGCACTGGGGGAACTCCAGGCGGGGAAAACTCTGGGCCTCGATGGGATTGCTCCGGAATTTTATAGGCAGTATGGGGACGAGTTGGTCCCCAGGCTGCACTATATGATAGTCCAGTCTCTTCGGGGGAGGCCCTACCGGCGTCCATGGTGGAGGCGATTATAGTGGTTATACCCAAACTGGGTAAGGACCCGGAGCTGTGTTCCTCCTATCGACTCATATCCTTACTTATATAAAAACAATCTACAAAATGAATAAATATATCAAAAGATAAATCGATCCACCAATAGACAAAACAGCGCGTATTACTACGTTTGCAATGGATAATAATAAAGTGCAATCCTCTATTTCAAATCTAACATGTATATATACAATAGTCATGAATGAGCCATTAGTGTGCAATCCATTCATAAGAGCTGCACATGCATCCAACTTATGGTTTCACTTCAGTGTTCATCAATTCTCTCTTAATGGTTAATCCAAACAGGGAAAGAGACTCTCTGCCACAGTTCTTTGGATGTATAATATATGGCCCTTCTACCAGGAATACACCTCCACACGTGCAATGGTATACACACAAACCACACTGGGGGATATGTGAAAGTGAGGGAATCCCCCTTTGGTATTGCTCTTACCAGACTCAGCTGGTTTCACAAGCCTTTAGAGATCACTCTTGCTGGTTCCTAGTGCAGGGTCCCATCCACATCATGGACACCAGGTGTTCAGAATCTCGGAGAAGGGTAGTTACAAAAAGCACACATAGTGTAATTCCATCTTACACGAAAATTTTGCACTCACAAACGTAAAATCTTTAAAAGCATTGGTTCATTCTGTATGCATAGCTAGTTGAATCGATCAAAATGAGGAAGAATTCTACCACCCACAGCTACAAGTTGTTACTGCTAATAGCTCACGGTTTGGCTGCCCGTCTTTCTTCCCTCCTGTCAGTCCCACTATGCTCGTATCGTATGGTTCCACCCTGACGCGTTTCGTCGTATTGACATCATCTGAGGGTGGAGTCATACGATCCCATCACCTTTTTATGTGTATCTGGGGTCAATATTATTAACCCTTCATAGGCTTTTATCATTACTTGTTTTCTACACCTCTCTACTCTATATTCAGCCCTCTCACAAACTACCGAACGCAGGACATCACAGGCTTCACTTAAAATGTGCAATCCTCATTTATCTCAATTATATCAATTGGTCCCGATCTTATGCCCTCACACATTCACCGATGTGGGGATGACGGATCGCACAATTGGGAAAAAATACCATTCATGCTGCTGGTTATATGTGGTTAAAGTATTTATACAAGAAGAATGTTCTACGTACACAAAGGTAAAGAAAAGTATTCACTTCAGAGAAATGTATACATATAATCTCTACATGGGCACATATTCACTTCCCATATGTTCGCTGCACTTGTATTCTGTGTGAAACAAGCATTAACTACAATCTCTGCCTAAGCGCACACTCACCCCAGGTAGAGTCTTCACAGGGAGGACAGACCAGAACCAGACCGTATCCAGCCTCTCATCCAGCCCCGCGCACGGCACGAGATTGCAGCCATTCAATGATAATCCAATCTCATTACAACCAATGAATAGTTCATTCATCTTTCCCTATCACTAGAAACAAATACCTAGCTTACACCCGATACCTTCCGTTGAACACTCATTCATCCTTAGAGTTGGGCCATACATTGCCCGATCGCAATCGTAAGTAAAAGTTCCCTACTAGCAATCATAGCGATTATAAAGCGCTACACCTTAAGTCTCAATCCGTTAATATATAAATCCATTTCTCCTCGGGGTCTATTATAGACACCGCGTAAGACTAGATCAGATTCAAACATTAATAGCCCCTCTTAAATTAAATTTCTTAGCAAACGGAAGGCTATGATGGTTATATATTTCTCTAAAATCACTATATCCAGCCAATATATCTCAAATTAAATATTTGAAACTACATGAAATCGAAGTATTTTTGCAATTGCCCCACTTGTCTTAATCCTTTGAATAACACATTATTAGTTTAAAAAGGAAAGATGTATTTTGGTTGCATAAAAAAACAACCTCATTCAATACTCAGCTGACTCCCTTTGGCATCCATACATCCTAATTCGTAGAAGTAAGCATACAAATTAATCGAATATATAGGATAAAATGATGCTAAACCACAATAAGGGAGCAGCATCGAAGAAACACAACTTCTTACATATATGTATATATCTATGAACAAATATATACATAAACCCGTATATAAAACATATAAAATTATATAAAATTATAAAAAATTGTAAAATTATATAAAAAACTCTTTTATAATATAAACATATAAAAATTTTTATATAAATATAAAAAGAAAGTTCTACCTATATATATGCATACATATGCATACATATGCATACGCAAAAGCACCAATGTTCAACTGGATCAAACTATAATAAAAGATGTTGTACTACACTTACTATCTAAATCTATATATTACCCCGATTTTTCTATAAAGGTCTTCCCTCTCCCCCCTGATTAAAATTTGTTTTACTAGAGTAAATAACGCCCTTACTTTAGATGTTCATCTACCACTGTTTAACACCGTTTCTATAGGTCAACCAACAATATTTCGTTATTATACTAAAAATCACTAATGAAACAATTCACGTCTAATTCGACATTCAATCCATTGGGAGTCAGAGTGTTCATCCGGTATATCCATTGGGATTCTTTCTTAGAAATTTCTCGGATCATATTTGATCCACGTCAATTAGGGTACACTCTGTCAACCCCCCAAAATTTTTGTAAAGACGGGTCTCTATTGTGATGTTTCTTGAAATGAAGGGACACACTGTGGTCCAATTTCTATCTTATACATATGTTCAGATATGCGCTTCCTCAAAGTCCTCTTTGTTCTTCCCACATACATGAGGCCACATGGGCGCTGTAACACGTATACCACATGCGTAGAACTACAAGTAATAAATTCTTTGATTTCAAGTTTTCTATTATTGCCTGTGGATATAAACTCCACTAGGCCTCTAATCGGATGATTATGTTTCATACAAGGTTGGCACCTTCTACATGAAAAGAACCCACATCTGTCCCAAAAAGTTTCCAATTTTTTGGGGGGGTTTAGCACTTTTTTTACCACTTGGTCCCCAAAATTGGGAGCTTTTCTATATATAAATAGGGGACAAGGCGGGAGAACCTGTCCCAATACTTTATCTAAGCACAATATATGCCAGTGACGACTCAGTATGGTCTCCACTTCTTTGTACTGAGCGTGGAAATCTGAAATAAACCCCCATTCTTGATTAGAGGCATTTTCCTTCGGTTTATTTTCCAGACATTTATCTCGAGGAATTTTTGCTATTTCAGATACTACTTTATTAAGGTCTTTTTCACTATATCCTTTTTCTACAAATCGTTTCTTAATGATGTCTGATTGGGGGTAAAAGTCACTATCTAAAGTGCAATTGCGGCGAATACGCATAATTTGACCCTTAGGGATATTTTTTAACCACAGTGGGTGGTGTCCGCTATTCAAAGGTAAATAGCTATTCCTATCTGTCGGTTTAAAATATGCTTTAGTGATCAGTTCTGTTCCTTTAATTAATTAATTGTTTAATTATATCCACATCCAAATAATGTATTTTTTATTTGCTATATTCATATTCTAAACAAATATTGTTCTTATTATTATTTAAAAGAGTCATAAATTCATGTAGGGAGCTTTCTGAACCCTCCCAAATGAACAGGAGGTCATCAATAAATCTTTTATAAAATATTAGTGATGCTTTATGTTGTTGTTGCTGTGCAAAGACGACCCTATCCTCCCACTCAGACATGAACAAATTTGCTATACTGGGAGCAAATTTAGCCCCCATGGCTACGCCTCTTTTCTGGGAGTAAAAATTCTGGTTATACCAGAAATAATTTTGAGACAAACAAAAATCCAAGGCATGCCCTAAAAACGCTTTCCGTTTAATAAGGGATATCATTCCTTTGACTTAAGGCCCAATAAAGGGCTAGCAGGGCATCATCGTGCTGAATGATGCTATACAGCGAGGATACATCAGCTGTCACTAGATGTGTTTCTACACCTTCTGTTAATTTGATCTGACTTATTAACTGCAATAGGTTTTTCGTATCTTTCAGATACGCTTTTGTATTTTGGACACTAGTTTGTAAAAATTTATCTAAATATTGTCCCAATCTCGATGTTACAGATCCAATACAATTTACAATTGGTCTGGCAGGAGGTGTGATCGGATTTTTATGCACCTTGGGTAGTGTGTAGATCGTAGGCACTCTACAATAACTAGGTACCAAAAATCTGGACTCCTTATGCCGCGTACACACGAGCGGACTTTTCAACATCCAAAATCCGAGGGACTGAGTCCGTCAGACTATTCGATCGTGTGTGGGCTGCAACGGACTTTTGACTCGCCAAAGTCCGAAGGACTTTAGAATATGGAACATGCTTCAAATTTTTCCGAAGGAACTCCGTCGGACCCGGTCCCTTCGAAAAATTTGCTCGTGTGTATGCTACTCCGACGGACTAAAACCGACGCTAGGGCAGCTATTGGCTACTGGCTATGAACTTCCTTATTCGAATCCAGTCGTACGTCATCACGTTCGAATCCGTCGGAGTTTAGTGTGATCGTGTGTGGCCAAGTCCGCTCAGCCGAAAAGTCTGTCAGAACTCCGTCGGAATTCCAGCAGAACTCCGACGGAACTCCTTCGGAAGTCTGTCGGATATAAGTCCTCTCGTGTGTACGGGGCTTTAGTGTTCAAAACCATCTTTTTTACTCCCAATGATATCAACTTTTCTAAATTACGGTAATATAGCAAAGTTGGATCCTTGCTTAATCGTACATAAGTATCCTTGTCAGCCAACATATTTTCTAATTGTGATTCGTAAAATGATCTATCTAAAATGACCACCCCACCTCCCTTATCTGCTGGCCTAATTATTATGTCTTTCCTCATCTCTAATGTTTTGATGGCATCCTGTAGATAATGTGGGTTTAAATTCTTTTTTGGTGCTATAGTTTCCAAATCTTTTAAAACTACGTTTTTAAACACATCCACATGCTGGTTAGCGGTGTTAAGTGGATTAAACAAAGATTTATTTTTCAATCCACTATCAACGCCTATTATACCAGCATGTGTAGTTGTTCTATTCACAGTGTTTTTATTTAAAAAGTATTTTTTTATGTTTATTTTCCTAATATATTTCTGAATATCCATATAAACATTAAATTTATTTATGGCTTTTCTAGGAGCACATTTTAACCCCAATTGCAAAATGTTGGATTCTTTAGATGTTAATGTACTACTACTTAGATTATAGATTCCGGCTGATCCAGGTCCCTCCTTCTTTTTTTGGATTCGCCGGCCTGCTCTACAGCCCCTTTTTCGCCTCCAGCTTGATTGATCCTTTCTAATGGTAACTCCACTGTCTGGGGCGGTCCCCACCCCGTAGCTTGTTGTGGCTGGGAAACTTTTTGTAAGGGCTGTGAGTTGGTTTTATTTTGTGGGGGGTTCCACCATCCCTGCTGCGGTCTTGGAGGGAACGTATTTCTCTGAGGAAAACTGTTGTAAGGAGGATTCCTCCCCATCCCCCGTGGTCTCCATCTCCCTCTCCACCCCCCTCTCCCTAAAAAAGGACGTGGGGGGTTATCATTAATCCTCATATTATCCCTTAAGGGATCAAACCTATTAGATATTGGGACCCCTTGCTGTTGCTCCATCTGTCTAAATTGCGGATAGACCACTGGTCTCTCAATGTATTCCCCCTGTCTGGGACCTCTCTGGGGGTTACCTCTTTTTCCTTTTCTTTTGAAACGTGGGTCAACATAAGTCCATCTCTATTCCTCATATTTTGGAGTAGATTGATTATTAGGATTAAGATGACCATCAGTCCCCCTAATTCCTGGGGTGGCTGGGGGCATCTCTCTATTAACTAAATTTCCAGCCGGTTTATTTAATAGTTTGCTCTGCCACACATAAATATTTTCATTTTTAAAATCATTTAAATCTCTATGAAATTTTTTAACTTTCTTTTTCTGGGTATCTATATGTATTTTTTCCAATTTTTTATTTATATTAGAGTTAAAATTCATCCATTGTTGTGTTTCTTTAATGCTTGCTAATTCACTAGATAATTCTTCAATCCGCTTTTTTAATTTTTTCATTACTTACTTAATGCCGACGCCAAGGTGCTTACTAAAATCTTGGCGCGGAGATTAAATGAGGTTATCCTTACCCTGGTTCACGAGGACCAGACGGGTTTAATGCCGGGCAAGGGTACGGATATCAATCTTCGGAAGTTATACACGGTTCTGGGATCTGATGCCCACTTGGCCCCGGCGGATGCAGTGGCCTCCCTGGATGCTGAAAAAGCATTCGACTCTGTCGAGTGGGAGTATCTTTGGGGGGTTCTGCTCCACTTTGGCTTTGGCCCCAGATTTGTTTCCTGGGTGAAGGCTATCTATGGTGCCCCTAGGGCACGAGTGCGCACTGGATCGGTCATCTCTCCCCCTTTTCTCCTCCGCAGGGGTACTCGACAGGGATGCCCGCTCTCTCCTGCGCTTTTTGCGTTAGCTATAGAACCAATGGTCATCATGATTAGATCTTCTTCGGCGATCCGTGGCATCCCCTTGGGCCCTGTGGAGGAGAAAATTTCCCTTTATGCTGATGACACCCTTTTGTACCTCCGGGAGGTACAAGTCACTAGAGGAAGCCCTCTCCCTTATCGATAACTTTGGCAGGAACAAGTCTGTCCTGTTTGCTCTTCACCCCTCGGATGCTGGGCTCCCGATTAGTGCCCCACTTCAACTGGTCACCCAGTTTAAATATTTGGGGGTAATAATCCACAGAGACCTTTCCCCGATTCATACCCCTTAACCTTGACCCGGTTTTGTCTTCACTGACGCGACAGTGCTCAGGTTGGGGGACTTTGCCTCTTTCGCCAGTGGGCAGAGATAACGTGATTGAGATGACGGTCCTGCCCAAGTTCACCTATTTGTTTCGACAAACTCCAGTGCATATTCCCCAGGCCTTCTTTCGGAAGTTAAATAATTTGATTATTTCCTTTATCTGGAATGGCGGCACCCCGATAGCGCAGAGCATGCTTCAGCTTCCGCTCTCTTTGGGGGGTTTGGCTTTACCGTGCTTTGTGAAATACTACTGGGCCGCAGTCTTGGTAACGGTGCGGTGGTGGCTGTCGGCTGAGCCGGCAAATCCTGCGGCTACCCTTGAGGCAGCACTCCTAGGTTCTTACTCCGAACTCCAGAATCTGGTCCACAGAGGCCCTAAGTCCAATCCTGGGGTTACTTCCTCGATGCGGACCACGCTGAGGGTTTGGGATGTAGTTAGGGCGAGAATAGGGAAACCGCACAGTTGGTCCCCTGATACTCCGCTGTGGGGGAACCCGCGGCTGCCCCACTTTCGAACCATTCTGGACCCGATGTTGTGGGCCCGGAGTGGTATCAAAACCTTGGAGGATGTCTCCTCCCCGCAGGGGTTGCTTCCATATGACGAACTGAAACGTAGACACGGGCTACCTAACTCCATGTTTTTTAGGTACATACAGCTCCGGCATGCCTATCGCGCAGTTTCCATGTGCTATCGCTCTCGAATGAAAAGAAAACGCTGTCGACCCTATATGCTGTTCTAAATAGTATTGATACATCTGTTGTCTACCGTCTGTTCTCCAGATGGCAGCGGAATATACCAGAATTAGCGGAGGAGGATTGGGAGGAGGGTGTCCAGCAATATCTACCCCTCATGATATCCTCTAGAGACAGATACACCCAGCTTAGGTTTATTCACCGACCGTACTACTCCCCAGACCGTTTGGCCAGAATTTACCCTAACAGAACTGGTATGTGCCCTAAATGTGGCTTGGCAATTCTGGCACGTTCTTCCATATTATCTGGTCCTGTGTGCACTTACAGGCCTTTTGAATGGGGGGTGGCATCGGAGATGGGCTCTGTAGGCCGATTCGATGTCCCCTGTGATCCACTACCCATTTTATTGGGGATGGTGGACACTCTCCCAGCCCCGCAGGCTAAAAAACAATTTGTATTCTATTCAGCCTTTTATGCTAGGAAAGCTATGCTAATCAAATGGCAGGACCCTAGTCCCCCAATGGTTTCCCAATGGAGAGCCCTGATCGATGTGGCCTTACCGCTCTATAAGTTGACGTACCTAGGAAGAAACTGTCCCAACAAATTTGATAAGATATGGGGCCCCTGGACCAAAGAGAGACCACTCCCTTAATCACTAAGCTCCAGACGATGTAAGAATCTCTAGCTGGGAAGGTGGTAATGGTAGGGAGGGCTGGGGAATCTGTCTGCCCTTTTAAGTTACATGGGGATGATTTGTGTTTGGTATAGATGATGGTATCCCGCCCGTGATGATGTGTAGTCCACGGATCTTACTCTCTGAGGGCAATTCTGGCTTACTAGAAACACTGCCTGAATGTATGTTGTAACCCGATATGTTTATATGCTGCTTAGCCCAGATTTGACTTTTCTCTCTGAATACTTTTCTTGATTTACCGCTGTAAACTGCCATAATAATCACTGCTGAGATTGTACCACTGTTCTGACATGTACTGTAAAAATTTAATAAAATCTTATGTTAAAAAAAAAATCCTGCGAAGGATACGGAAAGGCCCAATAAACCGAGGTGCAAAATTCAGTGAGGGAACACGAAGTCAGAGGATGTAAGATGACAGCCAGACCCTGTCCCCAACCTGGTAGGAAGGCGCAGGCAGGCATCTGCGGTCAGCATAGAGTCTGTACCTATCATTAGCATGACGCAAAGCCTCCTGGACTTGTACCCAAGTGGAACGAAGACCATGGAGATGGTCCACTAACAGGCAACATGGAAGGTTGGAAACTATAATTCGCCATAAATGGAGAAAATCGGGAGGCAGAATTCTAGGCACTGTTGTGAGCAAACTCTGCCCATGGTAATAGGTCTGACCAGTTGTTATGGTGGTCAGAAATATATCAACGTAGGAATTGCTCCAAGGACTGATTGGCTCGCTCTGCGGCCCCATTCGACTACTGGTGATACGCAGAAGAGAAAGCAAGCTGAATTCCCAACTGTGCACAAAAGGCTCGCTAGAACCGGGAGACAAACTGCCTGCCCCTGTCCGAGACAATCACCTTGGGTAGCCCATGTAAGAGAAAGATCTCCCGAGCAAAAATGGAAGCCAGTTCCTTAGAAGTAGGCAACTTCTTAAGTGGAATACATTAACACATCTTTGAGAACCGGTCAACCACCATAAGAATAACATTGTTGCCTTGTGTGTTGGGCAACTCTACAATGAAATCCATAGACAGGTGGGTCCAGGGCCTCTCTCCATTGGGTATGGGTTGTAGAAGGCCCATTGGAAGGTTTCATAGTTTCATAGTTAGTAAGGTTGAATAAAGACACCAGTCAATCCAGTTCAACCTGAGTGAGTGTCTACAATTGTCCCTATCCCTGTACATTGCACACGCTCATTGGTCCCTACCCTCAAGGAGCCCACAATCCAAGGTCCCCATTCATATACTAGGGCCAATTAACCTACCTGCATGTCTTTGAACATGCAAACTCCAGGCAGGTAGTGTCCTGGTTGGGATTTGAACCAGCAACCCTTCTTACTGCTAGGTGAGAGTGCTAACCACTACACCACTGTGCCACCTGTGTTGTGGAGTCTTACTCTGAGCACACACGGAACAGGCAGCTAGGAACGCAGTTACATCAACCAGTAGACTAGGCCACCAGAATTGTTGGGAAATGGCCCAAATGAGTTGATTCTTCCTAGGATGGCCAGCTGCCTTGGGAGAATGGTAAGTCTGGAGCACAGCAGTACAGAGAATCTCTGGGACAAAGCAATGGTCACAAGGTTTCTAAGGAGGAGCATGGACCTGAGCAGCAGGAATTTTGTCATCCAAAGGAGAAGTAAGACTGGTGCGAACCATAGCCAAGATACGATCAGGAGGAATCACAGGAACCGGAACCGACTCTGACTCGGAAGTGGAGGAAAATTGTTGTTACAAGGCATCAGCCCTTACATTCTTAGTACCGGGTAAGAATGAGACAATGTAATTAAAACTCGACAAGAAAAGGGCCCATCGTGCCCTTCTGGGAGAGAGGCGCTTAGCCTCAGACAAGAATGTGAGATTCTTATGAACAGTAAGAATGAGAACCGGCACAGTGATACCTTCAAGGAGATGTCTCCATTCTTTCGGGGCTAAAATGATCGCCAACAGCTCTCTGTCACCAATCTCATAATTGCACTCAGCAGGTGACAATTTCTTGGAAAAGTAGCCACATGGATGCATAGGGCTCTCAGAGTTAGGACGTTGAGACAGAAGGGTGCCACCTTCAGTCTCAGGAGCATCAATTTCTAGGATAAAAGGCAACGTAGGATCAGGATGTGCCAACACAGGAGCAGAAACAATGGCAGCCTTAAGAGTCTCAAAGGCCTTAATGGACACGGAGACCAACTCTGTGGATTACCATCCTTTCTGGTCATATCAGTCAGGGGCTTGACCAGAAGTTGCAAATAAACTTCCGATAGTAGTTGGCAAAGCCCAGGAACCGCTGCAGAGGATGTAAACCTACCGGTTAAAGCCACTGTAGGACTGCTGAAAGTTTCTCTGGGTCCATCAAAAAACCAGCAGTGGAAATTACATCCCAGGAATTTAACCTGTTCACGATGGAACTCGCACTTCTCCAGTTTTCAATAGAGATTGTTTTCTCTTAGTTTCTGAAGCACACGACAGACATCTGTGTGGTGGCTCTCCAGGGACTTGGAAAATATGAAGATATCCTCGAGCTAAACCACCACACATAACTGCAACAAATCTCAGAGGACATCATTAATAAATTCCTGAAAAACTGTTGGAGCGTTACAAAGGCCAAAAGGCATTACCAGGTATTCATAATGGCCTGTTCTGGTATTAAACGCAAATTTCCACTCGTCGCCCTCCTTAATCCGCAATCCGTGATTGTATCCCCCTCTCAAATCATGCTTTGCGAAAACCATTGCTCCCTTGAGGCTATCAGAGCCCTATGTACCTGACCAGTGAGTCCGCTTGGGCAGAGAATGGTCTCCCTTACGCATCCGACTCACGGCCCCTGATAGAGAAGACAGGAGGCACAGGAGTGCAGAGGAGTAAGAGAGCCTGGTAATGTAAGTCCTGATGCTGGAAGTGGAGAATCTTCTGACAGCAAGGTGGCAGGCAGGAACGCAGGCAACGGGTGCTGAGCAGGAGCAGGATAGGCAAGTCCGGGTACAGGCCGGGTTCAGCAACGTGCAGGCAGCGAAGTACAAGGGAGCAGACAGAAGCAAGGTCAAAACAGGCCGAAGGTCAGATGCAGGCAGAAATCCAGGAAGTCCGAAGGGCAAGCTGAGTCAATAGGTAATCAAGCCGAAATTCAGATTCAGGAGCAAGGTCACGGGAAGCTGTTGATCAGGCAGCACCGGTCAATGGGTTTAGCCAGACTAAATAGACCAGTTGGCACCAAACAGCGTGCACGTGTGCGCCACGCCCGAACACTGGTGCGCGCACCAGTGCCCACAGAAGCATCACGTACCCGTGCTAATGTCCGCGCACCAACACGCGCATGAGGGTCAGCAGGTACACGCACATGAGTGCACAGAGGAGTGCGTGCGCCAATGCGCGCCGGCACGAGCCAGAGCAGTCAACCACCTGTCCAGCCAGGTAAACTCTCTGACAGAGGTGGTCAAATAACTCTGTAATCAATGGAATCGGGTAGGCATTCTTAATCGTGACATGATTGAGACCCTTACAATCAATACAAGGTCTCAGTTCACCGCTCTTCTTCTTCATAAAGAAGAAACCAGCACCAGCAGGAGATGAGGATTTGTGGATGAAGCCTCAAGAAAGTGTGTCGGCAACATACACCTCTATGGCCTTATCCTCCAAGACAGGCAAGGGTTAAACCCGGCCCTGAAGGGGCATGGCACCAGGTTGAAGGTCAATTGAAGGTCAATTGCGCAATCATAAGAGCGGTGTGGAGGCAAACTACTGGCTTGACCTTTGTCAAGACATCACTAAAATCACGGTACTCCTCTGGCAGGGAGGAGAGTGAAGAGGTGCACAGGACCTTGGATACCTTCAGGAATCATGTCTTACTGCATGGTGGTGACCAGGAGAGAACCTCAGCACGGAGCCAATCAAAAGAGGGATTGTGCCTCTATAACCAAGGATAACCAATAACCAGCGGAAACCTGGGTGAGAAAATTACTTGGAATTGGATTATCTCTTGGTGAAGAGCCCTTAGGGTCATGGACAACAGTCTCAAGAGTCAGATGGGTAGGCTGTAGAGGTCTCCCGTCAAGAGCCTCAATGGCAAGTGGAGTGACACGAAGCTGCAGCGGAATAGAGTGCTAAGATAAAAGCCCCATAAACACTATCAGATTTTCTGCTGATTTTTTCATTCAGATTTACCAAAACCTTAGGAGTTTCAATTTGTATGCAATCAGGCAGGCCCTTGCACTACATGGTTTTGGTAAATCTGAAGACATAAATCAGCAGAAAATCTGATAGTGTGTATGGGGCTTTATTATGCAAATTGTTTTCTATTATGTATGCCCAATGTCGTTATTATATTTTGACCTAGAGTTAATTAATATTCTTTCCGGTCAATACACTGCAGTTATTGAGCGGAATAGATTCCCTGCACATATTCAGTTTTGAATGAGTGACGTATTCTAACAGCATACTCTGATTTTACTCGTTTGCTCATTTCTAGTGAACTGTGCCTTCTTGAGGCTTACGTCATGACGCTAGGTCAGAAGTGAAGATCTGGCAGTCATGTGGTGTGGGACGCTGAGGTTGATTGGCGATCAATACCGAGGTTTGGCTATGCTGCCATATTGGCGCTTTTTTTTTCAGATTGGCCCATATCATTATATTAAAGTATTGCCGACGGTGAAACGCATGGTGAGCGGGCGGGTCATGTGACATCATGGTGTCTGGAACGCACGTGGGACACCGGAAGTCAGATTCCGAGACAGCCACACAGGCTTCCTAGCAAACAATTAGCATTTGTATATAAGCGCAGGAGGTGGTCGGCCAGTGTATACCCCAGTTGAAGTCTCTTTAGATGAAACGTGTCGGGTTAATACGCTGGCCTAAGCCACCGTACACTGCTTTATTTTTTTTATTGTTCAATTTAACTTTTTATCTGCATATCCATTGGCTTGGATGTTTTCATTTAATAAATTCCATCAATCGGATTCACGCTATGTGGAGGCCTTTTTTCTCTCTTATATCCTGAATATACATACCCATTTTTGGAGGGTACGTTTGGAGAAGCTTTGGTTGCCGTTACCCTTGGCAGAGAGTTCCATCTTTCCCTGAACTTGTTGGTTTGCTTGGATTTCCACCAACTTACAGAGGGGACGGTCGTTTGGATCATCCTGACAGCCTCACCTCATTATACTGGTTCCATGCTTGATAGATCCACCACCGTATGGTGAGCTGTGTCCACTACTTCTGATAAAGTACCCTCTCATATCTCCTAAATTTCCTGGAAGGTGAAGGCACTCCTGGGTGTATTTTTCCATTGTCTACACATTTATACTAAAGACTGTCGGATATCCCTTACAACAGGATTCTTCTCAGTCATCACCATGCACTTTGATGCAGTATGGACTAAGATATATGTGTTCTGACTTTTATTTACACCTTGTGGTTCACTTGTCACATGTTTATGATTATACAGATTTGCTCACGTATGTTAATATGTTGTAATCTTACTACTGTTTTCATATTTGAGGACAAATCCACTTCTAGTTCCATTTGGGTTTGGAACAAGGAAAATATTTCTATCACATACATATGATGTATGTTGGTTTGGTTTTCACATGTTAATTATGCTCCTTCTAGCAGGCTATTAATTATACGTCACTGCACATTTATTTTGATCACATTGGCACATTGTTATGCACTATTCACATAGTTTATTATAGCAGTGTTTTTTTTCTGCAATTCACTATTGCAGTAGGTTGTTTATAATCTGCACAGTGCTATTCATATAGTTCATTGCTGCAGAGTGATTTTCTTTGCAATTCACTATTGTGTGAGGTTATATATCTTAATAGATATTTTATTTTTAGTGCTACACTTTTTATTCAGACCAATGAACAGGCCTGCAGCGCCAGAGTCAATTAGAACCTGTATCTCGACAGATGACTCAGACCAAGAAAGGATAACTGGGACCAGGGGCTTATCCTTCTGGACAACTGGGGACGAAAAAACACCACCTAAGATCTGTCCGCTGCAGGACCTCAAGGTTCAGGCGTTCCCAGGACAGGCAGGACAAGACTTCAAAAAGTGACCAGCCTGGCCACAATAAAGGTACAATCCCTCCCTCCTCCTAAAGGTTCTCTCATCTGCAGAAAGACGTGTGAAACACAAGTGCATGGGATCTCCGTCAACAACCAACTCGGTACCAGGAGGAATGGGAGGTGAGGGAGGCAGGGGTGGGACTGCAAGGCTCGGAGAAAAATGTACAGGAGGTTTCCACAAAAGCTCCTTAAAAGAGAGTCTTTCTCTGAGTATGTCTATGAGGATAGCAAATGTGGTCAACTTCTCCAACTCAGTGGGTATGGGTATCTCGGGCTGCTATTTCATCTTTGATGGTATCCTAGAGAGCATGAGAGAAAGCAGTAGGCTTGTGCAATTCGTTTCGTAATGAATCGAAATTTGTCTGAACTTTGCATCTTTCAGACATTCGGATGCATCCGAATGTCTGAATAAAAAAAACTGAAAAAAAAATAACGAATTTCAAAGAATATGAAAGAAATTATGATTCGGTAATTTGTTACAGATCTAATAAAACAAAAGGTCAACTCAAAGTAAATCTTACAGTCCAATCAGCTGATTAATTTTGTGCTGAAGGATGGATTACTGACAAAGTGCATTCCTGAGAACTGAGTTAGAAGGGTGATGTATTGTATATGAGCAGAGGAGAAGAGATATTGTCATTGTGTGTGTTAATAGATTCAATAAACAAACAACTTTCCAAACTACGCCTTTAAAATTAGCACTTTTAATTTTTCATGTTCGTGTCCCATAGACTTTAACGGTGTTCGCATGTTCGAACAAACTTTTTGCATGTTCGCATGTTCTGCTGCGGACCGAACGGGGGGGGGGGGGGGTGTTCGGCTCATTCCTAGTCAGGTTCATTAGTAGAGATGAGCCGAACACCCCCCGGTTCGGTTCGCATCCAGAACATGCGAACAGACCCGAGAGTTCGTGAGAAATCAAAAGTGTCAATTTTAAAGGCTAATATGCAAGTTATTGTCCTAAAAGGGTTTGGGGACCCGGGTCCTGCCCCAGGGGACATGTATCAATGCAAAAAAAAAGTTTTAAAACAGCTGTTTTTTCAGGAGCAGTGATTTTAATGATGCTTAAAGTGAAAAAAATAACAGTGAAATATTCCTTTAAATATCGTACCTGAGGGGTGTCTATAGTATGCCTGTAAAGTGGCGTGTGTTTCCTGTGTTTAGAACAGTCCATGCAGAAAATTAAATTTCTAAAGGAATAAAAGTAATTTAAAACTGCTTGCGGCTTTAATGTAATGTTGGGTCTTGAGAAAAACGGCATTGGTACCCCCCAGCCCATTACCAGGCCCTTTGGGTCTTGTATGGATATTAAGGGGAACCCCGCACCCAAATTGAAAAAAGGAAAGGCGTGGGGCCCCCAGGCCCTATATACTCTGAACAGCAGTATATAGGCGGTCCCAAGAAAGACAGGGACTGTAGGTTTGTTCTTAAGTTGAATCTGTTTTTAATTTGGAACAGGTACATTTTGGAAGGGTAGCTTCTGCCAAAAAATCTATTTTTTAAGTTTTTTGGAAAACATAGGGAAGGGTTATCATCACCCCTGTAACATTTGTTTTGCTGTCTGGGCCCCTATTCAGAAGATTTCACCTAACTTTCTGTCCCAATGACAATTGAGTTTTGAAAATTTGGTGTTTTTAGAGAAACAAGGATTGGTGATAAAGCATCAGTGGAGGAGACACCTTTTTCCCATATTAACTCTTACATGAGAGAATTTCCCTTCCTCTGGGTAGATTTCCTCTCACTTCCTGTTGTCTCCCTCTGTTTGTAAGTAGGAGTCATTTGTAAGTCGGGTGTTTGAAAGTAGGGGCCTGCCCTATATAGAAATTTGGGCCTTAAGTGTTGGTGGTACCAGAACACTGTAAGCCCTCACAGTTACTCTTGGTGGGCGCTGGAACGGGCCTTGCTGTGAAATATTATATGAAGAATTGTAATTACAAGCCCCTGTTGAACAGGGTCAGAAAAATTGGGCCTTTGGTGGTGGTGTGGTGTTGTTGCCACAATACTGTAAGCCCTCACAGTTACTCTTGGTGGGCACAGAATGGACCCTGCAGTAAAATATTAGGTCAAAAATTGTAATTACACGCCCCTGTTGAACAGGGGCAGAAAAATTGAGCTTTAGGCACTGGTGCTAGTGCTACAACACTGCAACTCCTCACAGATACTCTAGTTGAGTACAGGAACAACCCCTACAGCAAAATATTACAGCAAAAATTGTAATTATATGCCCCTGTTGAGCAGGGGCATAAAAATTGGGCTTTAGGCACTGGTGCTGGTGCCAGAACACTGCAACCCCTCACAGATACTATAGTTGAGCGCAGGAACTAGCCCTGCTGCAAAATATTACAGCAAAAATTGTAATTACACGCCCCTGTTAAACATTTCTGCCTGAAGCTGGTGTGGCATCAACCACCTCTGAGCCTTTCCTTTCAGAGCTGACAGAATCTCTGCCCCAGTGTGGCTCCTGTCCCCTAAGCACACCAGTTCAAGCACCACATGGCATCTTTTTGCCTGAGTGCTTGCATAGCCCCTTGAACGCCTATGGAGCACTGCTGGTTCCGAGGATAAATCTATAGAGGAAGAGGCCATGGAGAAAGAAGAAGAGGAGGGGGTG
Organism: Lithobates pipiens; assembly: GCF_037356315.1. Lineage (NCBI taxonomy): Eukaryota > Metazoa > Chordata > Amphibia > Anura > Ranidae > Lithobates > Lithobates pipiens. The sequence goes on along the minus strand of NW_027507784.1, from coordinate 250,993,512 downwards.
GAGGAGAGAGGTGTGGCAGAATCACCACTAGTAGCATGAGGCGCAGTGGTGGAACAAGCTCCAACAATACTGCAGCCTGTCCTGCATCCTTCCCAGCTGCCAGCAGGGTCACCCAGTGCGCCGTGAAAGATAGGTAATGTCCCTGTCCATGCCTACTGAATATGCACCTTACCGCTGACTGCCCTGTCCAGCGAGGCCAAGACATTGCCTTCCACATGCTGGTAGAGAGCCAGAATAGCCTTTAGTTTGGGAACCTGCCACTGAGGTACCGCACATTCACAAATTCACAAAAGAGGGCAGAGTCTACCAGCTGAAAATGCAGCAGTTGGAGTGCTAGCAATATATCCAAGCTAGCATTCAGCCGCTGGGCATGTGGATGGCTGGGACCAAATTTCTTTCACCGGTTTAGCAGCTGGGGTAGGGAAATTTGCCTGTTACAATGGGATGTAGCTGTAGCGATAGCAGATTTCAAGTACTTGGCACACCTAATTCTACACCTTTATTCCTCTCAGTGCAGGAACGGAAGGTATAGGGAGGTTGGAGATCCCAGCTGATGAGGAGCAAGAAGAGGCCCATCTTGTTCTTTGGTGTGGGCCTTTTAAGTAGGCTTGCCAACGGACTGCATGGGAATTCAACATATGTCTGGTCAAGCATGTGTTGCCCAAGTGGCTGCTGTTTTGCCCATGCTTGATACGCTTCAGAAATATGTTGCAAACAGTAATGGTGCGATCTGCTGCACACATCTCAAAAAAGCTCACACCAAAGAACTTTTGGTAAAACGCGTGAAGTCAGCAGTGCCCTGCACATGCGGAGCTCTGCAGTGATGAAGTCGGTTGGCTGCCCTTAAGCTGGCCCCTGGAGGGCATCCTGCCTCAGAGATGTGCCTCCTACTCTATCCTATTAGGCACCCACATAGAGTCAGTAACCTCATCATCCCCTCCCTCCTCGTCACTGGAGCAAACCTGGCAGTATGCTGCAGCTGGGGGAACATGACTGCCAGTTTTGTCTATCTTGGGCACCCCCTCTCTCTAGGCTTACGTTACTGCCTTCCTCAATCTGGGCACCATCATCAGAGCCTTCAAAACGCTGCACATCCTCCTGCAGCATGTACCCAACACTGTGGTCGAACAGTTCGGGGGACTGCTCATGATGGTGGGGCTAGAGAAGGAGTGACTGATGACATTGAACCGATGGAAGAGGCTGCATTGGCAGCCAAAGTACTCTGAGCCTGGGTGACAGAGGATGAGGAGGATGAGGACGGCTTGGTCATCCACTCTACCAACCCTTCTGCATGTTGTGGCTCAACATGGCCAGCTGCTGAAAAAAAGGACAAGCGTGCCCCAGGGCCACAGGCTGAGGAAGGCACCGTGTCCACGACCAGCAATGTTGGCTGTGGACACAGAGCCTTCTTGCCCTCTTTTAGTGGCCTGTGAGTGCTGGGATGTATATATATATATATATATATATATATATATATATATATATATATACTGCGTCTGAATATACTGCAGCTAACTGAATCAACTGCCTGAATGTAGTATATTAGGAAGAGAACAACAGGAACGGTCTGCAGTGAGATCTAGCTGCATAGGATACAGTACTGAATATACTGCAGATAACTGAATCAACTACCTGCCTGTAGTATATTAAGAAGAGAACAGGAACAGTCTGCATTGAGATCTAGATGCAATGGATACAGTACTGAATATACTGCAGCTAACTGAATCAACTGCCTGCCTGTAGTATATTAGGAAGAGAACAACAGGAACAGTCTGCAGTGAGATCTAGCTGCACAGGATACAGTATTCAATATACACTGCAGATAACTGAATGAACTGCCTGCCTTTAGTATATTAGGAACAGAACAACAGCAACGGTCTGCAGCGAGATCTAGCTAAACTGGATACAGTATACTGAATATACTGCAGCTAACTGAATGAACTGCCTGCCTGTAGTATATTAGGAACAGAACAACAGGACGGTCTGCAGCGAGATCTAGCTGCACAGGATACAGTACTGAATATACTGGAGCTAACTGAATGAACTGCCTGCCTGTAGTATTTTAGGAACAGAACAAAAGGAACGGTCTGCAGCGAGATCTATCTGCACAGGATACAGTACTGAATATATTGTAGCTAACTGAATCAACTACCTGCCTGTAGTATATTTGGAAGAGAACAACAGGAATGGTCTGCAGTGAGATCTAGCTGCACAGGATAAAGTACTGAATATACTGCAGCTAACTGAATCAACTGCCTGCCTTTAGCATATTAGGAAGAGAACAACAGGAATGGTCTGCAGTGAGATCTAGCTAAACCAGATACAGTATACTGAATATACTGCAGCTAACTGAATGAACTGCCTGCCTGTAGTATATTAGGAATAGAACAACAGAAACGGTCTGCAGCGAGATCTAGCTGCACAGGATACAGTACTGAACATACTGCAGCTAATTGAATGAACTGCCTGCCTGTAGTATATTAGGAACAGAACAACAGGAATGGTCTGCAGCAAGATCTAGATAAACTGGAGTATACTGAATTGTCAGGCTAGGAGCAGATAACAGGTAATGCCCCGTACACACGAGCGGACTTTTCGACATCCAAACTCCGACGGACTGAGTCCGGCGGACTATCCGCTCGTGTGTGGGCTGCAACGGACTTTAGCTTCGCAAAAGTCTGACGGACTTTAGAAATGAAGCATGCTTCAAATTTTCCCGACGGAACTCCGCCGGACCCAGGTCCGATGTAGAAGTCCGCTCGTCTGTATGCTGTTCCGACAGTCCTAAAACGACGCATGCTCTGAAGCAAGTACGAGACGGAAGTGCTCGGTCTTGTAAAACTCCAGTTCGTATTGGAAGTAGCACATTCGTCATGCTGCAAATTCTGTGCTCGTTTAAATGTATAGCGCATCTTCTTTATAATGCTAGAAGAACGAAGCCTTTTTATTTATAATGCTAGAAGAACGAAGTTGCTTTGCTGCTCATATTCACTCACAGAGTTCTCACCAAACACATTTCTGTTTTATTTCTCCTCATCTCATGAATGATCTTGTTTTTATTTTAAAGCCCCATCTCAATATTTTTTATTTTTATTTTTTTTTTAATCATTTTTTTTACTCCATATTTTTGGTACAATTCTTTACCATGTTTTTCTTGTGATCTCCATATTTAATTATTCTGTCAATTAAAACCAAAAAAAAAAAAAAAAGTTGTTAACTTGACCGAATAATTAAATATGGAGATCACAAGAATAAAAATGTTCATGATTTCACCCAAAAATATTGATGAAAAAATTACTCCAAAAAAATAAAAAAAAACAAGAAAAAATGTTGGTGACTAATTTTTGGCCTACATATTTTTGGTACAATTCTTTACCATTTTTTTTTTATTGTGATCTCCATATTTAATTGTTCCGTCAAGTTAAAACCAAAAACTTTATTTTATTTTTTTTTTTTTTCATTACCACAATAACCTTTTTATTTTTATTCTGGTGACAAGTTACCACAATAACATTTTTATTTTGTTTATAACCTCAAGGAGGTTAGTGTCCCTTGTTAATTTCACATTGTCTTTTATAGAAAGGTATTTGACCAAAAAACACATAGGCAATTATATTTTCAAACAAAAATATCCATTTATTCTGGTTCTACAAACAAAAAAATGAAGGCAACACTGGAGAAAATTGTGACATTTGTGTAGCCTTTTGGCCCCAGGGCAAACGTGAAACTATGTGGACAAGAAAATTCAAATATTACAAAATCCAATATGGTCCCAGAATCCCAGACATCAAGAGCAGCATCAGATGGTATATATGTCCCCAGGCTGTGGTTGGTCGGACCAGAGTGAAGCCAGGTCATCACCTTCTTCTCTTCGCTCCACCCTTCACTGCACCCTTCCCTGCAGACTTCCCTGTAGCCTTCCTGGGAGGCTGTGTCTCCGGTGGTGGACTCGTGGCAGGAGGAGGAGGAGGAGGAGGAACAGGAGGAACTTGCTCCACAATATTACTGTTGGCCGATAATTCTCCACTGAACCCCTTCTGTAACGCCAGGAAAATGAGCCTTTCGCAGTGGAGACGTTGGCCCATCTCTAGTTGCTGGAGCCGGCTGGCTATGTAGCAGCCATAGGCCTCTTCTGCGTCAGGGGGGCTGTTTAAAACATTAGTAGCCTCTCTAATTAGTCGCAGGGATTCCTCTTGTGCCTGCGTATTTTTTTTGGCCCTTTTGGATGGAAGACGGAGGGGAGGCACTTGAGATGTTGTGAGGCTTCTACTAGGCCCGGCCACCTCCTGCCTGACAGAGGGCATGGACTCCTCCTGGCTGAGAGTGGGCATAGCCTCCTCCTGCCTGCCACTTTCCCCACCTTCCTCCTGGCTGAGCTCCTCCTGTGTATAAAAAAGGGACATTATTTTAGTTTTTTGTTCATCAATCCTAAACATTTTTCAGCTCCTGACTTCAAAATTCTGTTAATACATATAAAAGAGTATCATTATGACACCACTATTTCTTGTTTCTGCTGGTGACAAACATTTGTGGCCACTACTGTAAATTGATATGTCCAAATTTTAACTATTTTTTAACATCAATAATAGCGTACAAATTCGAATAACATCTAGTTAACATCATTAATATTCTGAATATCACTATTTTTGGTAAAAAAATACCTGGCTCCAGCTGGGTGCATCCGCTTCTTCCAGGATGGAAGGCTCATCAGCCTCTGCTGAGGTGGAGGGAATGCTGCAGGGAAGGGTGGAGGGAAGGGTGGAGGGAAGAGTAGAAAGCGACTCCCTGGGTCTACACCGGTCGTCCAGGAACCGTAGCTTTTCAAAGTACCACAGCCTGGGTACATATACATCACCTGGTGCTGCTCCTGATGTTTGGGATTGAGCGATTTTCCTCTTTTCCTTTCGGAACATATTTTGCAATATTTGAATTTTCTTATCCACAAAGTCCACGTCTGCCTCTGGGATCCAAGTCTGCACAAATGTCACAAATCTCTCCAGTGTTGCCCTCCTTACTTGTTTATTAAAATAATCCTTGTGCTTGGTATGCCACAGATTAGACATTTCTTTATACTTGTCGATAAACAGACTTAAAAATTCTGGATCCCTGAATTTTTTATTCATTTTTCTGCAAGACAATACACAAGCCAAAAAACATAATGTTAGCTCAGACTCTCCTAATCTTAGCCCAAGATAGACTCCAGGATCTGCCACTTATTTGGGGAAATGGTTTAAACTTACCTTCGTTTTTCTTGCTCCCAACTTCTGTTCCTATTTTCGCAAACGAACATACGACATGTGATTTTTGTCGTTATATACAGTGCGTACGCGTAGAACTACGCCTGCGTTGCCCGCCCCTGACGTTCTTTTAGTCAAGTTCATGTTTTCCCGCCCCTTTCTGCGCACTTAACGTACGTACGACATGTGCATTTTGGCTTAAGATCCAGTGCGTACGCGTAGAACTACGCCTGCGTTGCCCGCCCCTGACGTTCTTTTAGTCAAGTTCATGGTTTCCCGCCCTTTCTGCGCACTTAACGTACGTACGACGTGTGATTTTGGCTTAAGATCCAGTGCGTACGCGTAGAACTACGCCTGCGTTGCCCGCCCCTGACGTTCTTTTAGTCAAGTTCATGGTTTCCCGCCCTTTCTGCGCACTTAACGTACGTACGACGTGTGATTTTGGCTTAAGATCCAGTGCGTACGCGTAGAACTACGCCTGCGTTGCCCGCCCCTGACGTTCTTTTAGTCAAGTTCATGGTTTCCCGCCCTTTCTGCGCACTTAACGTACGTACGACGTGTGATTTTGGCGTAAGATCCAGTGCGTACGCGTAGAACTACGCCTGCTTTGCCCGCCCATGACGTTCTTTTACAAGAATATTTCCCGCCCCCTTTTCTCTACGGTGCGCAGTAGGAGAAACATGGCGGAAACACAACAGGTGCTTGATATGAACGACTCCAGTAGTCAGGAATCCCCGGAGCCACAAACGTCCCGATCCGGAAAGAGGAGATTTAAGGCCTCAAATATGGCATTTCAAGAGATGGTGGAGATGGTGGGAATCTTGCGAAGTAAGGATTATGATGGCAAGCATGGACCATACACCCATCCGAACTTGCGCAAGGCCAGAATCATGGCCAAAGTAGTTAAGACCCTGCATAATCGTTTTGGGGTACGACGGTCAAAAGACCAATTGAGGAAACGGTGGTCCGACCTGAAATTGAGGGAGCCGGATCAATACAGAAGGATCAAGAAAGTTCTGAAAAAAAGTAAGTACTTGTCGTGTGTTCCTATTTTATGATTATTGCATACAGATCCATATGCTTTACCTTTGTACAATGTAAAAAATTGCTGCTTTCATGTTGTATACAGTAAAAGAATCGTATCGTTTTTCCAAACCCTCGTAAATTGTTTGTGGCAAACCTCGTTTATGATACAGGGTTTGAACAGCATTTTTTGGGTGTGTAATTTTTAGGACACAACAAATGATTAGGACATTGTGGTTTAGATGTGTTTCAAAATACAATGACTAGAAAAGAACATTCAGTGTAATTGAAGGAGAGGACACTTGGCAGCTGGGTAAAAACACATCTGCACTCATGAGCAAAGGTGTGGGACACCAGAGAACATTTATTAGGGTAAACCACACGCCACACGGGGTTCCCTGGTATACTTGGGGGGGGGGGGGTTGGGCATGTGTGAACCTTCGCACAAAAAGCAAATTATTTGCTTTTTTGTCAAAGTGAATTGATTTCTCATGTCTTCACATTTTGCATCTCTTCATAAACCGACAATTGTACAACACTTCTAATCAAGGTTTCATCTTCCTAGTTCTGGCCTTAAATATCTGTGTGCTAAAGTATACCTTTTTGTTTGTTAATTTCTCATAGGGGAGAAAAGCCTCACAAAGCAGGATCCCAGGGACCGCCACCCTTGCCAGCAGGAATGTGAGGTTAGCCCCATCCCCCCCGTGGATGTGCATGTGGAGGAAGGAGAGGTGGAAGAAGGAGAGGAGATGGGCACCCCACCAGGTGAGTGTCTGACACCACAGCTTCAGGTAATCGATGTATACCTGCATATTTCCAAACACATTTTTTTACATCTATTTTAGGTGATGTTGTGGTTGTGGAAAGCGACACATTTCCAAGCACCAGTGCCCCCCCCGAGGATGTCGAGGAAGGAGAGGTTGAGGAAGGAGAGGTGGAGGAAGGAGGGGAGCTGGGCACCCCACCAGGTGAGTGTCTGACACCCCAGCTTGTTGAAATCCATGTATGACTGCATAATTTTTGACCCAATTTTTCCCATCTATTGTAGGTGATGTTCTGTTTGTGGAAAGGGCCCCATTTTCCAGTGACAGCGCACAAAGGCTGATTGGCCAGATAATGGGCTGGAATGGGGAACTAGATGACATGCGAACTAGCCTGGATCTCATGAAGACTCAGATTGACAACATGCAGCTGGAAATGAAGAACATGATCGATATTTTGGGGAGAATATAATCCGTTTCTCCATAATATCGATCATGTTCTTCATTTCCCTTGTTTTAGTTCAAAGATGGTTACTTCACCAATTTTTACGATTGTGGCTGATTGTTGTTTTATACATTTTTCATATTTTCTATAGAAAAATAAAAAGCACAAAAAAAAAAAAAAAAAAAAAAGTTTTTAAAAAATTGAAAAAAAAGCAAACCAAAAAATGTTTGGCAAAGAAAGTTAAATAAACCCAAAAAAAAAATTTAGATCACTAAATATTCAATGGCACATGTGAATGTGGCCAAATTAAAATTTTGAATAATCAACAATGTGTGGCGTATTCTTTCAATGCTTAATACCAGTTTGGGAAAAGGGATTTTGTGTATCCAGTGACAATGGGCCTTATTGAATTTAATGAAAATACACTTGGCACTACAAGTGCACTAGGATAACATAGGAGACAGCACAAACCAAAAGCAAGCAAGAAAACACATTTCAGATTTGAGGTTATTTTATTATTTTCCTCTTTTTAAAAATTAAATATTGGGTGGCATTGCAATGGCCCCCCTACCGTTAAAATAAGTCACATATCTTTCACGCACTTCACGTGCACTTTGGGGGGCCAAGCCAGTACGGCCAGTATCCAGGCCTGTCATGGATTCTGGACCAACTCCAGCCTCCGGCATTATTCCTGATAAGTAAGTATTGGAGTATTTGTGCAAAAAGTTGTGCAAAATGCAGCACGTAAGGATGACATAGTTCAGTTTGTATTCCGCTAGGTTTAGAGCCGTCAGAAATACACGGAACCGGCTGGCCATTATTCCAAAAGCATTTTCCACCACTCTTCTCGCTCTGGCCAGCCGGTAGTTGAAAACCCTCCTCTCCGGGGTGAGGGCTCTTTGGGGGAATGGCCGCATTATGTGGTTGTCAAGAGCAAAAGCCTCATCCGCGATGAATACGAAGGGTAGTTCCTCCACATTCTCCGAATCAGGTGGCAAGCCCAGGCCACCTGTCTGTAGACGGCGGTAGAACTCCGTCTGGGCGAAGACTCCTCCATCCGACATGCGGCCATTCTTCCCCACGTCCACATAGAGAAATTCATACTGTGCCGACACCACCGCCATTAACACAATACTGTGAAACCCCTTGTAATTAAAAAAGTATGACCCCGAATGGGGTGGTGGCACAATGTGGACGTGCTTCCCATCTATGGCACCACCGCAGTTAGGAAAGTCCCACCGGGTGGCAAAATGGGATGCCACAGTCTGCCATTCCTGTGGCGATGAAGGAAACTGGGGAGGCAAAAAGAAGAAAAAAAACAAAATAAGTACTTTTGCACATTAAACATTGTACATTACAACACAAACTTTATTTCACGCTTCTGCCTAGTCACATGACACCGATCGTCTGCTCCCTGTCATTGGGAGCAGTGATCAGGGTCATGTCACTGCTAGCCCATCCCCCAGACAGTTAAGAAAAACACTCACCCAGAACACACTTTAAACCATTCCTTGGCCCCCTTGTGCTTAATAAAACACCTTCACTGCATGTGACATTTTTACAGTAATCAAGACAATTTTTGACAGCATTGATCACTGTATTAATGACAATGGTCACAAAAATGTTTGGAATTGGCCAATGTGTCCGCCATAATGTGGCAGTCACCAGAAAAACAAAAAACAAAAAAAAAAAAAAAAAAAAAGGTTAGCAACGCCATTACTATTTTCAAAAATGGCAAGATTTTACAAATGCCAGCAAAATAGACCATATTTACGAAACGATTGAACTTTTAACCAAAACAATCAAGAAACGCTTAAATTGTGATTCATTTTAACACATTTTTGTTTACTAAAAGACTACGTATCAGCATCAAATGATGTCCCAAAAAATCATGGTGATATATTTTTGTGCCTATCTTTCTTTAGAGCGAAAAGAGAGAAAAAAATGCATATTTAGAAAAATGCATTTTGGGTTTGTTGGTGGTTAATCACCAAAACTAAAAAAGCAGAGGTGATCAAAGACAACCAAATACTAAATCGCTTTGTGCTAATAAAATGAAGATAATTTACTAGGAGGAGCCATGTTACAAGGACGCACAATTGTCAATTCAAACAACGCACTGCCAAATCACCCAAAAAAGTGATGAAGGTCAGGAAGGGGGGAAAATCATTCCAGGGTTGAAGTGTGTTAAAAATACAATATATAATTCAACATTAATTTAAGGACACACAGACTCGTTGGAATTATATTAAGTGTGTGTGGGGGGGGATCCAGTTAAAGGACACACAGACCATTTGGGATACTATTAAGGGGGGGGGGGGGGGGATTCAGTTAAGGGGACACAGACCATTTGGAAGAAGCTTTAAAATGTTTGGTTTTAGGATAAAGCAATAGAATGGAGCTGACAAAAGACATTTTAAGTGACTAGACTAGGTGGATATGGGCCTACCATAGCATGTTGGTGAGGTTTAATGAAGGCAAATATGCATGAAAAACAAAAAAGGAGCATTAAAAGATTGCAGCATGCATGAGGACAAAGGGGACATTCACAGCATATTGCAATCATGGTAATTAGAGATTGAGGAAAGAAATACAAGGCATTAGCAAACATTAAAGACAATAAAATGTGATGTTAAATGCTAAATCTTACCTTAATATAGTCCTCCTGCAGGACCTGTATAATGGCAGAACAGGTCTCTGGGATAATGATCCCCAGAGCCTGGGGGGAGATGCCTGTCGAGAACTTCAAGTCCTGAAGGCTTCTCCCTGTCGCCAAGTAGCGCAACGTGGCGACGAGCCTCTGCCCTGGAGTGATGGCTTGACGCATGCAGGTATCCTGCCTGCTGATATAAGGGGTCAGCAAAGCCAGCAGACGGTGAAAAACGGGGTCTGTCATCCGGAGATAATTCCTGAAATCATCAGGATTATTCTCCCGGATCTCACGAAGCAAAGGCATGTGCGAGAACTGGTCACGCTGGAGCAACCAATTCTTCGTCCATGAACTCCTCAACACCCCGTCCAAGGACTGTTCTTGGGTTGCAGAATGAACTACAACACCAAGCGCAAGCAAAGCACGAACTCGACGACGAGTACGTACACGCAACATGGCTTCAAAACGGTCGGATTGTCAGAGCGGACTTAACAGACGTCACTGAAGAACAGCAAGGCCTGTGAAGAGCGAGCTGAAAGTCAGCGAGCGCAGTTAGATCGCACTGCAAAATACAGACACGAACTGACTACACGCACTAAAAAACAGATACAAACCTCACAAGCACAAACTGAAAAGCAGTGAAAAACGGTCTGAAAAATACGAGTCTGAAAAACGCGAATCGTCTCTCACCAAACTTCTACTAACACGAGATAAACACGAAATTAGCAGAAGGAGCCCAAAGGGTGGCGCACTTGGTATTGAACTTCCGTTTTATAGTCTCGTCGGACCTGGTGTACGTCACAGCGGACCAGACGGGCGGACTTTAGTGGGATCGTGTGTAGGCAAGTCCGTTGCGTCGGAACTCCGGCGGAACTCCGGCGGAACTCCGGCGGAAACTCCTTCGGATTTAAGTCCTCTCGTGTGTACGGGGCATTACAGTTCAGGTGTGCTGATTATGCAAAGAGTTCAAGAACAAGAGCACATACCATGAGCAGGTCTAAGCAGAGCAGGTCAGCTGGGACTTGTAGTTCACCGCTGCAGATGAAGGTAGACCTTTGCTAGACCTTGTAGTTCACCGCTGAAGATGAGGAGAGATGTTAGCTGGTGCTTGTAGTTCACCGCTGCAGATGAGGATAGATGTTAGCTGGTGCTTGTAGTTCACCGCTGCAGATGAAGGTACTACAGTAGAATCAGGAAAGCGTAGTCTAGGCATGCTGGGTCATACACAGGTAGATCAGAGTCCAAACGGTACCGAATCAGAAGTGAGCAAGCAGGGTCAAACGAGCCAGGTCATACACAAAATACACAGAGCAGATATCAGCTGAATCAAACAGAAAGGTAAACTCTAACGCGAGTACTGATTGAATGCTGATACAGGTGATTTAAAGGTGAGCTGGCCAATCATTCTTGTTTCCTGGGCAAAGGCTGTGCCAGGTGAGTTGTGCTGGGTCCTAAAGGGATCCTAGTACTGACAGTCCCCCCCCCCCTTTCTCGAGGGGTTGCTCCTGCACCCCCAGGCTTACTTGGATAACGAAGATGGAGCTTCTTCTTGAGTCGGTCAGCATGAAGATCACGAGCTGGGACCCAAGATCGATCCTCTGGGCCAAAACCCTTCCAATGAACGAGATATTGTAAGGAATTGCGCACTCGTCTGGAATCAAGAATAAATGCCACTTCATATTCCTGACTGTCCAATACATCCACAGGTTCTGGTTCATTTACTAGGAGGCTGGAATGAACAGATTTCAACAATTAAACATGAAAGACATTTGGAATGCACGTGGATGGGGGTATAAATCTACAGTATAGGACACAGGGTTAACAATCTCTGAAATGTCATACTGCCTGATAAATTTTGAGCCAAGTTTTTTAGATGGAACATGCAGGGACAGATTCCTAGATGATAACCACACTTTGTCACCAACTTTATATCCTGGTGCCTTTGAGCGCCTTAAAAAGCCATTTTCTTAAAAGCCTGCACATAGCGAGAAATAGCACGATCAACATTGGACCAGATTTTGGAGAAATTTTCAATTGTGGTGTTGGCATCTGGAACATCAGGGGGTGGAAGATCAAAGGAGCACACATGAGGATGCAACCCATAAACACAGACGAAAGGAGAGGTCCCTTTAGATGTGCTGCCACAATTATTAAAGGCAAACTCCACCCATGGAAGGATGTTGACCCACTCCAACTCATCATTGGCCATCAGACAACGTACCATCTTCTCTAGAGTCTGATTAGTCCTTTCTGCTTAGCCATTTGTCTCAGGATGATATGCTGAAGAATACGACAACTTAATCCCCAGCTTAGAGCAATGGGAAGCTATAAACTCAGAGGCACGGTCTGAGACAATGTTAATTGGTGCCCCATGGAGCCTGAAAACATGTTTAATGAATAAAGATGCCAGTTCTTTAGCAGATGGAAGTTTCGGAAGCGGAACAAAGTGGGCCATCTTACTGAACCTGTCTACCACCACCCAGATCGTGGAACATCCCTGGGACAGAGGCAAGTCAGTGATTAGGGATGAGCTTCGTGTTCGGCGAATACCGAACGTTATGGGCCGTTAACGCCAAATTCGCGTGGCGCTCACGTCTCACAATGCACTGCGCCATCGCAGTGCATTGCTGGCTCATGATTGGCCAAGTATGCACTGTGACCCCGTATGCTTGGCAAATCACAGCGCCGGCAGCGAGGAGAGCCATGATTGGCCACAGGCAGGATGTCTGTGGCCAATCATAGCTCAGGCTGTGTAGTACATGCCCCACACTATATAAGGCCGCCAGCGCGGCGGCCTTGTGTAGTGTGTTGGCGTCTGTAGGAGTTAGTGGGTATTCTGTGTACCTTCAACACAGTATACACCGTTCGTTATCGGACGATTTTGCGTTCTTGCTCTTCTGTAGTGGTTGTTGTCTGCGTGCCCTGACCGCAGTATACACCAATTTATCCACCTATATAGCTAGCTATCTTGCTCTTTTTAAATAGTGCTTGCAGTCAGTTGTAGGAGGTTGTGCGGGCTGTCTGCGTGCGCTGACCACAGTATACACCGTTATGTCCACCTATATAGCTAGCTATATTGCTCTTTTTATAAAGAGCTTGCAGTCAGTTGTAGGAGATTGTGCGTGCTCTCTGCGTGCCCTGACCGCAGTATACACCGTTATATCCACCTATATAGCTAGCTATCTTGCTCTTTTTAAATAGAGCTTGCAGTCAGTTGTAGGAGATTATGCATGCTGTCTGCGTGCCCTGACCACAGTATACACCGTTATATCCACCTACATAGCTAGCTATATTTCTCTTTTTAAAAAGAGCTTTCAGTCAGTTGTAGGAGATTGTGCGTGCTGTCTGCATTCCCTGACCACAGTATACACCGTTATATATACCTACGTAGCTAGCTATATTGCTCTTTTTAAAAAAAGCTTGCAGTCAGTTGTAGGAGATTGTGCGTGCTGGGTCACTCTTCTGGCAGCTGGGAAGGATGCAGTAGTGTTGGAGGTTGTTCCGCCACCACGCCTCCAAAATGCTACTATTGGTTGTGACACATCTCTCTCCTCCACCCCCTCCTCTTCTTCTTCCTCCATGGCCTCTTCCAGTGCTCTGTCCTCAGAACCAGCGGTGCTCCGTAGGAGTTCCAGGTGCTATGCAAGTACGCAGGCAAAACGATGCCATGCCGTGCTTGCGCTGGTTTGTTTTGGGGACAGGAGCCACACTGGGGCAGATGTTTTGTCAGCTCTGCAGGTTCAGGCCGAGAGGTGGGTTGACGCCACGCCAGCTTAAGCCAGGAATGGTGGTTTGCGACAATGGCACCAACCTCCTCTCCGCCCTCCGACAGGGACAACTGACCCATGTGCCCTGTGTGGCTCACGTCCTTAACCTGGTGGTGCAGCGGTTCTTGGGCAGGTACCCGGGCTTACAGGATGTCCTGAAGCAGGCCAGGAAAATCTGTGTGCATTTCCGCCGATCATTTAATGCCTGTGCTCGGCTAGCTGAGCTCCAAAAGGAGTTGAACCTGCCCAAGAACCGCCTTATATGTGACATGCCCACCAGGTGGAACTCAACGTTGGCCATGCTGCAGCAGCTGCACACGCAGCAGAGGGCCATCAATGAGTACCTGTGCGACTACGGCACCAGGACAGGGTCAGGGGAGCTCGGTTTTTTCTCACAACGCCAGTGAGGCATGATCAGGGATGCATGCACTGTCCTGTCTCTGTTTGAGGAGGCCACAAGGATGGTGAGCAGTGACAGTGCATGCATCAGTGACACTGTATCTTTTGTCCACCTGTTGGAGCATACGCTGCGTGGAATAATGGACAGGGCACTTGAGGCAGAACAGAGGCAGGAAGAGGAGGACTTCCTTGCCTCTCAAGGCCCCCTTTATCCAGACAGTGTTCCTGCTGTGCCACCCATCACACAGGAAGAGGATGAAGAGGAGGAGGAGGGTGATTGTGTCAGCATGGAGGTGGAGGCTGGCACTCAGCATCAGCAGCAGCAGCAGTCTTGTAGGGATGATTTACAGTCCCAAGAAACCCGTGGACTTGTACGTGACTGGGAGGAGGTAGCTGCGGATCATGTTGTCCTTAGTGACCCAGAGGGCTCCGGACCGAATGCCTCGGCTAACCTACGCTGCATGGCCTCCCTGATCCTGCAAAGTCTGCAGAAGGATCCTCGTATTCTTCGGATCAAGGAGAGGGACCATTACTGGCTGGCCACTCTCCTTAATCCACGGTACAAGGGTAAGGTTGCCGACCTTATCTTGCCATCACAGAGGGAGCAGAGGATGAGACAAACTCCTGGTCCTGGACAACGTGCTGCTGAAGCATCGGTCAGAAGGAGCGGTGGAGAAGGTGGTCGTCTGACCGATGCGTTCAGACAATTTTTTAGTCCGCAGCCCCAAGGTATGATCTGTTCCAGCAACCATCGCCAGCGTCTTATATACATGGTTCAGGAATACCTAGGGGCAAGGTCAGACTTGGACACCTTTCCCACCGAAAATCCTCTGGCTTACTGGGTCTTGAGGATGGATCACTGGCCAGAGCTAGCACAGTATGCAATTGAGCTACTGGCCTGTCCTGCATCCAGCGTTCTTTCGGGAAGCACTTTCAGTGCTACTGGTGGCTTTGTTACCGATCACAGGGTGCGCCTGTCCACCGACTCAGTTGATCGACTGACCTTCATCAAGATGAATCAATCTTGTATCACCCACAGCTACTAAGCACCTGAAGCTTATGTAACCCAATAATTTTTTTGAAATATCACATCCCTTCAAGACTGCCTATGCTGATGCTGAGTGACTGTCCTGTTATGTTGATTGTCTATCCTCTTCCTCCTCCGTTGATATGTTGGAAGAACATTTTTGGTTCTGGGTGATGCCACCAGCCCAATTTTTCAGCCCCTGTTTAACAGGGGCGTTTAATTACAATTTTTGATGCAATGCTTTGCAGCAGAGCTCATTCCTGCACTACAACTAGAGTATATGGGAGAGGTTGCAGTGTCGTGGCACCAGCACCAGTGCCTAAGGCCCAATTTTTCTGCCCCTGTTTAACAGGGGCGTTTAATTACAATTTTTGATGCAATGCTTTGCAGCAGGGCTCATTCCTGCACTACAACTAGAGTTATATGGGAGAGGTTGCAGTGTCGTGGCACCAGCACCAGTGCCTAAGGCCCAATTTTTCAGCCCCTGTTTAACAGGGGCATTTAATTACAATTTTTGATGCAATGCTTTGCAGCAGAGCTCATTCCTGCACTACAACTAGAGTATATGGGAGAGGTTGCAGTGTTGTGGCACCAGCACCAGTGCCTAAGGCCAAATTTTTCAGCCTCTGTTTAACAGGGGCTTTAAATTACAATTTTTGATGCAATGCTTTGCAGCAGGGCTCATTCCTGCACTACAACTAGAGTATATGGGAGAAGTTGCAGTGTCGTGGCACCAGCACCAGTGCCTAAGGCCCAATTTTTCAGCCCCTGTTTAACAGGGGCATGTAATTACAATTCTTGATATAATACTTCACAGTAGGGCCCGTTCCTGTGCCCACCCAGAGTAACTGTGAGGACTTATAGTGTTGTGGCACCAGCACCAGCACCACAACCACCAAAGGTCAATTTTTCTACCACTGTTCAACAATGGCATGTAATTACAATTCTTGATATAATCGTTCACAGCAGGGCGCTCCAGCACCCATCAAGAGTCACTTTGAGGGCTTACAATGTTGTGGCAACACCAACACCTTGTTCCACCATTTCTGCAGAGCATATAGGGCAGGCCCCTACTTTCAAACATCCAACTTACAAACCTCTCCTACTTGCAAACGGAAGGAGACAACAGGAAGTGAGATGAAAAAAGACGGACGGCAAAACTAATTATACAGGGGTGATAACCCTTCCCTATGTTTTCCAAAAAGATTAAAAATAGATTTTTTGACTGGAGCTACACTTTAAAAATGTACCAGTTCAAAATTACAAACAGATTCTACTCAACACAACAAACCTACACAGTCCCTGTCTTGTTTGCACCGCCTGTATACTGCTGTTCTGAGTATATAGAGCCTGGGGGCCACACGTATTTCCTTTTTTTAATATGGGTACGGGGTTCCCCTTAATATCCGTACAAGACCCAAAGGGGCTGGTAATGGGCAGGGGGGGCTACCCATGCCATTTTTCTCAATGATTTTCATCCATATTGCCGGAACCAGATATAACATTAAAACCGCAAGCAGTTTTAAATGATGTTATTTCCGTTAAATGTAATTTTTTGCAGGGACTGCTCTAAACACGGGAAACACGTGGCACTTCACATGCATTCTATAGACACCCCCCAGGCACGATATTTAAAGGAATATTTCACTTTTTTTTTCACTTTCATCGTCATTAAGATCAGTGCTCCCGCCAAAACGGCCATTTTTAAAAACATTTTAGGCATTGACCCATGTCCCCTGGGGCAGAAGCCAGGTCCCCAAACCCTTTTTAGGACAGTATCTTGCATATGAGCCATTAAAATTAGCACTTTTAATTATCAAGTTGCTCACTGCTTTATTTATTTATTTATTTTCCAAGAAAGATGCTTTTATTGAAGGATTCAAAATACATAACAAATGTATCCGTTCAAAACAGCAGCAAAACAACGAACAATAGTAATACAACTTTTGTAGTAGGTACAGATGGCTTGTTGACAGTGTTTAAACAACAGGAACATTTAGTATCTGAGTCAGGGCTAGTATACAACAGCATAGGTTATACTAACATGTTGATTCGGATTAATGCTTCCAATACACTTCTAATATTCGAACTCCTGATATTCCCGGAAAACCGCTTCCCAGGATCGATTGAGTCATGTGGCTCATGGAGAAGCTATATGAAACGGGAGTACCATACAGTAGGAAGGTGCTTCGTAGACAGTAAAAGCCCCTATCTGTATGACAATGAATGAATTAAAAACAAAAGTATTTATATAGGGTGTGAATGAGGGGATGATCTAACAATGGAAAGGAAGAAAACACAAGAGATGAAAGATTATCTAGTAGTCGAGAAAGGTTTCAGGATCTAGGGGTGGGAGGGACTCCAGCTACCAGTTGGGAGCATTCATCTGATGAGCGAAAATGAAGCCAACAAGCCCAAGTGGCCCAATATTTGGATGGAGTGTCTTTAGCTTGCGAAATTAAGTTTTCCATGTCCGCTACATTGGAGACTCTCTTGACCCAATCAGAAATTGAAGGGGGCGTGGAAGATTTCCATAGTGGGGGGATACACATTTTTGCCGCATTCAACAAATGTTGTGCCAGAGAACGATGGTAAGCTTTCATCGGGATGGTTGAGTGGTGCAGGAGCATCGCGGCAGGGGAGAAATCTATGGAGAGTGTGGTAATTTGGCATATTAAGCGATGGATCTCAACCCAATATGGTTGGATGCGAGAGCATGACCACCAAATATGTAGGAATGATCCTGCACCATCCGAGCATCTCCAGCAGGACGGAGAGGTGGAGGGGTACCGTTTGTGAAGTTTATCTGGTGTAAGATACCACCTGGAGAAAATTTTAAAATTGTTTTCCTGAACAGATACATTTAAAGAGCCTTTATGGATATGTGTAAAGATGTTCAACCACTCTGAATCCGATAACGTCAAGGATAAATCAGTTTCCCAGCTGCGAACAGCTAAGTTATCTTTCGGTTCTCGGTCCAAGAAAAACAAGGTATATATGTTGGAAATGAGATGACGCTGTGGTTCAGATTGATTGCACAAAGTTTCAAACGGAGTGAGCTGCCTAGCAAAATGATGTTTAGAAAGCCTCTCCATCAGGAAGTGTCTGATTTGGAAATATGCCCATCTCGGGAAGGGGCGACCCGAAGGATGATAGGGAAGGTCTGTTAATGGTCGGAATTGGGAGTTGGTAAAAAAGTGCATAGCTCTAATGTCGGGTGAGTGCCAAAAGCCGGAAAGGAAGGTATTTGACTGTCCCGCGGGGAATTCTGGGTTATTGTTTATTAGAGTCATCGGACTATGGTGGGACGATATATGGTGAGTATGACAGGCTGCGTGAAAGGCCTGTAAAGTACTAGCGATGAGGGGATGTTGTGAGCATGTTTGGGGGATATGTTCGGGGAGCATCCATGGTAGTGATTTAATTGGGTAGGGAGAGAAAGCGTTTTCCGTCTGTACCCAAGCTTTGGAATGGGAGTGAACATTCCAGTCCACGATTCTAGTGAGGAGACTCGCCCAATAATATTTTTTGAAGTCGGGTAGACCAATTCCCCCTTTAGATTTCGGAAGAGTCAGTCTAGAGAAGCTTATTCTGGCTCTTTTACTGGCCCAAATAAAATTGGCACAGATAGATTGCAGGGATTTGAAAAAGGCCGGAGGGAGTTTGAGTGGAATTGTCTGGAAAAGGTACAACAGGCGGGGGAGGACATTCATTTTGATAATTGATGCCCTGCCGAACCAAGAAAATAGACCTGTCGACCAAGTTTTAAGGTCACTTTGGATGGTCTGAAGCATATGGAGAAAGTTAAGGGAGTATAAGTTGCCTAGTTTGGTCGGTAATTTGATACCTAAATAGGTGATTGCTGAGGAGGTCCAGCGAAATGGAAAGTGTTGTTGGCATAGTGTAATGATGTCTTTGTTTAAGGATATGTTCAACGCCTCTGATTTTGAGAAATTGATTTGTAGGTTGGAAATTGTTTTAAAATCCTCCAGGTCCTTAAGGAGATTGGGAATGGAGACAAGTGGTTCTGTAAGAAAAAGCAGTATGTCATCGGCATAGGCCGCAATTTTCTGAATCTTAGAGCCAGTCTGAATCCCCTTAACGTCTGGGTTGGATTGTACTTTACGAAGAAGGGGTTCCAAGGTAAGGATAAATAAAAGGGGGGAAAGTGGGCAGCCCTGACGTGTCCCATTGGACACGGAGAAGGCGTCCGACAGTTGGCCATTAATCCTGACCTGAGCAGTGGGAGAAGCGTATAAAGCCATGATAAAAGAAAGCAAGCGGGAGTCCGATTTTCGGTAATACTTCTTCCATATAATCCCAAGCCACTCTGTCAAACGCCTTCTCCGCGTCCAACGAGAGAAAAAATCCTTGTTGTGATGTAGAAGTCAGCCAGTGATGAACAGAAATTGCTTTAATCGTGTTATCCCTCCCTTCTCTTCCCGACACAAAACCCACCTGGTCAAGAGATATAAATTGGGGAAGAAGAGGGAGGAGACGGTTTGCCAAAATCTTGGCATAAATTTTTAAGTCAACATTTAGCAAAGAAATAGGTCTATAATTTGTCACTTGTGTATCGTCTTTGTTGGATTTTGGAATGACCGTAATATGGGCTCTGAGGGAGTCTCGTGGAGGTGGTTTTTCAGGGGTCAAAGAGTTGAAGGCCGCTAGGAAGTGTCGTTTTAGGGTGGCAAGGAAGGTTTTATAATAGCAGGTCGTCAGGCCATCAGGACCTGGACTTTTCCCGGGTTTCATATGTTTAAGAGCCAAATCCAGTTCCTGGGCCGAGAGGGGAGTATTTAAAGAAAGAGCATCTTCCGGAGAGATAGGGGCTGGAGCGTATGCACTTAGAAATTGGTCAATTAGAAGTTTTCTATGGGTCTGGTCTCGCAAAGGTGAGGTGTCATGGAGGTTGTAAAGATTGGAATAATACTGAACAAATTGTTCAGCGATCTTGTGGTTAGTAACCAGTTTAGTGCCCTTTGGGTCCATGATGGAGTGAATGGTTCTAGCGGCGTGTTGTTTTTTTAGAGCTCTGGCCAAAAGTTTACCCGACTTATTGCCATATTCATAGAAAAGTTTACGGGAAAGCATATAATTCCTTTTAATTTGGGAGTTAAGAATTTGGAGTAGATCCTGTCGCGCCTGTACTAAGTCAGTATGTACATCCGAGGCTAATGAAAGTTTGTGGGGTTTTTCTAGGGACCTAATACGGGTGGAAAGCTGAGATATGGCGTGGTATCTTTCCCTTTTTCTTTTCGCCAACGCAGTTATAAATTCTCCCTGAATTGTACATTTATGGGCTTCCCAAATTGACATGGGGTCCATTGTGGGGGATAGGTTATCTACGAAGTAGTTGGACAGTTTTTCTTGAAAGGAAGAAGCTAGTACTGGATCTGATAAGAGGGCAGGATCCAATCGCCATATCGGAGGTGTGTGTGGGTTGTTTGCAATCTGCAGGATCATGGAGATTGGATGATGGTCCGAGATATACATAGCCTCTATGGATGCAGAACAGAGGCAAGGTAAGTCTCTTTGGGTGATAAACAAGTAATCCAACCTAGAGTACCGATTGTGGGGAATTGAAAAATAGGAATAATCCCGTTCTTGGGGATGCAGAGTTCGCCACGAGTCATGCAAGCAAAGCTCATGTAGATGTGACTTAATGGCTCGTAATGCTTTGAAAGTGAGAGAAGAGGTGCCAGTAGAGGAGTCATGTGTCGGGTTAAGAGGGACGTTGAAGTCTCCTCCGAAAATGAGCATGCCTTCCTGGAAAAGGGATAGTTCCGCCAAAATTGATTTAAAAAAGGCTGGTTGGCCAGTGTTCGGAGCATACACATTGGCTAAAGTGATACGTTTGTTTCCCAGGCTACCTTTCAAAAAAATTAATCTGGCTTCGGGGTCTACCATAGTCTCACTAATTTGGAAATGGCATTTTTTAGCTATAAGGATCGAGACACCTTTGGATTTCGCGTGAGGGTTGGGAGCATGATATACATGTGGGTATCGGTGGTTGGAGAGTTTCGGTATGGAGTTAGATTTGAAATGTGTTTCTTGTAATAACACCAAATCTGCTTTACATTTGTGAGCAAAAAGTAGAACTTGAGATATCTTTTCGGGTATGTTGAGACCTCTCGCGTTTAGAGAAACTATTTTGAGTGAGTCTCACGTGTTTATTTTGGGTCTAGTGGACATGATTTAGGTGTGAGAGTGGCTTATAAGGCATAAGGAGCGGACTAGGGTGTTCGTCTAGTAGGTATTACTCAAGCTTGGGTAGCGTTCAGAGTGATATCGTGCAAACTTTAGCTGGGTGGATAATGTGGTACTAAGTGAAGTTGCAGGGGGAAGGGAGCCGGAGTCCCGCCACGAGGAACAATAAGAAGGCAGAGAAAGGGAGAGATAAGGGTACTGCGTGGAAAAGTTATGAAACGGGATCAAAGACAGATAGAAAATAAGAATAAAAAATCGAAGTGAGAAATAGGGCAAAATAAAATAGGGCAGAACTGAGAAAACTGCGGAGTTAGAGAATGTCTTAGATAATACTAGGAATTCTCTGAAGTTAAGCCGGAGAAATGCAAGTCCTGCTTGCACTTCCACAGTAAGTCACAGGCGTGAACCCTGTGACTAGTGTCCGGTTTTGGTCGGTGGACACTTAAGACGTAAGATGCAATCAATTTTAGTAGGGGAATGCCACCTTGAGGGGAGAAGGCCTTAATCTATCGAAGGTAAAAGCTCAAAAAATGAAAAAAAAACGAAAACGTAAAACATCTTTTATCCCGCTGAGTGAGGAATTAAAAAAAAAAGAGGGATCCCAGACACCCTGGGATCCTGGAGTTAGGGAGGCCAAATGAGGAAATTTACTGGGAAATACATCCTTTTGATTCAGATGTACGACATCGGGTGCATACTCATCATTAAATGAGAGAGATAACGCCCCCAAAGTTGCATTGATCACTAAGAGATTGATAGGTATTGAGCATGTGTCAATAAGGTAGCATACAGAGTCGAAGAACAACATTCTGCACTTTAATAAAGTTGGGGCTCTCTATGCATAGCTTAGGCCTACTACTTCCATCAAGAAGGTAGAGTGTATTATTCCCACCAATAGTACAGTAACAAATATAAAAACGAAATGAGAAAAAAAACAGGTTAGAAGAGCTCCGCAAGGGGGCTTATGATCACTTTCTGACTGCTAAAAAGGCTGTTAGAGAGTGATTCAGCTGCTCTCTCCTCAGCAAATAAAGAACAATTATCCCATTTAGTAACAGGGTCTCAGTGGACCAACAATAACTATGAGAAATATTGGGTAGACTCTCCAGGAGGTGTAGCCTCTGGGGTATTAGTTTTAGAACAAAATAACGACTAGATTCTATGGTATGCTCACGTACGCAGCATGGGTGGGTAATAAGGCAGCATACCAGACCGTGTAAGTGAGGAGTTTGCCTTCGGACCCCAGTGCGAATTAACCAGTCACATATTGTAAAAGAATGACATGAATAAAGATAAAATAATCAAAAAATGAAGATAAAGAAAAAGGAAATGAAAAATGCAAAAAATAAATAAAAAATGCTGAGAGGGTGTGGGGGGAGGAAGGGTGCAGCATAGCTAAAAATCCCCTCTCTCCCGCCCCATCCTCGGACATCTGAGTAGGTTACTGCCGAGAGCTAAGCATCTAAAGGAACCATTGTACCCATAAGGCTAATGTAAAGAGCAGTAAGGCAAAAGAAAACCTAGGTTGCTACGTATCGAAAAATTCACCCAGAGACAATGTCTGCATCCATTAAAACCAATGGTTACCAGGCCAGCAAACGGCAAGAAGTCTTCTCAGCCAGGTGATGAGAGGCTCGCAGAGCGGTAGTTCTTGGTTTAAACTGGGTCCAAAGGAGAAAACTAGCATCTCATCCGTGTCTGCAGACGGTGTGCAACTACAGTCTTCAAGTCTCCTATTGGCAAAACAGAGTTAGAGGCAGCGTTCCGGTGTCCCAGATGCAAGACAAGTCAAACAATGTAGGTGGGTGAGCAGGTGAAGTCATTAAGAACAGCACGGTGGGGCACGATGTCCAGCAGTCTGTTAATAGCAGATTACAATAAGGGCGAGAAAGTGGGTTAAAGTCATATGTAAAAGCCAGAGAGCGAGAAGGAAGTATAGAACGTAGGAGAGTGAAGGGGAGCATTCAGAGAGATGAATTAGAAGACTGAGACACCGAACCAGTGAGGAGAGCAAGAGTAGTAAGAAAGGAGAGAGCGGAGGGAATAAAGTCACTAATCTCAGACCCCATTAAAACGAGCATGATCCGGCTTAGCGGTCTCGACGGGCTCTCCTGGAAGTGGGAGCTCTTTGGGGAGTAGCATCTGAGTCTACTCCGTGCCTAGAAGAGAGATGACCTGGATCCGATGGGGATCGGCGTCTTCTGTTACGAGAGCGTTGGTAATCCATAGGTTCTGCAGAAGTTGCTGCATGCCTGGTAGAGGGAGGGCGGAATTCGGCATACCACTCTGGTACCTCCGTGTACGGTATGTCCAACGTTTCGCAGAAGTGCTGTAAGTCTTCCGGTACCCTCAGCAGGGCGGATCTTCCTCCAGATGAAGCGGACAACGCAAAGGGGAATCTTCAGCGATAGGGGATGCCTTTGGCGCGAAGCGTGTCTAGAAGGGGGCGGAGTTCCCTGCGCCTCTGCAATGTAATGGAGGACAGGTCTTGAAATAAAGTGATATGGGCGCCATTGTAGGTGATTGGCTCAGTAGCCCTTCTCGCTCTGTTCAAAATTTCCTCTTTTAATACATAGTCGACCACACAACACACAACATCCCGCGGAGGGTCTGAATCTTTACCTTTGGGGCGTAGAGCTCTATGTGCTTGTTCTAACTCGATCGGGGTGTCCAAAGGCCGCTCCAGGATACTGTTAAACAGGCCTATGACATCAGCCTTGAGGTTGACGGAATCCGGTGATTCTGGGAGGCCTCTCAGACGAATGTTGTGGCGTCTGCCACGGTTGTCCAAGTCCTCTGTATGCCGATTAAGGTCCCGAAGCTGAAGGGTATGTGTGTCAATAAGCTGGCATGTTTTCTTCAAAACCGAGGAGTGCACCGACGTGGTTTTCTCCACGTCTTGGATGCGAGTAGCCATAGCTTGGATGTCAATCCGCAAATCCGCTATCGCGTTCGTCAGGGCTGCCGTGAGCGATTCTTTTATGTCTGCCGCTACGGATCTCAGGTCATGGATCCTCGGTTGGTGGTGAGGGGTGAGAATCACCTCATCCGTCCGCGGAGTATTCCTCTGTGAGGGGCTAGTACGTCTTGTGGCCTGTGCAGGCTGTCCTCGTGAGGCGGCCATGTTGGAGGTGTAGGAGCGGAACATTTCAGGTATATTCTGCTGGTTTCTGCCGGTCTCGTCTCTCGGAGATCGCGATCGGGAAGCCGATGAACTGCGGGAAGAGGTTCCCATGATTTCGGACAGGTGTAGCGGGTAAAAGCCTCCGTTAGGTGCCTAATAATGTCCTCGTCAGCGGGAGCTAACAGATTAAGCTGCCATCTTCGATAGAGGTCAGGCCACGCCCCCCTAAAATTAGCACTTTTAATTTCGAACGTTCGAGTCCCATAGACTTCAATGGGGTTCTAAAGTTCGTACGAATTTTCGGTCCGTTCGAAAGTTCTGGTGCGAACCAAACCAGGGGGTGTTCGGCTCATCCCTATCAGTGATAAAGTCCATAGATAAATGTGTCCAGGGACAGGTAGGTATTGGTAGAGGACCTAGGGGACCTGGGGGTTTAGAGGTACTGCTCTTGCTTCTGGCACAAACTTCCCAGGCCTGGACGAAGGCTAACACATCCTGCCTAATCGATGGCCACCAAAGGTTGCGAGAGATAATCTCAAAAGCTTGTCTAAACCCTGTGTGTGCTGCAGCCTTTGATGCAAACCTGCAAACGAAGAGCCAGGGGCACAAAAAGCATACCAGAAGGAGTGGAGGGAGGGTCTTCAGCCTGTGCAGGTAACAAGGCCTCAGAGATGTCAGTCTGGGTGAAAGCCAAAATCCTAGCCTCAGAGATATTGGGTTGTGGAGGAAGCGGAGGAGGAGACTCTGATAAAAAGCTGCGAGACAAGGTGTCAGCCTTAATGTTTTTTGGCCCTGGCAAATAAGAAATTGTGAAGTCAAATCTGGAGAAGAACAATGACCACCTGGCTTGACGTGAGTTCAGTCTTTTAACAGAATGGATGTATTCAAGGTTTTTGTGGTCAGTCAGAACTATGAATGGATAGCGAGCTCCCTCCAGCCAATTTCTCCATTCCTCCAAAGCAAGCTTTATGGCTAGAAGTTCTCTGTTGCCTATATAATAATTGAGCTCTGCTGGGGAATATTTACGGGACAAGAAGGCACAGGGGTGGATGGCAGCATTTACAGGATATTTTTGTAATAAAAGCACCCCCACCCCTACTTCAGATGCATCTACCGCCACAATAAATGTAGCTCAGGAATAGGATGGCGTAGAACTGGTGCAGAGGTAAAGACTTTCTTTAACTGAGTGAAGGCTGCCTGGGCTTCAGTAGTCCATTTAAACGTAGTCTGAGTCTTCCTGGTGAGAGATGTGATGGGATCTGCAATGGTGGTTCTTAATGAATTTTCGATAGTGTTACCGGCCTCAAAATGTGAATTAAGAGAGCCGATGATTGTAGACACGATGAGATAAGGTGATCAGCTTGGCGTGGACTGCAAAGAATCACACAAACAGCATGAGATATGACCACTGACTTTATGGCGGAAAATAGTTTAATTTTTACATAACAATACATCTTTTACATTTTTATAGTCACATGTTTATAACCATTAACAATATATAATACCGATTTTAACTACAATATTTTAAAACGTAGTTACAACAATGAACATTACTATATTTTAACAACATATGTATCCCTGTTATTCAGTGTTATAGATAATTATCTTTATCTCTCTGGTACACTTTAACTGTGCAATAATAATACTGGCAATGCATTGCTTTAATACAAATATTATCTCGGTAGTACTCTTTTTTAACCACTAGATGGTGCACATTGCATGTCTGTATGATGCATTGCATAAGCTTTACATACAATAGTTTTTTTTTCTATATTAATAACAGAAAACATGTGCTTTATAATCTATGCAATTTTCAATAAATCAGGTTTAAATATAACTATTTAGAACGGTTTAGTGCTTATAATAGACATTTGTTCTGACTAATGCAGTATTTTCATGTTTTTATGCCCTTTTCACTTGTTTCTCACACATGCTGTTCTAAACTTCTAATTACAGCAAATCTATAGCATAAAATCTGCTGAGACTTTTTCTGCATCTGCTCAAGCTGTTTAGGAATCTTTCTATCACAGGTTAATACAGATTAGGAACAATTTAGAGTACATACCTGCAAAGAATCACACAAACAGCATGAGATATGACCACTGACTTTATGGCTGGAAGTAGTTTAATTTCCAGTCACATGGTGTGTGGCCTTATATAGACTCTGTTTGTGTACCTTCTCTGCCATCTGCTGGTTATTAATAGAATAGAAGGGAGATATTTAGAAATAAAATAAAAAAAATGAATATGTACTTTGCTTTGGGGTGTCTGTTTTGTGACCATATAAACCCCAGTCCGTCACACTCTCCCCTCCTTCAGTTAATGGCTCCCGACATTAAACTCAATTGGTATCTGAACACTATTTAGTGATTTAAGTAACCCAAATAGGTACTTGTTGCCACCAAGGAGCTACGTTAACTACCTGGTATTTCATGGGAGTATCTAGCATTGTAGGAGTTTGTATGGGGTGAATCTGACTTGGTATGTATCTTGGCTGACCTAGTGTGTCATATGTAAAGATCTCTTTAGGCTTAGCTTGTCTGGTAGATCTTCTGACAGGAGTTGAGTCTTCTCCATCAACATCATTCTCCATTTGTATATCTTGGTTCACAGGTAAGTCTTGACTTAAAGCGGAGGTCCACCCTAAAGTGGACCTTCCGCTCATTGGAATCCTCCCCCCCCTCCGGCGCCACAATTGGCACCTTTCAGGGGGGAGGGGGGTGCAGGTACCTGTACAGGTATCTGCACCCACTTCCGGGATAGCTCTCTGCGGAAAGGGGCGTAGATTACGCCCCTTTCCGAAAGTCCCCCGCTGCCTGCTGGGAAACACACAGATCCCAGAGGCAGCGGGTCCATCCTTATTGCGCAGCGCGACTCGCGCATGCGCAGTAGGGAACCGGGAAATGAAGCCGAAAGGCTCCACTTCCTGATTCCCAAACCCAAGATGGCGGCATCAGCACCCGAGAGACGATCGAGAGATCGGCTTCGGGTGCCGACATCGCAGGCGCGCTGGACAGGTAAGTGTCACTATTTTAAAAGTCAGCAGCTGCAGTATTTGTAGCTGCTGGCTTTTTAAAAAAAAAAAACACGGACTCCCGGCGGACTCCCGCTTTAATGAGGGTAATTCTGCAGTGTCTAGTCCCACCATGTCTGTAGCCTAGATTTGGTCGCCAACTACTGTTCCATCATTTTGTTCTTGTTCAAGATTGGGTGTGGTAGTTGTAGGATAGAACTCTTCAGCAGAAACTCTTAATGGGATTTTCTGTACGTTTTGAGAGTTTGTTTGAGAAACAACACAATCATGACTTTCTGTAATCTCTGGTATATAAGGATAATACCATCTTTCTTCATCTGAACATTCCTCCTCCTGGTCCAGATCCATTCTGGTATCCTTTCTGTTACTTGATTGTCTTTGTTCCATCGGTACTCTTGGAATGTGTCCTTCAAATGGTAGGCCATTTACTGGTAGTAAAAGATTTCTGTGCAGTTCGAATAGCCTTTCTACCACTTTCAGGCTGAACTTTGTACACAGGCCCATCTTTGATTATTTCTACCACTTTGTGTACTGATTCTTCCCAGTATGAACAAAGTTTACTAGGTCCTCCTCTTTCAGAGAGATTTCATACTAAGACCCGATCACCCGGTTGAAGAGGTGCTCCTTTTATCTTTTTGTCATAGTACTTCTTCCCTTTAGCAGATGATTTTTTGCTATTCTCTGATGCAATTTTGTAAGCTTCTTGCATTCTAGATGCCCATTTCTGAATAAATGTTGGTTGACTTTCTGATTCCTTTTCCAAATTTAGGTTGAGCATTAGCTCAATTGGCAAACGAGGAGATCTTCCATACAATAGAAAGAATGGCGAGTATCCTGTGGCTTCATGCCTGGTGCAATTGTATGCATGAACCACACGTGGAAGATGTTCTTTCCAATCTGACTTTTTCTCTTCCTCTAAGGTGCGAAGCATCTGTAACAAAGTACGGTTCAGTCTCTCCACTGGGTTAGCCTGTGGATGGTATGGAGTAGTTCTTGAATGAGAAATCCCTGCCAATCGTTGCAATGTCTGAAATAAGTTGTTTTCAAATTCTCTTCCTTGGTCATGGTGGAGTTTCTCTGGATAGCCAAAACGTGGTATGAAATCTTGAAAGATCTTTTCTGCCGCCGTTTTTGCAGATTTGTTCTTAGTTGGATATGCTTGTGCAAAGCGTGTGAAATGGTCAACTATTACAAGTATATACTCATATCCTCCTTTGCTTTTCTCCAAGTGAAGATAATCAATGGATACTAACTCCAAGGGTGAACTGGTAGTAATCGAACCCATAGGTGCTCTTTCGGTGATATTTGGACGCTTTTGTTTGATGCAGCTGCACTTCTTCAGCACATATTTATCAATGTCTTTTCGCATAAATGGCTAGTAAAATTGTTCACGTGCTAGGTGGGTTACCTTGTCAGTACCAATGTGACCCATGTCATGATGAAGATTTCTTAAGACCAATGGTTTTAACTTTTCTGGTAGAGCTAGCTGTTTTCGGGTTCCAGAGTGTCGGTATAGGATTCCTTCATTGACTCTGAGTTTATTCCATTCATGTATCAAACGTCTTGTTTTGCTGGTCATACTCTCCTTTTCTTTGTGGTTTGGAATCCAGTCGTTCTCCTTAAGCCAGACCACTTCTCTAATGTTGGTATCGTCTTGTTGTAATGCTCTCATATTCTCCTGAGTCATTGGGCAGATTGTCTGTCCTTTCAGCAATTTTTCGGCCACATCACTTTCTGAGTGAAGAGTCAATGAAGCCACCCATAGTGCCTCTTCTTCGTCAACAGCTTTGCTCCCTTGACACATAGCTAACACAACCTCAGATGGTACAAGCTCTGTGTACTCACACCGGAAATCGTGACAGTGTATCTGCGTCCGCATTCTGTTTACCTGGCCTGTACTTGATATCGAAGTGGAAATCGGCCAACTCGCCAACCCAGCGATGACCCACAGCATTCAGTCTGGCAGTACTTAATACATATGTCAATGGGTTGTTGTCTGTGTAAACGGTGAATGTTGGAGCGTAGTACAAGTAATCTCTGAATTTGTCACAGACTGACCACTTGAGAGCTAAAAACTCAAGTTTACCAGAGTGAAGATGGTAATTGTGCTCTGCTGGAGTCAATGTTCTGGAGCCAAACCCAATAACACAAAGTTTTTCTCCTTGTCGTTGGTACAGTACAGCACCTAGGCCTTCATTGGAAGCATCAGTGTGTAAGACAAAGGGTATGCTAGTATTGGTGGATTGGTTAGCATGTCCACCAGTCTGGATACTACAGCTTGATGTTTGGGTGTCCATTGAATCAGTGTTTTAGATGGCACTTGTGCTTTGTTCCCGTTTTTCTTTGTAGATTCCCTCCGATTGTTTTTGGAGATGGATGTAGCAGATTCTTTCTCAGTGTTCTGCAAAAGTTCATACAGTGGTTTAGCAAGTCGAGAGAAATCTTGAATGAAGGACCTGTAGTAGCTCAGGAATCCTAACAAAGATCTGACTCCTCCCACGGTTTTTGGTTCTTTCCTTTTCAAATGTAATACCGCTTCAAGATCTTTTGGGTCAACTTTTGTGCCTTCTTCTGACACCATTCGTCCAAGGTATCGAATCTGTCGTTTAAAGAGTTCACACTTCTTCGGGCTAAGTTTGATACCATGCTCACGCATTCGACTAAGCACTTGCCTAATATCATTGACATTCTCCTGAAAAGTTTTGGAGTAGCAAAGTACGTCATCCAAGTATGGAGAACAACATTTGTCTCTGATGCCCTCTAATACATTCTCCATGCATCTCTGAAAAGCTGCTGGGGCATTCGTTAATCCAAATGGAATACGGTTCCACTCCAGGAGTCCCCAGGGGGTGCTGAAAGCCGTCAGATGTCTGGAGTCTTCATGCATAAAGCCTTGATGATACGCACTACCCTGGTCCAGGATTGAGAACTACGTAAATCCTCCTAAGCTATCCAGCAGATCTTGTATTCTGGGTAGTGGATGTCTATCTGGGATAGTCTTTCGGTTTAACTCCCTAAAGTCAACACATAGTCGTAGGCTACTGTCCTTCTTTCGAACACAAACAACTGGTGATGAGTATGCGGAAGACGATTTTGTTACCCAACCTCGGTCAAGAAGGTTTTGGATATATTCTTTCACTTCTTTGTATAGGGGTTTCGGTATCGAATTGTAGCGTTTCTGGACAGGAGTTTCATCTTTCAGATTTATCCTCAGTTTCAGGTTAGGGATGCATCCTATGTCTCCCTCAGCAAGACATCTGATTCATCATATAACATTTGTCTCGCTATCTCCTGTTCTTCTTCTGAGAGATCTTCCAAATTGACAGGTGGGTGCCGCTGATTTCCAGTGTCCACTTGATTCAACTGGTTTACATGAAACACCCTTTTCTTCTGGTCAATTCCCTTTCCATCGTCTTTGTTTGGAGACAATGGTAGAATCTCAGCTGCTGGAGAAATGGTACCCAATACTGTTCTGGGTGGAAGGTAGATGTCATGTTGAGCACGGTTCAGTATAGGTATCTTCACCAGTTTAGAGAACCCATTTGGCACATCTACCACTGAAGGAAAAAGTTAAAGTCCTTCCACAACTGGATATTCGGGAAGTGGTTCAAATGGCATGATTCCTCCTTTCGGCCACGCTCTAATTCTGCATTTGACTTCACAGAGCTCACCTCCTTTAATCTGGAGTCCCTTCTTCCCCACTTTGACCATACGACTATCGAATATTTCTCCTGGGTCAGTTGCTTGACTTACAGCATTGACAAAGTTATTCGCTACACTCTGTCTTACTTTCATAGCTTCACTCAGCAAGATAGTCAGGTTTTGGGTGCTGTTTGGTCGGTCACGGTTTTCTCTGATCAATTCTTCGATAACATTAAACCCAAGAATTGGATTGTAATTACAGCAGTCACTCACCAGCATTGGCACATAAATAGCTGAGTTTCCATGTCCACTACTTTCGAATTCCAGGCAGATTTCAATCCACCCGATGAATGGAATGAGAGAACCATTTGCAACTGTAATGGATAAGTTGTCATCACAAAGTAAATCTTGTATGTGCCTAATGGAGACGCTGGGTAGAAACTTTTCTAACCATGCCTTCCTGACAATGCTGACCTGAGCTCCTGTGTCCATCAACATGTCAACCGGAACACCATTCATCTGACATGACAGTAGGCCTTTTCCTCCAATTAATTGTTCTACGTGTTGTTTGGAGAATCCATTCTCTTTTGGGAGTGTTCTAGTTGACCGGTGGGTGAATACCCTGTTTACCTTAGCATGGGACAGATCATTTGAGGGGGTCACTGGTTGTCCCTTCCCAGTGACTGTCTGTCGTTTCCCGACTGCCTTCTTTTCTTCAAGCAATCAACCGCTCTGTGTCCTGTCCAACCACAGTAGAAACAATGGTAGAAGTTCTGACTCTCTCGTTTAATGCAATCATCACACCTGGGCTTGCAGTGAGTTGTATCTGGAATTTGAACATTGGTTCGTGGCTTAGTCATTTGGTTTCCAACAATAGGAGTTTGCTTCATCATCTTTTCCAGGTTCTTTGTGAGAGCAGAGACCTGTGTGGTTAGTTCCATTAATGCAGTGTGATTTGCTCTAGCATCTCCCTCAACTAAGAGGTTTATGTTTAGGTGCACTGTTTAAGCGTCTTTGCCTTTCTGTTTCCTCAACTGATCTGGTGACTGCTCTATGATAAAGTCATCCGTTATTGTCAACTCAGACACATAAGGCTTGATATCTCGTCTAACATTAGAATTTTTCTCATTTAGTCCCTGATACAGTGTATGAAGGAATATGCCTTGCAACAGTTTTTTGTCATAGTTAAGCTCTCGCCTATCATGTTGTGATGTAGACATAACTTTTTGTTTTAACCTCACTAGCCTGTAAACAAATTGTTGTGCTGTTTCTCTTTCTTGCTAGGTAGCATTGCTAAGGTCCTGAAATAACTCCTTACCACTTCGTTCTCTCATATGTGACTTCAAAAACCTTTTCAATTGAGTAACAGTAAGATCATCTTTGTCAGTCAACATATCTTTAAAATTACCAGGTTTGATTATTCTCAACACTGTGCGTATAATTTCAGATTCAGGGAATTTTTCTGTTAGACCCTCGTCAATTTGTCTGCATGCGCTACTGTAACTCATGTCCGAACCATGATCTGAAATTACACCACCATGCATTTTGAATTCTCTACGTGGCAATAAAGCAACAACATCAGTTAATCTCACCACCTTCGATACCTGTTCAGTCCTTGCAGTCCCACTACTTATTTTTTTTGCAGCGGTTGCAATGTCCACAGTGGGTGTACTTACCTTGTTAAGTTTTAGTTCATTAATCTTGTCTTGGATGATGAGTAGGTAAGGCATACCTTGATCTTCCAACTTTTCCAGCTGATCACTTCTCAAGTAGTCTTTAATAAATTCAACAAGTTCCATTTCGTTGGTACCAGTCACTGATGGAACGTCCACGTATCTTTCATCTTCCAGCGTAATAGCGAGGCTATGCAGCTGTTCTTCATTAAGCAG
Organism: Lithobates pipiens; assembly: GCF_037356315.1. Taxonomy (NCBI): domain Eukaryota; kingdom Metazoa; phylum Chordata; class Amphibia; order Anura; family Ranidae; genus Lithobates; species Lithobates pipiens. The sequence goes on along the minus strand of NW_027507784.1, from coordinate 250,960,304 downwards.
ATGAATTTGTTTCCGGATATCCCACATCAGCGCACGACGAGGAGACGCCATCTATGTTGCAATCTGAAGACTTGCACTCACGAGGCAGACGACACTCACGACTCTCCTTGTAGCTCTGTAGCAGGCTCACACTTGTCTCGCGCTTCCCTCTCACTGGTAACACAACGAATCCCGGCACACGAGCCCCCAAAATGTTACCGGCCTCAAAATGTGAATTAAGAGAGCCGATGATTGTAGACGCGATGAGATAAGGTGATCAGCTTGGCGTGGACTGCAAAGAATCACACAAACAGCATGAGATATGACCACTGACTTTATGGCTGGAAGTAGTTTAATTTTTACATAACAATACATCTTTTACATTTTTATAGTCACATGTTTATAACCATTAACAATATATAATACCGATTTTAACTACAGTATTTTAAAACGTAGTTACAACAATGAACATTACTATATTTTAACAACATATGTATCCCTGTTATTCAGTGTTATAGATAATTATCTTTATCTCTCTGGTACACTTTAAATGTGCAATAATCATACTGGCAATGCATTGCTTTAATACAAATATTATCTCGGTAGTACTCTTTTTTAACCACTAGTTGGTGCACATTGCATGTCTGTATGATGCAATGCATAAGCTTTACATACAATAGTTTTTTTTCTATATTAATAACAGAAAACATGTGCTTTATAATCTATGCAATTTTCAATAAATCAGGTTTAAATATACATATTTAGAACGGTTTAGTGCTTATAATAGACATTTGTTCTGACTAATGCAGTATTTTCATGTTTTTATGCCCTTTTCACTTGTTTCTCACACATGCTGTTCTAAACTTCTAATTACAGCAAATCTATAGCATAAAATCTGCTGAGACTTTGTCTGCATCTGCTCAAGCTGTTTAGGAATCTTTCTATC